>NW_021604669.1:1355594-1377407 GCF_004785775.1 Grammomys surdaster | reverse complement strand
CCATGACCAAGGCAACTCTGAGCAGATACCATGACCAAGGCAACTCTTACAAGGACAGCAGTTAATTGGACTGGCTTCCAGGCAGCTAGGATGAGGTCTTAAAGCCCACACCCACAGTGACATACTTACTCCAACAAGGCCACACCTCCAAATAGTGCCACTCCCTGGGCCAGGCATATTCAAACCACCAGCCCATCTTAGAGTGAACTCGTGAGATCCAAGTGTACACGTGAGGGCTGGGGCATAGCTCAGCAGAGAGCTTCAAGACTGCCAGGAGCTAGCCCCATCCAATTTCATAGAACAAAGACAGACTAATGGTTATCTAAGAAACCCAGATTATCTCATGTTGTCTCTGGACATGTGCTTTTGATTTTCTATTACATGCCCGGGGTTACAAGTTCAGTTACAATTAAAAAGTACAAATAGAACATATTTTATTTTTATTATCAGCCCTATAACTTCAAAGAATCTAAAGACTGTCTCCTCCAAAGCAAACACATTTATACATAACAATCTGCTTTTAGGCTGGCAGGGTTGCAGTTTTAAAGCACGCCAGACAAACAGAAAATATCTGAACAGGTCATTGTATGAATAGCAGATACTAATATCTAACTCCTTTCACTATCTCATTGCATCATCTATGCTATAAAGTAGGAAAAGTTATTTTAATGTATTTACTGAGTTCTGTTCCTCCAGGGGTGTACCCTCTATGACCCCTATCTTTAAACTACATTTTCAGAGAGCTCTAAACATATAGTAAAAAGAGGCCTTGAATCTGTAACCAGTTCTCTTGGTTAGTTTGTCAACTGTTTCTGAGTTTACCCTGTTCCAATTATACCATTTGAATATGTTTAGGGGCAGATACCCCAAGAAGATTCCAGGTGTAATGGCCTCATTTAGTGTTTATCATGATCTCCAGGGCATAAGGAAGACTTCCAAATAGGGAGAGATGAAGTTATTTCCCTAAAAGCAGAAGGGACAGTAAGTTTAGGACTTTTTTTTTGTTTGTTTTTTGTTTTTTTTGTTTTTCGAGACAGGGTTTCTCTGTATAGCCCTGGCTGTCCTGGAACTCACTCTGTAGACCAGGCTGGCCTCGAACCCAGAAATCCACCTGCCTCTGTCTGCCTCCCAAGTGCTGGGATTAAAGGCGTGCGCCGCACCACCTGGCAGTTTAGGACTTTCTTAAAAAGACTCAGACATAATTTTCTCAGGAAAAGACACAAAATGAATCATAGTTCAGAAAGTCCCCAAGGATGCAATACACAGAGACCAAAACCTAAAAGTGAGAGACAGGAGGACAGTGGTCAGAGCGTTCGGCTCGGCTTTGCTGAAACTGTGTCATATAGCTGCGCTGGCTTCATGACTTTTGCCATTTCATATCCAGTGCCCCAGTCCAGCCCAAAAGAATACAATTTAGGTTATATTTAAAAGGCTCATACACATTCGTTAATTCGAAGCCTGGTGCTGACAAGAGTACACATTCTGTGCTGCAGCTCACAGGGACTGGCTGTTCACAGGGTACTCCCTGTGCCACCTTCAGTGTGGCTCTTCAGAGTGGCATGTCTGTAGCTGGCTCTCATGGGGTGCTGCCTGGATGGTGCTAGGATGAGCCGGGGCTGGGTTATGGAGGGAGGTGGGTGACGAAGTGGAAATCCACAGTGGCTCACTTGTAAGAAGTTGGAGATATGGGAATGGGGTGTGGCCATCTGTGGAAATGGGCATTCTGTCTGTGGGTGTGACAATATGTACCTGCAGACTCTTGTGCATCGAGAGACAACTGAGTGTGCGTGCGACCCTGTGCATACATAGTGTAGTGGGCTCTGCTGTAGTCCTGGCAGTGTTGTGGTAACCGTGGCTAGCTGGGGTGCTGGCTACAGGTGGGAGAGGGCTGCCTTCCATCTAATGGGGTGTCCCTAGTCTTGTTGTTCCCATTGTGAATGTCCAGAGCACATGAGCCCTCTCATCTCCAAGGACAGGCAGGCCACTTGTCTATAAGAAGACATTTTGGGTGCTAGCTGCAAAGTCCCTACTGTGCACAGTTTCAGTGACTGTTGTGTGGGTGCTCAGAGGGTCTGTCCTGAAGGATCCCTGGCTCTTTCACTCTCATGGGCACTGGCGTGGACTGCCACTCCTTGTCCCGCCTTCCCTGTTCTGTTTGCTGGGCTCTTCCTGCATGACACGTAACTGAAAGACCTCTAATGTAATGTCTGATGGGAGTAACATGTGCTTATGGTTCAAGCTCAGTCAGTCTGCTCCCCGGGGCCCCAGTAGGCTGCAGAACTCAGTGTTTGTGGCAGAAGAGGTCTCCAACTGGGAATGACTATTGAGCTGTCAATCACCTCAGTGGACTCCTTGTTCAGTGCAGGAGGATGCAGGGGCTTGTCCCATGCATGGGATCACCCTATTCGCTGTTATTCGTCTTCCTTAGTCACTTGAGTTGAGCATTATACAGATGAGTGCTGTACCCCTGCCCCAGGTGAAATTTATTTTCTCATTGGCTGGATCCAGTGACTTCAAAGCTTACATGGGGCTTGGAATGTAGTCGGTAGAAGAATATTTGACTATCATGGGGAAAGCCCTGGGTTCATCCCCAATTTCTGCAAAAGGAGAGAAAAAAAATACATATTATTCAACTACCTTGAATAGTAAAGCGTAAAGAAAAAGAATTCAAAATGGCGCCACCTGGTGGAAGTTTCCATGCATACATTCTGGTGCTACCTTGCTGATGGATGACAGGTCGTCCTGTTGGGCCACCTTCCTATGGCCTCCAGCTGCCCTTGTTATTTGGAAATTTCCTCTGGAACCTTTCACATCCTCCACAGCCTGCACATGGCTGTATGCTTACCCATCATGCTGTGGCAGCAAAACAGATGTACTAGGCAATTGTCATCATGACACTGTTACAATGTGGGCATGGTGGTGTGAACCCAGTGGGACTTTGTCCACCTCAGACCTGGGCCTCTGAAGGCTGGACACAGGGAGGCTGGACACGAGGAGACACAGGGTCTGTGTAAGCAGGGACCAGCTGCCAGCGGGCAGGGTCTGTTCTTCTTCCTTTAGTCTTCTAGTTTGTACACGAGCCTAATGCATGTAGCTGCCATAGATGGAGCCTCTGAGGATGAGTTGGTGTTCTTGGTGCACCTTGCCAGGCGGGTGTTGGTGTGTGCTAGTAGCTAAATTCACCGGTTCCCCAAGGGAGTCATGGAGTGCAGCCAGGATGACCTGCACTGTCAGGGAAGGCCATGTATGGCACTGATCTCTTGGGTGTTGAGGGCAAGAGGAGAGTTTTTTGTGGCATGATGGTTAGGATGGGGCTCTACAGGGGCACATAACAACATGGCCTGTTTGGAGCAGTGCTTGGTATGGTTGGGGTAGGGTATGAAAGGAAAGAGGGGACAGTCTGGGGGAACTTGAGGTCTTGTGTGGCTGACCAGTCCGGAAAGGTTTGAATGAGGAGCAGGAAGGTACACTTGTGCTTTAGAAAAGCCATTATGGGGGCTGCGAAAAAACCCAGAGGCAGAGACGGCAGCAGAGAGGAGTGTGGCCTATGCAGGATGGAGGGCGTGAGACACGCCAGAGGACAGAGCAACACACAGGCTCTGGATACATAAGCCAGGTAGACCAGGCTGGGGTAGGCGTGTAAAGAGAGCAGTTGGCAGGTCTCAGAAGCTGAGTGCAGGTGAGCGCTCTAGCCCAGAAGAAAGCAGCTTAAGAACAGAGGGAGGTTCTAAGCCAGGCATAGTGGGGCATGTCTATGATCTCAGCATTCAGCAGGCTTGAGCCAGTAGGATCAGAGAATTGAGTGACAGGCCAGCCTCAGAAACTGTAAAACTGTCTCAAAAGACTGTCCTTGTTGCAGTTACTGTGACTACCTGTAGTAGGTCAGATTGCCATCCCTCTGTGATCTAGAAGGGTCTCTACCTAAATCTTCTGCCCCACAAGGTGGAGTAGCCCCACAAGCTGGAAGGCCCTCCATCCATCCACAGAGTCCTGGGCACTGGTGCCACCTGCTGTCTGACTTAGGTAGTGCATGCTTAAACTCACTTGTGCTGATGAAATTTTCCTTGTTCAACCCAGAACGTGAGAAACTGATTGACCCTGAGACATTCAGAGATTTTTACACCTGCTGGAAGGAGACAGAGGCAGAGGCACAAGAGGTCAGCCTGCCCGCCCTGCTTATGGACCATCTGGATAAGAATGAGTGTGTCTACAAGCTGTCGAGCTCCGTGAAGACCAATCGTGGAGTTGGCAAGATTGCCATGACCCAGAAACGCCTGTTCTTGCTCCCTGAGGGGCGGCCGGGCTATGTGGAGATTGCCACCTTCAGGAACATAGAGGTGAGACAGTCATGGTGCCAGATGCAGCTGCTCCCCAAGCTACTGTTTGTCCTCGGCACCTTCAGCGCTATGGGCCTTTCTGTGCCACAGCTCGCTTAGCTCTCAACTGAGGGTGATGTGGCATCCTGGGGCAGGATTATGGGGGGCAGGATGGCAGTATTCTTCACTCGGTCCCACTGTAGTGATCATGTTTGGAGGTACCAGGTAAGGCTGGCTGTGGCTGTGCCTTTCTCACCAGAGATGGGTAGCTAGGAATGACTTCATCTCAAAGAGATAGCTGTATGCTAACCACTGAGCCACTGTGTCCCAGAGTCTACTTGTGTTTTTTGGTATGTGTGTGTGTATGTATGTGTGTATGTGTGTATGTGTGTATGTGTGTATGTGTGTATGTATGTATGTATGTATATACATTACATATATGTATATACTATATTTTTTTTGAGACAAGATCTTGATATGTAGCCCAGGCTGGCTTTGAACTTGCACTTCCTGCCTCAGTCTCCTGAATATTGGGATTATAGACATGTGCTACCATGCTTGGCCATATTTTTTTAAAGAATTTTTTTAAAAATTTATTTATGTTATGTATATGCGTACCCTGTCCCTGTCTTCAGACACACCAGAAGAGGGCATCAGATCCCATTACAGATGGTTGTGAGCCACCACATGGTTGCTGGGAATTGAACTCAGAACCTCCGGTAGAGCAGTCAGTGCTCTTAACCGCCAAGCCATCTCTCCAGCCCCCTTAAGCCACATTTTATTTATTTATTTATTTATTTATTTACTATTTATTTATTTGAGACGAAGTCTCTCTGTGTAATCTTGACTGTCCTGGATCTGTGTAGAGCTCATGAGAGATCTGCCTGCATCTGTCTGGGACTATAGGCGTGGGCCACTATGTCCAGCCACATTACACTCCTCCAAAGGAGGAGTTTTGAGTCAGGTGTGTTGGTGTGTATATGTAATCCTGGCACTCAGGAGTCAGAGGCAGGAGGATTATTGCAAATTTGAGGCCAGTGTGGTTAACTGGAAAAAAAAAAAAAAAAAAAAAAAAGGCTGGTCTGAATTGGGACCCTGATGATCCTTGTGCCTTGCAGTTACAGTCCCAAACTTGAGGCCTAGGAGAAGAGAGTTGGGGCTGTCAAGTGTTCTCAATTACTCAGTAGTCACAGCAGAAAGAAAAACTGAGAGCAGTGACCACTGGATTGCCACACAGGCCTACAGCTGTAGTCCCTGCCTGACTCCTTGTTGGCTGGCTCCAGAAGTCCGCAGGGAAAAGTCAAAGGTTGTAATGGGCACCCATGCCCGACATCGTGGCCAAACTCACCCCATGTGGTGGCTTCAGGTCACTTGTTCTGTCTGCCATCAACCCGTGTGTCCTCGCTGAGTTCTCATGCTGTCCTTGTCCTACAGGAAGTCAGAACCACCACCGTGGCATTTCTCCTCCTGAGGATACCCACCTTAAAGATCAAGATGGTGGCCAAGAAGGAAGTCTTCGAGGCCAACCTCAAGTCTGAGTGTGACCTCTGGGACCTCATGGTGAAGGAGATGTGGGCTGGAAAGAAGCTGGCAGATGACCACAAGGTCTGAGGTGGGGGAGTTCCTGTGGGCATGGGTGGCACCAGGTCCTGAAAGGGGAATCCAGAGCCCCTGGCAAGGAGAATTATGCTATCTACAAGGGCACAGAGGCTGTTGTCCTGAGACCTGAGACCATGTGGCCTTTGGGGCATGAGGAGGACGTATAGGATTTACTCAGTTTCCCTCTGTGTACACTCTGTTCTGGTGTCTTCCCAGTGAATGGAAATAGAGTTGAGAGAGGTTTTCATATTGTCTAAATGGGAAAGAAACCATGTGTCCAACAAGCCAGGTGTGGTGGCATGTACCTGCTATCCCAGGACTCAGGAGGCTAAGCTGGGAGGGTCTGGAGTTTGAGGCTAGCCTGGACCATAGAGTGAGACCATGTCTCAATCACATAACCAAACCAAAGTAAATGGACCAAGGCTACGACCAGAGAAGTCACACAATAGAACTGCTCATAAGGGTGCCGCAGGGGCTTGTAGTCTTACCAGTCACCAGAGAGATGCAGATGACAATGGTGTCTACCTCTGGTGCATCTTAGAAGGATCAGACCGTGGCAGGAGACAAAGACAGCCACTTAGGATGGGCTATTGCCTGTCGTGGATCAGGAGTGGATTTGGTCCCTCAAAGGTTCTGTATTTCATGAGCTCTGGCCTAGCTGCTGAGTTCCACACCCACTGAGATATGATATGCAGATGAGCTGTTCAGTGGGGGAAGCCCATGACGGGACCACTCCCACTCCTGTCACTGGGTACAGTCACAGCCGTTACTTTATGAAATGCCCCGGCTATCTTAGTGTGGTTGGGGCAGGCATAAGGAGTCATGCATTCCTGCCTCCCTGCATTTAGAGAAGAGAATGTGCTGGCTCGAGGAGTCAACCATGAGAACTTCCCGTAACTCAGAGAAAAAGATTACATGTCACAGACTCCAAACTCCTCACCCATTTGGACTCTTCCTGTTACCCTGACAAAACACGCTATGAAAAGTACTGTTCTCTTCAGTGAGGCAAAAGCTAGAGACCCTTGCGATTTGGACAGGGTTGACACCCAACTGCATCTCTCCCAGGACCCGCAGTACGTCCAGCAAGCACTGACCAATGTCCTGCTTATGGATGCCGTGGTTGGCACGCTGCAGTCACCTCACGCCATTCGTGCGGCCTCCGTTCTGGCCTACTTTAAAACCATGAAGAATGAATGTAAGTTCTGTTGCTAGGCCGTGCTTCTGTCACAAGAGGCTGCCTCTAGGGTTTCTTCTGGTTGGCATCTATCACTTAGAACCCACTCACGTTTTCTTGCTTTCTACTTTTACTTTTGGGAGAGGGGGTAGGGTCTTACCATGTAGCCCAGCTGAACACAAACTCTCAGTACCCATGCCTCAGTCTCCTGAATGCTGGGATTACACACTCAGCTATAATTTTTTGGTCATGCTTTTTATATGTGTGTGTGTGTGTGACATGTGGGCACACATACCATGTCATGGAGGTCAGAGGACAACTTGCTGGAGTCAGTTCTCTCCTTCTACAATGTGGGGTTTGGAATTGAACTCAGATTATCAAGCTAGGAGGCAAAATGTCTAAACACCCTGAGCAATCTCAAGGACCCTGGTCTGCTTTGAATAGCACTATTGTCCATTTGTTTGCTTTTTATTGCTTGTTTGAGATGGAATTGGTCTAGCATAGGCTACCCTGGAACTCAGCATATGGCCCTGGCTGGCCTTGAACTCACAATCCTCCTGTTCCAGGATTATAAGCATTTTTAGGATTTTTTTTCATAATCACGTGTAGGTTTTTATCCTCCCTTTCTTATTTAATCTTGGATCCTGTGGTTTTTAGAACACACTGACTCCTCTTTTCTGGTGTCCCATTTTACGCTGTAAACTGCTGGTCTGGATCTCAACTGAAGAATTTTCTGTCTGGCTCGGCACACTAGAAATGTCTAGAAGGCTGTAACTAACACCCTCTCTGGTCAGTGCTGGGGATGTATGCGTTCTGAACCACACTTCCTGGATAGCCATGGCCTCTCTGCACCTGGTTGGCTTGTTGACAGACGATGATACAGTGCAGATGGCAAGGGTAACCCTGAATGCCAACATCTTTTTCTTTCTTTCGTTTCCTTCCTCCTTTTCTTTCTTTGATTTAGTCTTGGGCGGCCCAGGCTGGTCTAGAACTCTCTCTGTAGTTGAAGATGGCCTGAAATCCCTGATCCTTCTGCCTCCACCTCCCAAGTGCTGGCTTTACACGTGTGAGTGGCCACGGTCAGCATCTTTTTATCTTTAAAGGCTAGGATCCTGGAAATCCCCAGCCTCCTTCCTGTTGGTTTCTGTTTGGCTCTCACATTCTGAAGCCATCTGGAGGTCAGGGTTTCAAGTCTAGGGTCAGGGTGCTAGAAGATGTCTTGAGCCTTCTCAACTTTTGCTCTGTTTCCATTTTAAATGCCTTCCCGCAGCCTCCTGCTTTGAGACCTGCATACTAGAAATAGCAAACCTATGGAGGCCACAAAGAAAGTATAAACAACAATAGAAAGTTCATTCCGGAGCACAGGTTGATGAAGTAGGGGCATCTGCCACACCTGTTGATACGGAGATGTCACTGTCATGCTGGACCCCTTTAAGCTGTGACTTACTAGGTTCAGGGTATTTGAAGAGCAATACCACCATCCCTGTGATGGTTCACACACGCTCTGCAAGAGGAATCCCCACATGCTCAGTATCCCCTTCCGTGCTCCCATGGCCTGTTGGTTCCCTATCACCGTGATCTCATCTGTCCTGGGTGTCTCCTGTACCCAGGAGCCTTCCTGACTCCATCCTTTCACTCAGCCCAGTGTTTCTTCAGTACCTCCATGAAATGGCTTGTGCTGGCCCCTTCCCTTAAGGAAAATGTATTTTGTATGACGGTGAGGTGCGCTGCTTGTGAATGGGTGTGTGTACGCCATGACGTGTGTTCATGCAGGTGGCAGTCCTCCCCTTCCACCTCGCTTCAGGTAGGGTCATCTCTCTTTTGTTGTTTACTGCTGTGTACCTCAGGATAGCTGGCTCACAAGCTTCTGGGGAGTCTGCAGTCTCTGCCCTCTGTCTGGCCATAGGGACAGGAATTGAAGGGGCACACTCCCGCTCCTGGCTTTCCATGGGTCGCCATTCTGATACAGCAAGCATATAAACCATTTCTGTTTTCTTTCTTTCTTTCTGCTTCTGACTCCAAGTAACTGGAATTACAGGCCTGGCTACCACTTCTATTGTACCTCAGCTCTTTTCTTTCCTTTTTCCTTTTTTTTTTGGTTTTTCGAGACAGGGTTTCTCTGTGTAGTCCTGGCTGTCCTGGAACTCACTCTGTAGACCAGGCTGGCCTCAAACTCAGAAATCCGCCTGCCTCTGCCTCCCAAGTGCTGGGATTAAAGGCGTGCGCCACCACCGCCCGGCCATTTCTTTCTTTATTTTATTTTACTTTTAATTCACTTCATGTCTTGATCACAGTCCCCCTCTCTCCTCTCTTCCCAGTCCCACTCTTACAAATCTCTCCTCCATTGTCCCCTCCCTTTCTCATCAGGGAAGGGGAGCCCCCTTGGGTACCACCCCACCCTGGGACATCTAGTCCCAGCAGGTCTAGGCACATCTTCTCCCACTGAGGCTCAACCAGGCAGTCCAAGTAGGGGAAGGGGCTCCAATGACAGAGGACAGAGACCAAGAGAGCCCCATTCCACTTGTTAGGGGACCCACATGAACATCAAACTGCACCTTTGCTACAAATGTGTTGGGCACCTAGGTCCAGCTCCTGTGTGCTCCCTGGTTGGTGGCCCCAGCTCTGTGAGCCCCCATGGTCCCAGGTTAGTTGACCCTGGGTCTTCTTGTGATGCCCTTGACCCCTCCAACTTGCTCACTTCTATCCCCCACTCTTCCACAAGACTCCCCGAGTGCCACTTGATGTTCGGCTGTGGGTCTCTGCATGTGGCTCCATCCGCTGCTGGATGAACCCTCTCAGAAGGCGGTTATGATGTCTGCAAGGAGAGCAGACTGTCGTTAACAATGTCAGGGGTTAGGTCTCTCACATGGGATGGGTCTCAAGTTGGGGCAGTCATTGGTTGGTTTTCCCCTCAATCTCTTTATCCCTGCACATCTTGTAGGCAAGACAAACTTTGGGTTGACAGTCCTTCATTTCTGTAGTGGCTACAGTGTGGTTTGGCAGTATTACGTTTTCTCTACCCCTTCACCTGTAGTGGACAGTTAAGTTGGGTCTGCCTTCTGTCTAACGAACGAAGGCTGCTGTGAGTGTGCAGCTTCATTCCATCTCTCCTGGGTGTGGAGTCAGGTTTTAAAAACCGCTGTCTAAGAATTAGAAACTTAAGCCTTGGCTTAGCTTCATCTTGCTCTTTGTAACGTCTGTCACTGACTATGTGGCCCTGATGCTTTCTGGTCAACCTGCTCCTGAGCTGGGACAGCAGCCAGGAGGCTCAGGTGTCCCCATGTTGCCTGGAGACCCACTGAGCCCTCCAGGAACTCTGTTTAATAGTCTTGGGTCTCAACAGAACTGCTCCTGTCCTCAGATGGGAGTGAAATCAAATAAACAGTGCACTCCAGCTGTTTATATAACTTTAAATGCACGCTATCGTTGCCAGCAGTTCATGGAACAGCCTTCTAGCTCCTCTGTAAACAGTTTACAGAGTTGCCATGGTAACACCCAGCACACACTCTGTCCTCATCACCTTGATCCCATGGCACAGGAGGAGCCATCTGAGCTCAGGTCACAGCATGCTGAATTCCTGACCCTGATTTAGCAAATCCAGAAATACCTTCTAGTACACGGCTTCACAAAGTGAGATTCCCTAGCCTAGTTCAGAAGCATGGAGTCCACTTGTGATGGAAGGTCTATAAATACAAAAGTGAAAGGACCTGCGTCAGTCACCTGAGGCAGCAGGTGGAGAGGCAGTGGCAGAGGGTCCCGCCATCACTTCTGGTGTTGTTGGAACCCAGGACCCATGTGGGAGGCCTCGTGACCGGCAGGGTGCACGCTCTCATATAAGCAAGGGACAGGACTCGGTTGTTTCTTTTGAAGAATGAAGACAATAGCAATCATATCAGTCTTGAAGCTGAATGAACGGCCACCGCGAGTCCCTAAGGCGTAGCCTCCACTACAGTGCAGGTGACCCATGGGGACTGGAGGTTAGCATGGGGCCGTGAGGAAGCGCCTCGGGGTTAGCAGAAAGGTCACTCAACCTGGCAGGTGGTCCCAGAGACCTCCAGGGGAGGCAGTTTTAGCGCTGTCTGGAACCGTGTTGGATTGTGCAGAAAGAGGCACAAGTGTTGTGTCTTAGTCATGTAACTAGACTAAGTGTCCATTTGCAGATGAATGGGTAAAGAAAAGGTGACCCCGGGCTGGCAAGATGGCTCACTAGGGAAAGGCACTTGCTGCCAAGCCTGATGACCTGAGCTCAGTCCCTGAGACTCTCATGGCTGAAGGAAGAGAACTGATTTCCACATATGTCCTATGGTGTGCGCACCACACACAAAAATGCTAAAATATAGTAAAAGAAAATGTAACATATACACAACGTTGCACTGTTCAACCAGAAAACTTATGTAGCTTCTTGTCCCTGTTCCCCATTAGGAACGAGGCCAGGGGGACCTCGCTACCTCCATAACACTGTTTTTACAAGAGCGCCCTCTTCAGGCCATATATGGTTTTACAACAAACTCCTAACAGGAGAGCTTCACTTACCGCCCTGCTATCCTTGAGACTGGTAACCTAACTCAAGTGTCTGTGTTTCAGTGCCCATGGCCGTCCCAAAGACAACCTCGGAAACCCTAAAACACAAGATTAACCCTTCAGCTGGAGAGACGGCTCCCCAAGCCATTGAAGTCTTGCTGTATACTCCAGGTATCTTGGTTGTGATGAACTTACAGACTTGGGTTGGAGGTCAGCCCGGCAGCAGTGAGGGAAAGCGCAATGCTAGAAATGCCTCGCTAGAAAGCGAGGGTGCTTTGTGTCTATAGGGTGGGATTCTGACCCACGAGGGCCAAGCTCTCATGACAACTCTGGCCTCTTGTCTGTGTGGCACCTTATACTTGGGCAATGAGCCTGGTGGAGACCCGGAAGACTCACTGATCCCCTGCCCTCTATAGTATGGGACATTTCAGGTGTTAGGTGTCAGCTCTTGTCTTTGGTCGGGGAGGTTGCTGCTGGTAAATGCTTGTATAACCATAGGACAGAGGGATAGCCTATCTCCATATGGGAAGCCGGGACGCTGTTCACTTCAGTCACCACAACAGTCCCAAGTGGACTGAAGTTTAGATGAGACACGTGCTTACAAGTAAGTAGAGCGAGTGACCCCCAGACAAGCACACTCAACAGCACGGGCATGACCAGGCCAACCCCAAGTTCCTAAGCACTGAAGGGCTCTATGTTTAACTACATTGACAGTTTCTGGGCTGGTGCGGTGGCTTAGTGGGTAAGGGTGCTTGCTGGCTTGCCACCGATCCTAACAACCTGAATTTGAACCCACATCGTGGAAAAAGAGAACTGACTCCCCCGAATTGTCATCTAGCTTCCATTATGTGTGCACGTGTGCGCGCACACACACACATACAAATAGATGTTAATAATAATAATAATGATAATAATAATAAAATAATGGTTTCAAGAAATTACAGTCAGGAGAGTGGGAGCTCAGGGACTGCGCTGGCATGTGTGATCCTGGGATGATGACATCATCACCATGAGAGAACTCCCACCCAGCCCCTGGAGCGTAACCCCCTGAGACACATACATCATGAAAGAAGCCACTCCAATGCTGACACTACCGGCCTCATGATGAGTTAGGGCAATGTCACACTCAAAGTCGAGCTGGACGTGATGACACTGGCCTATAGTCCTAGGTACACGAGAAGTTGAGACAATACCAGCCTGGAAAAAAAAAAATACAAGACCTTATCTCAATAAACAAAGAAAAAAAAATCTCTTAGAGTGCTCAAACTTTTTTAAAAACGTTTGCCAAGCTAGATGTGATATGGGGCATATGTATAATCACAGTATTCAGGAGGCTGAGGCAGGAGGATTATCACCAGTTCAAGGTTAGGATGAGCTACATGAGACCTCATCTTGAAAACCCTAAATAAATAAGTTGGTCCCAAGCACTAAGTGTGGGTAAGAACCTGAAGGAAAATGGCATGCGAGCTTTCGGTCAGCGTGGGAATCGGTGGGCGCACTGGTTTCTCCAGCTGACTCCCTCAGTTCACCAGCTGACAGCCCAGTGTTCACCAGTCCTCTTCACACCTCCTGCTTACTTGTGGGCCCTGGTGCAACAGTACATCCCCGCTCCATAGAGTTCTGAGTTCCAGGAGCTCACAAGACCCCAGGCTCCCAAGGGGGTCATCTCCACACCCCTGCACTCTGCACTGCACTGTACTGGACTGGTGTTCTGTAGTTATCTGGAAGGCAGGAGGCACCTCCCCCCCCCAATGATCTGACAGTCACCTTAAAAGCTTTGGGGTGACTTTCCCCTTCAGGACGCCTGGATCCTGCAGAGAAGGTTGAAGATGCACACCCTAAGTTGTGGTGTGCTCTGAATGAAGGCAAAGTGGTCGTGTTTGATGCTTCCTCTTGGACCGTCCACCAGCATTGCTTTAAAGTGGGTTCCTCTAAAGTGGTAAGTGCAGCACCTTTAACCCAGTGTGATGTTCCAAGTGACTCAATGACAGCCCTTCTCTAGCATCCCAGGGTGACTTTAAGAAGCCAGAGTCCCAGGTGGGCAGCACTCGGGAGGCAGAGGCAGGAGGATTTCTGAGTTCGAGGCCAGCCTGGTCTACAGAGTGAGCTCCAGAACAGCCAGGCCTACACAGAGAAACCCTATCTCAAAAAACCAAAAAAAAGAAGCCCGAGGCCCTAAGAACATGCTGTCTGCAGAGGCCCTGATGGCTTGGTTGGCCATTCCTACAATCCATATTGTTATTGCAGACTCAGCCACCTGCTAACCTTGCTTTTACCCCAAATCAATGCTCACTGTGTGTGACTTAAACAAGGCTCTGACTTGTCAGACCCTGCAGGATCAGTGCTCGTAGGCGCTGATTTGGGCCTGGTCGGTCCGCGGGCAGATTGTGAACCTGGTTTGTACGTCTCTTCCTGTTAGAACTGTATGGTGATGGCGGAGCACAGCCAGGTGTGGGTGGGCTCCGAGGACTCTGTCATCTACATCATCAATGTCCACAGCATGTCCTGCAACAAACAGCTCACGGATCACCGCTCTCCGGTCACTGGCTTGGCCGTGCACAGTGGAAGGAAGCCCAGGTACCAGGGCCCTATGGAGTAGGAGAAAGGAAAGGCTTGGCCCCCGGGGTGTGGATGGTAAGGGGTCCTGGCCTCCCAGCCAGGCAAAAAGTGTATGAAAGGAGATGTGTGTGGTCTGGTTCTGCTTGTGGGTGAAGAGGAAGGAGTCTCTTGAGATGGCAAAAGTGGTTTTGGTTCTCGGCCTTACAGCCAAGATTCCTCAGAGCAGCCAGCGCTTTTGGCAAACTGGAGAGGGCGCACCCTCCAGGAAGTGCTGGTTGTGGTTGGATTTCTCAACTTTCCAGACATCAGAAATGTGGCTTTGTATGAAAGAGCACCTCAGTTCTTGATGTTGACTCTCTCCAAAATGCTATTGTGGGACATCCCTTCCCCTAAGACCCCAAGATTTGCCAAAAGGCCAGCTGTCTGCAGGCTGATGGGGCCACTTCCCCTTCTTGAATCTATAAGCTACTGTCGTGTCCTGGGGTGGGTCTGGCACCCAGGTTGCCTTCATTTCCAAACCCATCCAGCTTGCTTCAGGGGGCTCCGCCCTTCCTGCCAAAGGTATGCAAGGCAGACAGCTCTGGATACTGGCACCAATGGAAGGTCACCCTGTCACATGTGAACTCCATCTCACCCATGTGTCCCTGCCTCTATAACCCCCCCAATTCCATAGCCAAGCCATCTTAGGAGAGGTTTGACCCATGAATCTCTCAAATTACGCTGGGCATTGTGAGGGTATGTGAGGGTACAAGGGTGCTGCTCAGGACAGATGGGAACTGGGGTCTGGCCCCCAGGCTGAGGCTTCCCTCATCTGACCATCCTCCAGTGGAGCCAGCATCCAGAGGCAGGTGTAGGAAAGCCATGGAGGTCACCCATCTCAAGGCCACCTGCTTCCTGGCTCACATGTCCTTGTACACCCTGATGGACAGCCTCCCTTGTGTATTGGTCTCCCAAAGCCACTTTGACGGAAAGCCCCAACAGTGGCTTAGACAAAAAGATCTCTGAGTTGGGCTGTGCTCCCTCTGGATGCTACCGGAGGCTCTCCCTGGCCTCCCCAGATATGATGGTTACCTTGGTTTCTCCTGGCAACTTTGTTATTCCAACTTCAGTTACCACGCCCTCCCACAGTGTGTGGCCATCTCTGGGCTCAAATTGCCCATTTGTAAAGACGCCAGTGCTAATGGCCCGGGGCCTACTGTAATGATGGTATGTCTGCCTGGCTACACCTGCAGAGATCCTGTTTCTAAGTCAGGCTGTATTCTGCCGAGTGCAAGGAAAATGCTGTATCATTTCTCAGGGACATAATGCAACCCATAATAGCAGCTTGTGTCGCTGTCTTTACTTAAGAGCATCAACTTCTTTTTTTTTTTTTTGGTTTTTTGAGACAGGGTTTCTCTGTGTAGCCCTGGCTGTCCTGGAACTCACTCTGTAGACCAGGCTAGCCTCGAACTCTCGAACTCAGAAATCCGCCTGCCTCTGCCTCCCAAGTGCTGGGATTAAAGGCGTGCGCCACCACCGCCCGGCAGAGCATCAACTTCTAAGTGAGCTATTTTACATGCCCTGCAGCATGGTCAGATCTGACAGAGTAGTGCCCAGGGAAGGCTCAAGAGCAAGGCAGGGTCTTCTAGCTGGGTGGGGAAGCCTCTGTTCTGGCAGCATCCACCTGCCACCCCATCTCTGTTCCCTAATATAGTGCCAGAGGTGCTTCTGTTCTCCCTTGAGTCAAGTGGGACATTCTGTGCTTACCTGAGTATGACAGGAGCTGGGAAGGTACAGGGGTCACCAATAGTATTGGCCACTGTGGATGCCCACCCCAGGGTGCCGATGTGTCTGCCCTCCTTGGCTTCTCTGAGTTGGACAGCCCTGCTTAAGATTTGGTGCAGTGAATGGTGGCACAGGATCTCTCTGACACCCCATCGATGCCACAGGGGCTAGAGAGGGAAACTGAGCACCTAAGACCCTGATATGTCCCTGGTGTGTCACATTTAACATCTTCCCTACCGTGAATGGTGAAGGTTAGATGCAAGGTATCCCATGGCACCTGTTAAATGCATACGTGTGTGTTTGATCCTTCTTCAGTCAGGTCTACTCCTGTAGTCTGGATGGGACGGTCTTGGTGTGGAACGTCAGCACACTTCGAGTGATCAGCCAGTTCCGGCTGCCATACGACGGCCTCACGTCAGTTAGCCTGCACAGTGACTGCGTGTGGTGTTGTAAGTTTCCATGTTGCTGGCCAGTGAGCATGCTGCCCTGACGCTGCTCTGGGCCGAGCCCTTCCTTTCAGTGTACATGTTTCCAGCTTTGATTCCTCCTCTCCCGGCAACCATGCTGTCTCAGTAGCTTGGCTCGCCCCTCTCCATTCCTTGACAGGCTGGTGGATAGATGGCTGTCACTCTGCTCCTTGTCTGCCAGTGCCCAGCTCCTTTTCTGTACCCTGTTGAGCCTGGCCCAGTGACCCTGTCTTGTCCCCTGCAACCTCTTCTGAGTGTGCCACACCTGCCTCTGAAGGCAAGCCTGGCTCCACTAGCTACTGTGACTTGTACCATTTCAAGCCCACCCCTAGGACTCCCTGAGCCAAGAGCAGAGTCAGACAGTTTGCCAAGGGCTGATGGGAGGGGCAGGCTCTAGGCTGGTGGCTCTTGTTCCAGCATCCTGAACATCCTGGGGCACAGGAGTCTCCTGTACTGTGAGGCCGCTCTGAAGAAAGTCAGAGACATCTTGAATGCTGTCAGCAACATCCTTAGACCTGAGTGTGCCGTTTTTTGCATGTGCTTCCTTGCTCTGTCTCTCCCTTTTTTTCCAGGGTCCTGTGTAGACCACACTGGCCTGAAATTCTCTTAGGTAGCTATGGCTCATCTTGAACTTGCGATCTTCCTGCCTCCACTGTCCCCACTCTTCACTGACTCAGAAGGGACCAGGCCTTGCCTGCGGAGAGCTGATGGACTCAGGCTCGCCAGCCCTCCGCAGGCACCCAGACCGTGGCCCTGCCCTCTTCCCTGCCTGCGGCTGCCCTCACTGCGCATTTTAATCCAGCTCTGTCTTCTCTGCTCTCTTTTCAGCTCCTCTTTCCGCTTCCCTTTTGCATGGGTGCTCTTAAGGGTGGTACTCCGTGGTCTCACATCACTGGGCAGTCGGCAGCCTTCAGAGAAATTAAGAAAACTTATTTTGCCAGGATGCGTATCGTTCCTGGTGAGTCCTGCCACCCAGGTTTCCCCTGCTTGCTAATGCTCGAGAGGATTGGGCTTGGGCCCCTGATCTCCATGAAGTGACAAGAGAACAGGAGGTACCAGTCTGTGTTAGGACATCTCACGAGGACTGTGAGACAAGCTTCCCAGCCATCATAGGAAGAGAGCCAGCTGGGCAGGCAGTTCCTGCCTTTCAGGGGAGTCCTAGTTGCCAGAATCCCTGTAGCTCCCGACTCTGCCTGACTCTTCTTTCCTCCTCTTGACTTATGCCCTGCCCATCCCTCCTCTTGGTTCTTCCTCCCACAGGTACAGTCCACAAGATCTTGGTGAAGACACCGCAGGGCTTCGTTGAGCTGAAGACCAAGCATCCCAATGAGAAAGCTTCCTTCCTGACCTTCCAACTTCTGCCTGAGGTACTCCAGGCCTGTGTGCGCAAGTCCAGCCTTGGGCTGTCTTGGCCGCAGTGCTATTGTCCCATGGTGATTTCTGTCCCAGGAGCAGCAGCTGTGGGCGGCCTCTACGGGGGTCAGTGAGCTGTATATCTGGAACTTGAAGGACCTGGACCAGCCTCCTCAGAAGACTCGCTTACAAGACTGCACCGAGGTCACCTGTATGATCCAAGTGAAGAGGCAGGTGAGGTGAAAGTGTCTAGCCACCAGCATCCCCTCAGGTCCCTCTGGCCTTGTCTATGTGGCTCTGTCTTCTTCCAGGGTTCCTTTCCTCCTTAGTGGGAATGAGGAATATGAGGCTGGCTGTGACAGAGGTTGTCATGTGCCTCAGATTTCATAGTGCTTGTCTGGTGAATGACAGCCCCACTTCTCTCAGCTGGAGGCCCAGTCAGCGCCAATCCCAGGTGTGGGCAGGCTAGCAATTTCACAGGTGACAGCAGGCACACATTGTCTTTTAACATTGCAAAAGAATTCAGAGATCTGCCTGACTCTGTTAAAGATGGTAAGATAGCTGGGTAGGACCAGAGCCTGAGATATCCATTTCTACCATACCTGGGCCTAACCTTGCTATGTCCCAGGGTGACCCTGAGCTCAGGAATCTGTCTGTCTTTGTAAGTGTAAACAAAAAAACTTAGCTGGGTGGAGTCTCCTTGGATCACCACTCCCTAAATATCTCTCTCTCTTTTTCCTTAATATCTTCCCTGACAAGTTGGCTTATACGTAGCTGCCTTTGTTCCTTTAGATTTGTGAGGCCCCGTATACAATTCATATTGCATCCTTGTGTTTTTGCATAGTTGAGAAATTGTATATTGTTGAACTCATGTTTTTTAGAGTTTTTTTTCCTCAGCCTTAAGGGCTGCTCTGAAGGTCCCAGCATTTATCGTTCTGCTGAGATCTCAGCCACACGCTTGACTCCTGGGCTTAGTGCTGTCTCTGATTATGATGGACTCATTAACAGGGAGGCCATTCCTTGAAGGAGGAACGGAAAAATATTATACAAACAAGCCTTATGCCCACAGCAGCCACCGACACTTGTGGAGGCCCACACATGCTGGCCCTGTCCCAGGGGCAGGAAGCATGTCATTTTGTCCCTACCAAGGCTATGCTATACCCGGCACCACAGTTCTGGGGTTGGGGTGAGACACGCACAGTGTGAGCGAGTGGGGGAGACTGCTACCTGTCCAAGGAAAGGGTAGAAAGGGACCAAAGGCCTACCATTCCCTTAGGTCCCCTCTAGAGCACTGTCACTGACCTCAAACCTCCTACAGGGCTCAGCATGTTCCAGGAAAGACAAGCTGAGAACACTCATCCCAGGAAGGCTGTGAGTGTGGGCCATCCTGGGGCCCCCTTCTGTGTAAATGCAATAGTGGAGCAGCCCAAAGGTGGACAGTCCCATGCCCAAAGGGTAAATTGCAAAAAAAAAAAAAAAACAAAAAACAGATGTGACAGGTCTCAGCCCTGCCCAATATGTGGCAAGGTGTGATCCCATTGTGTGAAGTGGAGCTGGAGTCAGCTGGTCTGCAGTGTGGACTTGGTGTGAGACACACACACACACACACACACACACACACACACGCACGCTCACCACTCCAGCTCCCACACCCATCCTCCCCCAGTTACAGCTGAAGTTGCCCTCAGCAGATTCCAAGTCCAGGAGACAGCTTGAGGGCTCCCAGGCCTGAAGGTCTGTCCTCAGCCCTCCAGGTGGCCCAGCCGCTTGGCCAGGAGGAAGGACATGTGTCCGGGGAGGTGCGTCTGTCACAGAGCACTGAGCTTGAAGGGAGTATCTGTTTCTTTCCCGCAGATCTGGGTGGGCGGCAGGGGGCTGTCTCAGGGAAAAACCAGAGGGAAGATCTATGTGCTGGACGTGGAGAAGATGGCGGTGGAAAAGGAGCTGGTGGCACACTGGGACACGGTGAGGACCCTGTGCTCTGCTGAGGACCGCTACGTATTGAGTGGAGCAGGCCAGGAGGAGGGAAAGATCGCCATCTGGAAAGTGGAGTGAAAGCTCTGTCCTGAACCTGTGAGGGGCCGCCTCCCGACCCACCGCTGTGTCAATGGCTAGCTAGGTGGGGCCTGTCTGCTCCAGGCGCCTTCACTTCCTTGGGTGAGCGGCTATGTCTCATTGCTGATAACCTCCACTTTAAAGTTACCTCATGTTACCTAGAAACTTCCAGAATCCACACCTGGGAGCCAGCACCTCAGCTGCCAACCTAGCTGAATCGCATGTGACCTGTGGGCCTCAAGTCTGGCCTCTCTATCCGCTCTTCATGTTTACTCTGCAAACACTTGGGCTCAGTGGTATGGCAGTGACTGGTATGTCATAGCCACAGAGCCTTTCAGGTTTCCACTAACTTCCTGATTCCAGAGAGGCTTGCACTGGGCAGGTGATTCCTCCTTCAGGGAAGGTGACCAAGGCCTGCCCTAGGGAGGGGACAGTACTGGTCAGGTTTGTCTGTGTAGAAACTGGTCGCTGAGCGGCTCTGTCTTAGCATTAAAGTTTTAATGAAGACACAGGCAGGAAGCTCATCTCAGAAGTACACGTGCTTCAGTACAGTGACTGTGTCACTGGCTCGTGGCATAGCTGCACTTCGTGCGTCTCCTGCATGTGTGTTCACAACATCTCTCTATTGAACAGTTCATAGCTATCTGCACCGAGGCTTGTGAATGTATTTACCACACTGGCCCAATTTCATCCTAGAAATGTTCTGTGAGGTGGGTTTCAGCATAGATGCTGGACACAGAGGATATGGCCTGTCTCCTGTGTATCCTCCTGTGAGTTCTGCGTGGAGCCCTCTGGGTCCCCTGCCTTGGGTTTTCAAGACTCCATGTCCACCATTGTCATTAAGAGGTTATCAATGGTCTATGCCCGTCTCTGAGATCAGGCCAGGGTCCAGAGGTACGTGTGCTCATACATGTGACAACCCAGGCCTGAAGCGTCTGCCACTGCTTGCTGGCTCCCTTGAACATAGTGGATCTCAGAGCCACACCCCTCCCTGGAGTCTGTGCTCCCCGAGGGGTGTTCCATATGTCCAGAAGGACAATGTGGCCAGCGGCCAAGGGCAGAGGTTCAAACTGTCTTTGTAAAAGTCGACAGTAAGTGCATTCTAAGTTATTTAATGCTGGTCCATGTACGACCAGGTGTTTACAACTTGTGATAATAAACCCTTTTTGTTAATGCTGGTTGCACGATTTGGCTGCTGTGAACGGGATAGAGGGCTCTTGGGATTGGAAGTCCGTTTTCTTTGTAGTGTCTGAGATCAAACCAGGGTCTGTCTCTTCCCAATAAACAAGGACTCTAACACCGAGCCACACTGAAGTTGTGGAGATTACTGGAAGTTGAACACTTAAACTTTTGTGACAAGGTGGAACTCTGTAGCCCAGGATGGCGTCAACCTCCAGCTCCTGCCTTAACCACCCAAGTGCTGGGGTGACAGGCATGCCGACCATAGCTGGGACACATGGGAGACTTTCTCTGTTTGTTCTAAGCACCGATCAAGATGTTCCGAATTGGACTCATTTGTGGTGATTTTAATTTCTACGATCTCATATGAAACAATCAACTGGTACAAACAACCAGGGACTTTAGGGAGTAGTCACTTGTACCAAGAGGAGAAGCAGTGAACAGTGGTGGCGCTGTTCTCTGGTACCCAACACACGGGAGTGAGCACGTGGCATTATATTTGTGAGGGGTTATTGGGATGAAAAGGTGCACTTCTATGCCTTTGGTTTCTTCTGTGTCTTGGACAAAACCGGTAAGGGAACTCATCCTTACTGAACTCATTCTGACGGTGAAGTGCGTGTCTCCCTGGCTCTAGATCTTTCCTCGAGGGTCAGAAGATGTGTTGTGTGGCTGTGGGTCCTAGGAGTGTGCCTGCTATGGCTCTGCAGGGTTTGACAGTGGTCAGGCAAGGGCGGGACCAGTGGTGTAGTCAACTGTGAAGCACTGACATCTCCATCACAGGAATGGCTGCAAAACAAAACTCTTACAAAATGACCTACCAGGCCTG
>NW_021604669.1:1273858-1355494 GCF_004785775.1 Grammomys surdaster | reverse complement strand
GGAGGGAGGGAGGGAGGGAGGGAGGGAGAGAGAGAGAGAGAGAGAGAGAGAGAGAGAGAGAGAGAGAGAGAGAGAGAGAGAGAGACTTACCAGGCACAGTGGTGCCTGCCCGTAGTTGCAGCACTATAGAAGCCGAGGATCATAAGCTCAGCAATAGTGTGAGTTCAGGGCCAACCGGGACAGCTCAATGGGGGAAAAGGTGGAGAGGGGCTGGGGTAGAGCTTAAGTGTTTGTATTAGTTATGTTTCTTGTTGCTGTGATAAAATCCACGCCGGAAACAACTTAAGGGGGGATTTAGTTTAGCTCACAGTTTGAGGGTCCGGTTCAGTCTAGTGGGGGAAGGTGTGATGGCAGGAGAGGGTGGGACACTGGTCCCATTGTACCCACAAGCAGGGAACAGACACAGGTGATTGCTGGTGCTGAGCTGGGCCCCTAACCCTTGGGATGCTGCCACTTGAATTGTACTAAGTGTGTATGGGCTACATTCTCTGATTAAAAGAGAAAGACTGCCTGATAAAAATGATCCAGCTGGGCTGGTGAGATGGTTCAGTGGGTAGAATTTGCTACCCTGCCTGACAACCTGAGTTCCCTTTCTGGGACACCCCCCCACCCCCATGTGGTGGAAGGAGAGGATGGATGGTTCCTTCCTCAGTGTCATCGTGTGTCATCTACCAGAGATGTGGTTTGTAAAAACATGGCTGAGAGAAAAGGGCAAAGGATGGGACACAAGTAACGTACACATGCCACACATGTGGCTGTGCTCCTGTAAGACAGGACCACCTTCAGCAAACGGTGACTAACTGTCAACTTACAACCACGTAAGCAACTTTGAGACCAGCCTCAAAAAAAAAAAAAAAAAAAGACTGTCTTATATTTAGTAAGATGTGTTAATAGAGACATGAAACAGAATATGAACAAAACCCACACTACAGATGGAGACTATGGCATCTTCCAGTGATTGGTGAAACTCTGAGGGTGCAGATTATCCAACAGCTGCCGTGTAGAGGGAAGGCTTGGACAGCTGCAGCAGATGCTGGACAATACAATTAGGAAAGGTCTGACTCCCATAGAACAGAAACATGCTCTCTGACCACACAGAGTTAAGAAAGGTTCTAATCCCACTTAGGAGGCAGAGGCAGGTGGATTTCTGTGTTCGAGGGCAGCCTGGTCTACAGAGTGAGTTCCAGGACAGCCAGGGCTACACAGAGAAACCCTGTCTTGAAATCCAAACAACCACCCAAAGTCCTGATCCTACAGAACATGCTCTCTGACTTCAAAGTTTAATTAGATCCCACTACACTTGGTTTATGGGGTGCTGGGGTTCAAGCCCAGGGCATGTCAAGCCCTCAAGCAACAAGGCACATCCTCAGCTCTATTCGTGGTGTTTTAAAGTGTCTGCAGCTTACAGAGGAAGTTCCTCAGACAGAGCACCTACGTACACACGACAAATAACAGTGAAGACTCACTATTTTCCTAGGATGGGGAACAGGCAGGATGTTTGCTCTCACCTCTAGGCAACACTGGAGGCTCAGCTATTGCACTGGGCAAGAACAGCAAGCATGAGGAGTGGACTGGTTAGGTGTGGTGGCTCATGGTTATAATCCTGGCATTTGTGAGGCTGAAACAGGAGGACTGCCAGGAGCTTGAGACTAGCCTGAAGTTATTTATTTATTTATTTATTTATTTATTTATTTATTTATTTATTTGGTTTTTCGAGACAGGGTTTCTCTATGTAGGCCTGGTTGTCCTGGAACTTACTCTGTAGACCAGGCTGGCCTCGAACTCAGAAATCCGCCTGCCTCTGCCTCCCAAGTGCTGGGATTAAAGGCGTGCGCCACCACTGCCCGGCATTAGCCTTAAGTTATGAGACTTTACCCACTCCCACCAAAAACACAGAAGAAAAACAAGAACTGAAGAGATGGCTCAGTGGTTCAAAGCACTGGCTGCTCTAGAGGATCTAGGTTTAGTTCCCAGCACCCATGAGGCCTCTTCTGGCTTCTTTGAATGCTGGGCAGGCATGTGGTGCACAGAGATTCAAGCAGGGAAAACACTCATCCATATAAAATAAGAAGTCGCAAAACAACAGCTAAGAAAGACTAGTCTGTAAGGAGTATGGCTGTCTGCTTGCAGACATCACTGTCTGTATAAACCTGAGAAACGTGAAACTCAGCTTGGTAATGGATGTGACATCAGGACACAGGATTGCAGCAGAAAACCGGAACTATTTAAGCTGTACTGACTGTGTAGAGCAGTCTGAGGTGGAAGGACAGCCAATGGAAGATGGAAGGCCAGAAGACCAGTGTCCTGAAAGCTCAGACATCCTGGACAGAAACGTTATAAAAGTCTCAATAGACACACTGTGTTCATGAACTGCGAAGCTGAACATTGTAAACATCTGCTAAGTGACTGAGATTCACGAATTCCAGAGCTGGGGATCACACCATGTAAAGAAATGCTGAGAAAAACATTTTATATTTATTTATTTATTTATTGTTTGTTTGTTTGGTTGGTTGGTTTTTTGAGACAGGGTTTCTCTGTGTAGCCCTGGCTGTCCTGGAACTCACTCTGTAGACCAGGCTGGCCTCAAACTCAGAAATCCGCCTGCCTCTGCCTCCCAAGTGCTGGGATTAAAGGCGTGCGCCACCACCGCCCGGCGAGAAAAAAAAGATCAGAGAAACAAGTTGCCCAAGATGTGGTTTTAAAGCATCCCTTCAAACTGCAGTGATTGAGAAAGCAAAGATGCCATCTGTTGTGACAAGGTAAGCAGGCCAGAAGGACAAAGTGCAGGTTCTGGGTGAACGCACAGAAACAGGAAAGCCACTGGACGGGAGCACAGGCGTGGGAAATGTATGCAGCCCTCGATGCGCTGCAGGTGATGGGAAGGACACTACACATGACTCCATCGAAAAATAAAAAGCCAGGCACAGTGGCTCATGTCTGTAATCCCAGCTTTTCTGAGGCTGAGGCAGGAGACTAGCCTGAGCTTATAGAAAAAGGCCCTGTTTCAAAATCCATGATATAAATGAAAAAATAAAATAGAAAAAAAAAAGGAACCATAACTAGGGCAAACAGTAATCTGACAAAAGTTTTTTTCTTTTTAATTTAAATCCCCAATATGTAAAGAACATTTACAAATTAAGATGAAAAGCCAAACTGGACAGGCAGTGGTGGCGCACGCCTTTAATCCCAGCACTTGGGAGGCAGAGGCAGGGGGATTTCTGAGTTTGAGGCCAACCTGGTCTACAGAGTGAGTTCCAGGACAGCCAGGTCTATACAGAGAAACCCTGTCTCGAAAAACAAAAACAACAACAAAAAAAAAAAAGAAAAGAAAAGCCAAACTGAAAACTGAGTAAAAGGTACCTTACCAATGAAGCTACTTAGATGGCCACTTTAAAAAGATGTTCAGTGGTGCTGGGGAGGTGGCTCCGTGCTTAAAGGCACTTGTTTCTGTTGCAGAGGTCCTGGGTTTGGTTTCTGACATCCATGTGTTGGCTCACAGGGCCTGCAATGTAGCTCCAGGGGCTGTAATGCCCTCTTCTGGCCTTTGCAGGCACCTGTGCATACATGAATGTATAAACACGCAGGCGAAACACTCATAAATAAGAAAGAAAGATGCTTAACATGGCTAGTTTTCAGTACAATGC
Organism: Grammomys surdaster; assembly: GCF_004785775.1. NCBI lineage: Eukaryota > Metazoa > Chordata > Mammalia > Rodentia > Muridae > Grammomys > Grammomys surdaster. Next base: position 1,351,850 of record NW_021604669.1, on the reverse strand, counting down.
AACTTAAATCATGTCACTTGATCCTGGGTGTGTGACATACATTTTCATTAGCACAGAGAAAAGGTGAGCTTCCTCAGCCAGGGCCACTGTGTGCTCACACCCGTCACTCCAGTGTGCTGAGACACACATGTGAAGCCTACAGGACTGACAGGATACTAAGAGCCCTTCCCCTCAGTAGTCACTGCACACATACGATCTTTGAGATTGACCTCTGGGAAGCTACGAGAGGGTCCCAACCCAGGACTGTCATTGTCGTCTCCCAGCCAAGGTTATACAGATAGGGTGTTTGAGCCACAAGTCACTCACTGTGGCTGCTGAAGGCCTGTAAGGTGCTGACTCTGGCTCCAGAAGCCAGCAGTGGGTGGGTGCCCCTTTGGAGAAATTCTTTCCTAGTCGCCACCCTTGAGATCCCCTGAGCTCTCAGGCACTCAGGGCTGGTAGATAGTAGGGGTGCCACAACTGGCTCTCTCCCCAGTGGGGAAGGAGGGGCCTGACGTGTGTGTGTGTGTGTGTGTGTGTGTGTGTGTGTGTGTGTGTGAAGGTAGGATCATAGGGCCCTGGGCCACTACCAGTACTTCCTGCCTGTCAGAAACCACTGTTCTCTGGCCCAACTGCAGTATGTAACTGCCTCCAGGGTCCTTTAGGTCCACAGTAGGAGTTTGCAGCTAATAGTAGCAGCAGCTAGCAGCGTCCCTCGGGGATGTGTATTGACTCCAGCCCCATGCACGGGGAGTGGCCCAGGTTAAGAACCCTATCAAGGGTTGTTACTGTTATAAACCTTAGCAGGTCACCAGGAGACACACAACGTATTCTGTCCCAGGAAGGCATGGGGCACTCACCTCCAGCACCCAAGGCTATACACACACACAAGGCCAGCCCCCACCTGACACCTCCCCCTTTGCTTATTAGGGCCTCTCATTGCTCACCAGGTTTCCTACAGCAGGGAGGCCCCCATCCTACCACCAGGAAGAAACAGGCTCAACCTCCTCACCTCTGGGCAGGAGTGACTCTGGGAGGCTGGACTGCTGGGGCCCGAAGCTGCAGGAGCCTATTTTGTGGGCCCTGGGGGAGCTCTGGGGACCCCGCCATGCCTGCAAGCATTGGCCACAGCAAGAACATTCTGCCTCCCCCTGGACTCAACAGGCTCTGGGTGGGCAGAGACTCGAAATGACAGGACCACACTATCACCTGCAATGATAACATTTATTGAATTAGCCACAGCGTAACAGCAATAGAGGCGGGGAGGCATTAGCCTGGGAGGAAGGAGTCAGGCTGTATACAACGAGCGATGTACAGGGCCCAGCAGCCCAGCATGATTCACAGAAAGGACAAAGCCCCAGGGGTGGGGGTGGGAAGGTCTGGACAGCAGCAGACATAAACATCCACCTAATAAAAAACAAAGTCATGTGTGATAGAACTCTCTGTAGAATCTGTTTCTTCATAAATCATGTGTTTAACACACACTTAAGCGTTGCTAAAATCAGCAAGAGCTATTACAGTGCTCCAACTTAATAAGTTGATAACAGTTGTCCTGTTTCCAGTTCACAAAGGAACTAAATAGTTTTGTTCCGAGGAGCCTGGGAAGTGCCATTGTGCCGAGGCCTTTCTAACAACTGTTCTTCCTGCTACTGAGTCCCCAGCACAGGACCCTTCAGCAGGCAGCAGGGGCTCCCAGAGGTTGCTCTGTTCTCCTGGAGGCCCAAGGGTTGCGTCAAAGGGGCCATCTCAGGCTGGCTTTTCATGAAGTGATGGTGAGTTACCTGAGTGCACACCCCGTCCCTGCCACGTTGAATAGTCAGTCCAAAATGGGATAAAACGGACAGCATGTTTGCTGTGCTGGGCAGTCCCCAGGCACTCTCGAAAGCTCTGCTTTTAGTTCACATGCAGAAGGTTGAGCCCATTTCTGGTGACAGCCATTGGCGGAGGACTCACCGGTGGCTTCACCTGCACAATCCAGGAGTTAGTGAATGAAGACAGAGGCTCAGGTGGAAGTGGAACAGCTGGGGAGTCATGGCGTTTGGTGTATGTGGAGTTGACGAGTGTCCGGTCTCAGTAGATGGTGCTTTACAACAGTGACCTGTGGCACATGTAGCCATGGTTGCTGCTGCCACACAGACCACTGGCCACAGACAAAGGGAGCCATCAACTCCATGGGTTGCAGAAGCCATTGGCACCAGGGAGATAAGACAGCCAGGCTGCTGCTGATGGAGGGGCCACGGCACTTTCTATACTGCGCCTTCTATGCCATCTTCACTACACCAGGAGGCTACCAACCAGATCCTGCTCTGTCACTCCAACCTTGCCCAAACTAGCCCTCACAGGGCCCTGAGGATCTCAAGGGTGGGAGTCTGAAGGCTGTGCACCTGTGTGAATGTTCCAGCTGAGACCTTAGGCTAAGAACAGACAATGTCCCATAGTCAGCTTTCCAGATACTAGGAAGTGCCACCATACCATTCTGCCCCCAGACTGTGACCTCTTAACAGCTTGCACTCTCGTGCAGGCAAACTTGGGCCACACATCTTAAGAGGCATCTCTTAAGACACCTGTTGACTTTCACAGGCAACAGAAGCAGGCTCCCTCCTGTTAGTAACTTACTTGCAATTCTATGGCCTGGAACCAGTGGAAACTCTGCTAATCCCCTACTACCACATGGTGCTTGCACAGTCTAAATCCCAAGGCACTACAAAGCTAACTCCACTTGCATCCTCGGCATTGGCCACAGATGGGCATCTGCTTGACTCTGCCAGTCCCCTGGGTCCAGGTAGCTGAATCCCTTTTCCTCTCAAGATCACAGACCACAGAAGAGCTACACAGGTGCACTCTCTGGGATCCCACTGCCCATGGGTGCTGGGTCTGCACGCCCAGGTCAGGAAACAGAAATACCTGGGCTGGTCTGAGCAATACAAGCTTTGGGGTCACTGACTGCAAAGCCAGTCCTCCTCCCTTGGCTTCTTTTAACATGTAGGCAGTGGCCCTGATAGCTGCCTACTGGTGCCATCTCAGAATAACCTCTCAGTGAGGGAAGGGCTAGGCAAGAGTGTCTACTTGTCTACCCCAGATGAGACATTCTTAAGGTCCATGGCTCACTTTATTTATCTGCAAGGAAGCCCAGAAACCAACTCTATTGCCACCCTTGGGCCTCCATCCCAAGGGCCCTCACGCTGACCAGATCCACAGGCAGCAGCCTTTGGATGTAAAGGTCTAACAGGCTCAGGTCTTAAAAAGTACCAGATGTGCAGCCTGATCTGACAGCAACAAACAGGCAAGCCTCTGGCGGACTGTTTTTACCTGGGTGTCAGCATTCTACCAGTGGCTTTGCCAAGACCTATGCCATGAACACAAAGTGTCCTTGTGTTACTTCAGATTATGGTGAGGCCGGTATCTTAAGTCTGACCCACTGTTTGTGGTGCTCCTATTATTTCTTGCTCCTGTGGGTGTGGTCTCTGCTGGACCCCAAACCTCCCTGTCATTCAGCTTCAGTGGGCACGGTCTGCAGAAACCTCTGGGTTTGATGCTGTGAGCAGCGTGTGACCAAGGTCCCCATGCTCATTTTGATGGTTCCAGGTTCTGCCCACTTTAATTGTTCTCTGCATCCCTGCCTCCCTCTGTCCCCCTATGGCACAGTGGAAAAGCAGGGTGCATGAAAACAGGCTGTAATCCTTAGTCTCAGGAAGGAGGGAATACCATCTTAAAACTAAGTTGCACGGGAGTGACCTGCCAAAGGATGCTGGTTGGAGAGAGGAGCCCAGAAGTGCCCACTTCCCCAAAGAGACAGAGCACCCCACTGATAAGGCTTAGCTGGCTGGGGGCTTAGCATTGAGTCCAATTTCCCCTACCTAAGGAGGAGACTTGGAATTCTATTCTCAAGGGCAATATGGAAAACACTGGAAGGTAAAGCCAGTCTTCTGCAGGCGTAGGCTTGAAGGAAGACCCAGGCAGGTGGAAGGTACCCTTGTACCCTGAGCACATGCCTCTGCTCCCCAGATGTAAAACACTAAAGATGACAAAGTGCCACCTGTGTGGGGAATGTGGCAAGACAGAGCCCAGCCAAGGACATAAACACAGCATTCCTTTGAAGACACAGAAAATTCAAGTAATTTATTTAAAAACTGCTTACTTTCATTTTGAAATATATATGTATATATCTTTGCTTTAGAATGCTCATATTGCAGCATGATTCTCATGCACTGTAAAGTACTTTATGTAAAAACATCAACCGAGGCAGCAAGAGCACGGCTCTGACTTCATCTGGGTACCATCCAGGGGGGCCTCCCTCTCCTGAGTGCGGACTGACTTTCATGAACGAGAGGCTGTGGAGTTGTTAAACAGAGACCGTCATTTGGAAAGTCTTTACCCACAGCTGCAGCATTTGCTGAGCCTGCTTCCCTGAAGCCCAAGTTTTGTTCATGTGGAGAAATGGAACTACTCGGGGTTCCTGGGTCACCAGCCCTCCTGCTCAGGCAGATGCCTGCTTCTCGTTGCCTTCATTCCCATTCCAGTGACCATCAGCAGGAGCAGGTGATGAGGTCACAAGATTTCAGTTAGGTTCCAGCGAGGATCAATGTCACCAATGTGGCAGGGAGGTAGGCCTTGGCACCTTCACATGCCCTGCTCTGATGCCACTGTCCCCCATTCTCGAGGTAGCCTTGCAGCAAGACTTGGGAGCCAATGCTCACCTGGAGCTCTGTGCCTGGATTTCCAGCCAAACGTGTAGAGACAAGCTGAAGTGTCACACAGAGCCAACAGCTGCCTTGTGGTGGCTTCTGGGGAGGACCATGTGGGTAGGGACAGGACACAGACACACTTACACACAAGCACACAGGAGGCACACTCAGAGTTCACATTCAGCCCTGCTGACTGGTGCTGTCCCTGGATGGGATGTCTGGAGGCTGCCCTGGGGAATGGCTGCCTTCTGTTCAAACACCTCCGGGCCCCTTCCCCAGCTTTGGTGTAAGGCCTCAGCTATGCACAGGATTGTGAGCCTAACTCGCCAGAGATGCTGTTCTAAGAAAACCACAGTTGTGAAAAAAAAAAATACTGTTTTTAAAATAAACAGAAAAATACTCTGAAGGGCTGCAATCCCAGACTGATGCTGAAGGCGTCCCCGACAGACACCTGCTGGGCAATCTGGATACTGCGCTGCTGCTGTCTGCTGCCTTCAGATGACACCTGCCAAGGGAGTCAGTTTCTGCACTTCCAATTACTGGTTTAGAAATGCAGGCCCTTACATTTTCTAAATTGCTTATTGACTATGCTGTGAATATTTCACAATTTAAAAACATGCAGAATGATATACCTGCAGAATAAAAGACAGCTGAAATTAAGTTCTTTTTCAATAAAAAAAGATTTCAAATGATTTTTTTAATTGTGGGAAAGGTAATTAGTGTGATATTTTTGTCTAATAGCTCAAACCTACCCTACACCTAACACCTACTGAACTTGGACTGTGCTCTGGGAAGGACTCCAGCTCGCATGCTGTCGGCAAGCATAACCCCCAGTGCACCCTGCCCTCCAGTGTGGAATGTACCAGCTGGGGCTCACACCATAGACTCTGTCTCCACCAACCCCCGCAGGCCCCCCTTCCGAGACAGCTTCAGTACAGTGGGCTTTTCACTGTCTGCTCCACCCTCGCCTTCGCCAGTGGGCCCTGAGGATAGCCCTTTCTGTTCTTCCTTTGCTTCTTCTGACACCTCAGGGTAGATGACCAGGAATGTGGCTGTCAGGAAGCCCAGGAAAGAGCCCACAGAGGCCACTATGGGGATGACAATGATAGTATTCACAGCATCAACCACACCCCCAAGAGCAGATGCAACCAGGATCTGGGAGATGTAGACCTGACAGGAGAGGATGGCGCAGTCGATGCCAAATCCACGCTTGGAATTCCCTGGACTGTGGTGGACATACTGCAAGAGAAGAGACACATGTGTGAGGGCACAGAGAAGGGGACTGGCATCAGGACCGAGGCTGCGAGCACTGACTGCACTGAGAGGAGACACACTTGCCTAGGCTAGGCAGTTAGCAACTGCTAAGCTGGATTCTCCAGAGCTCAGCCTGGTGCTGGGCAATAAGAAGAGGTAGAAATTATGGTTCACAGGGAGGAACACAGAAGTAGTTCTACAACCTAATCAGGACTTTATTCCCAGAATACCACCTCCAGTCCTAAGAAAGAGAGGCAGGGCAGACATAGGGGTGGCCACCTCACCCTGGAGATCTCCTTGGAGAGCAGGGAGCTCAAGTCACTCGTGCACGAGGGCTCAGGTGACAGAGCTGGGAACACCGGGCAGTTTTATTTGTTCATGTTTCTTGAACAAGATATAAAAGCATGCACTACATTGCTACTCTCACCCCATCATCCTTGAGATATGGAGGCCAATCTACCCAGAAGATGGAAACCACAGACTTTAGCTTGTATACACCACAGTCAGAGGGAGATTGTAAACACACCTTCCAGAAACCAGAAGGAATAACAGCAGAGAGCCCCACCTTACTCAACCAACAGAGGCCATAAGGGCGCAACACCCATTTCACCATATATGGGATATGCTGGGCGACAGAGGGTGTGAACAGTTAATTTAAGGGCTGAAATCATATATGTATGCTTTCTCTGATTTTGATGATTTCTGATCATCAGAAACCAGTGCTATGACCATCATTAAAAACTCCCAAATGTCAGAAATTCACCATCATACTCAATAATCATGCTGAATAACCCATGGGTGCAAAAATAGAAATCAAGACAAAAACTCATAAAAATCTGTGTATGTGTATACATGTGGAGACAGATGTCAGCACAGGTGTCTCTTCCTCTGCCACTCCTCAGCCTGTCCTCTGAATAGGGTCTCTTACTGGTGGTCTAGACTTCGGAACTTTGTCTGCCCCCTGGCACTGGGGTTTGTAATTATAGGGACATGTTACCATACCCTAGGTCTTACATGGGTCCTGGAGATCTGAATTCAAAGACTCATGTTTGGACACCAACTTTATCCACTAAGCTATTTCCCCTAGACTTTAGAAAAATCTTTGAAAAAAAAAATTAGTAGTAGCTGGGTGTGGCTATCCATATTATGGATTACAACACTCAAGAAGCAGAGGCAAGTGGATCTCTGTAAATTCCAGGCCAGCCTAGGATACTAGTGAGACCCTTCCTCACTAGGCTTTAAAAAGCAAAGCTGCACATTGAAAGCTCTAGATGTACCTGACAGCTCACGTCTGTAATCCTAGCACTCACTAGACGGAGACAATAGGATTTCTGTGAGTTGGAGTCCAGGCTGAGCTCCATAGGAATTCTAGACCAACACAGGCTACAGTGTGATAGCTGGGGGGACCCTGAACCACAGAGCGGAGGAGCTCATGCTGCATGACAAGCTACGACAGACCTACCTACTTCAAAGAATGCATCACATCTGTCAAGACTAAAGAGAACTGGCCAGAGGCACAGGCCATGCACTTATGTATGTGGCCATCTGGTGACAATGCAGATAGAGTGGGAGGTGCTGGGTCCCACCTCGGGAGGAATGTGAGAGTCTAACTCCATTCCCTCCAGCTATGCTAGAACCTACTGGGTAGACGGCAGGAAATGACAGAGGCCTGGGATCAGTTCTGCCATACTAGTTCCAGGAAGATCAGATGCCAGTACAAGTGAAGTCAGGGTATCAAGAAGAGAGGGGTTTCTAGATTCTGGTCACCATGTTTCTTGGTCTGGGTGATTCTGTATGACTCACTTCTGAAATGCTAGCAAGTGGTTTAGCCTCAACAATTATGAACTCTGGAGAGTAGTACATCTAGAAAACACCACTAGTGTAGGGTTTCATTAGGAGTGGGTGTGGTGAGCATGTACTGAGAGAACTGATTTTGCTTTAATGATTAATGGGATCAAAGGTGTGTACCAGTGAACCAGGTGCATGCTTGCTTCTCTCTTTCCTCCTCCTCCTCCTCCTTCTTCTTCTCTCTCCCTCTCTCCCTCTCCTCTCTCTCTCCCTCCCTCCCTCTCTCTCTCCCTCCCTCCCTTTCTCTCTCTTTCTCTCTCTCTCTCTTTGAGATAGGGTTTCTCTGTATAGTCCTGGCTACCCTGGAACTCACTCTGTAGACCAGGCTGGCCTAGAACTCACTACCTGCCTCTGTCTCCCAAGTGCTGGGATTAAAGGCGTGTGACACCATTGCCCCGCTGCTTATTTCTTAAGTAGCCCAGGCTGGCCTTGAACTTGCAGCTCTGGCACTCTGGCCTCACATTCCCAGTGCTGGGTGTATAATTGTACCTCCTCTACACCTGGCTCAAGTTCCTTCACACAGGGCCCAACAGTAGTAGCTCAGAAGCAGCGGCTGACAGAGCAGCTATTCAAAAGCCACAGAAGCAGAAGAGCACTGAGGCTGCTAGCTCAGGGGCCAGTGAGCCTGGAAAGGCAACTGCCCACAGTGGGGAAGGTAATGGTCCAGGGAACTGTGGGTCCAAGGAGCAGGACAGTCAGAGGAGTGAGACCCTGTGGCCAGGGAATAACTAGGAGAGTGGCAGCTGTTGCCTTCATCAGAAGGGTAGACAGAGAGGTCAGCAGGGCAGAGGTGGCCTCATCACCACCTTCACTTGGCCTCCTTAGAATGGCTGTACCTCCTTGATGTCATGGTAATGCCCTAGGAGGGCATAGGGGCAGTAGGAGATGCTCATGGAGACGACACCCATGGTGCTGATGGTGACCATGGCCACATAGACATTGGGAAACATGGCCATAACAGCGGTGCCCACGGAGAAGCCCAGGGTCCCCAACATGTAGATGATCCTGATGCTCAGGTCATAGTTGTCCAGGTACTTCTGTAGCAGGGCTGTAGAGAAGGTCACAAGGAACATGATTCAGGTGCTGTACACACACACCCTTCACCTCCAACACTGCCTCCCTCTGGCTGAACCTAGGCCTTCAGGCATAAATATAATCTCCTGCCTACCTGAACCATGCCCACCTTGATTCCTCCAGGTTCTAGCACTTCTGAAAGAAGCCAGCTCTCTGGCCTCCATGGGATGCCGACTGCCTACCCAGGTCTCCTTGGGAGAAATCTCTGGCCCTTCCCTTGTCACTCTGGGTTCCCAGCACTCAAGGCCAGTCTGAGGATCCTGCCTCCTGATTGGGTCCTCACAGGTACCGCCTCCTCCAGGAAGCATCCCTGCGGTCAGTAGATCTGTGATAGTGGTGTGGTGGTCCCTGTTACTTGGCTGACCTGCCCCACCCTCCCTGCTTCAACTACAGATCAGGTAAAGCTCAATTCCATTCCAGGTTCAGCCTGAGGATGGACAGATAAGAGAGGACTCCAACCCTAACTCTTTCAAGTGTTGGGACTGAGAGGGGCATGCTACCTTAGGATGAGAGCCTATCACCTCAGCCATCAGGGCTCTTGTCCTTGGCAGGCTGGACTGTTCCACTGCCCTTTAGATTGCTGGGCCCCAGATGGGGCTGGCATGCCAGGGGTATCATGCTCATCCACAGGTGCCATCCATGCTGGACAGTGTCCTGAGACAGCACTCAGGACAGCCTCCCAGCCTCAGGAACACCTGATTCCAGCAACCAACTTGAACAGCTTTTTCCTCTACTGAGGCTAAGGTCGGGATCCTGATACTCTGGGCGTGCCATCCTCTCACCTGAGCAGATAGCACCAGTAGCAGCATAGATGACCAGGCCCCAGCAGCCCATCTTCACGCCAGCGTTGTAGGCATGCCACTTGGTGGAGTTGGAGGGGGCCTGTTGCAGAGAGAGGAGGTTGAAGGCATTTGCCGCCCTCAGGGCAGAGATTACCCCACACTCCCATGCAGTCTGAGAGCTGACAGACTCCAGTGAGGAGGAGAATCAACCCATGTCCAGGTCAGTATCTGATAAGCTATTTCCAGTCCCTCCCAGGCCACATTCGACTCTTGCCCACAATGACAAGTGGAATCCTCCTGCCTGTGGCCCTGACATAAGGCTGGTCTGGACCTACAGAAATGACTCTGTCTTCTCTGAGCTGCCATGCTAGCACCTGAAAAAGGTGTAACAGACCACTGTGGCCACCTACACAGCCACAGTATGATGAGCCCAGAAACCTAGCAGGGCCTGGCAAGAATAAAAACAGGCCGTTACTTGGACAGCTGAACCAACACTCTTCTGTTCACGATTTCCAAAGTGGTTCTGGTTCTGTGATGTTACCTGGCATCACGAATGGTCACCATAGATCCCACTGCAACACCTTTGTCTCAGCTGTGTGACTGACCATGCATTAGGAAGCACACTGGCCAGGCACCTGCTGGGCATTCCCTGGATGCAGGGGCAGTGAATGCAGGCTTACAAGAGGCCCTGGCATGGGCTGCCTAGTTTTCTAGGCAGGAAAACTGGCATCACAGGGTACTCACCTGGGGGTTCCCTTTGAAGATGACCTGGCCCATGAAGTCAGTGTAGAAGACAGCCTCTGCGATGACAGAGAACCAAGTGAGGAGGTGACAGAGGCAGAGCCACATCAGCTCCTTGGGCATCTTCAGCATGGACAGCCAGAGCAGGCGCACAGTGGTCTCTGTCTCGCCCTCCTCACTCTCCGTGTCCCCGCTGGAGGCAGTAGCCCCACTCTGGTTGCGGTGCCGGGAGCGCTGCCGCTGCTGCAGGTCATACAGGTCACTCATGCTTCGGGATGGCTTGATCAGGACCACTGCGTTGGCCCGGCGGTAGCGGTAACAGTGGGACCCAATCTTGCCGTAGTAGGAGAAGGTGCTGGAAGCCTGCCTGTGGAACATGTGCCTACGCCGCCTCATGGAGCCAGATGTGACTGAGGGCTTCAAGTCTACCTTAGAGCGGCTGAGGGAGTTCATTGGTGGAGAGCCTCTCCCATTTGGGACTTTAGCTTCATTCAAGTGATTATCAAGCAAGGTGTCGTCCTCCTTGGTGGACTCCCTGAGGAACGTGGACAGGCGGGGCAGCTTGGCCCTCAGGAGCTCTTGGCTGGTGCTCTGGGGGGTGCTGGGGTAGGAAGCATCTTGGAAGATGGAGGGCTCGATGTCATGCAGGAAGAGCAGCTGAGGCTCCATGTCCAGTGTGGCGTCAGCCATGTGCAGCACCGAGTCGCTCTTGCTGCGCACGATGTCCACATCGAGGTAGTCCAAGGACAGCTCGTGTTCTGACTGCACCTCATCTGGGAATGGGGGGCTGCCGTCCTGCACGCCCCCACCAAGGGAACTGAGGCGGGTAGCAGGGGCTAGGGCGCCAGGCTGGACACTGGTGCTGGGCAGGGTGGCATCCTCAGGCCCGCGGTCCTGCTGTGGGCTGTACTGCTCCTCCTCAATGCTGAAGAGATGCAGAGCCACTGACACCGAGAAGATGACGGCAGCGAAGAAGAACAGCACCTGGTTCTGCGTCTGGAACCAGTCACCTAGGAAGGTCTGCGTCCAGTCCAGCCCACCCAGCACGTAGCCAATGGCCCCACCAAGGCCTGTAGATAGAGAGGGGGCAGTGAGCCTCAGCCCCAGCACAGGGCTGTCCCTTACACAGGGTTATGTGGCAAATCAGTGAGATGGAGAACGAAAGGACAGCTGAGACAACAAAACAGAACAACTCAGGGGACTACACAGCTCTTAACACTGGCCTAACATCCCCAGCCAGAAACCAAGACAAAAGGAGTCTCGGCCCAGAGCAACTCTAGGGCACCCATGTGTTCCCCTCCAGCTGAGTGGCAAAGCCTGGGCAGTGTCCACCTGGCAGGCATGTCATCCAGACAGACAGGCCCTACTCCCTCCTAGCCTTGCTCCTCAGTCCCTTTATCCTGCTGGGTTCCCATGTAAAGTGAGTCCCAGAGCCACCAATGACCACAGATCCCTCCCGCCCACCTGGGGCCTGGTATGGGGCTTTACCAGCAGAGAAGGCGTGTATGTTGAGGGCCATGTCTTGCTCCTCACTGTCTACCACATCCAGCAGGTAGGCACGGATAGGCCCCTCAGTTGCATCGGCACTGAAATCCAGGACCACCACTCCCAGCACCGTGAGGACAATGCCAATGGGCTGCCGGCTGGGAACATCGCCAAGCGCCAGACCTGGACAGAGTGTGGGGAAGCAGTCATACGCCAGTGTCAAGTGTCAGGCTCCTCGGGCAAATAAATGCTTTCAGGATATTTCACCCCATTTCTGTGGTTTGTGTCCCCTGAACTCTGTCTCTTTAAAAGTATTTATTCTGAGTATTTTGCCTGCATGTATGGATGTGCATCTCGTGTGTGCTTAATGTTTGCAGAGGTCAGAAGAGGGAATCAATCAGATCTTTTGGAACTGAAGTTACAGATGGCTGTGAGCCACCATGTGGATGCTGGGACTTGAACTTGGGTCTCCTGCAAGAGCAGCAATACTCCCTACTAAGCTATCTCTCCCTCCCTCATAGTTTTTCAAGAAAGAAAGGGAGCAGGTTCTTTCTCCTCAATCAGGCAACAGTGGTCACTGGCTGGTAAAACTACTGGCATCAGCTACAGTAGCTGTGCAAGGACCACTGCCACCATCTCTGAGAACACTATCTCCTCCTCTGCCCACCAACACAGACTCCTCTGTGCTGATTCCTGAGCTAGTGGGCTCTGCCTTAGCTTCCAAACTAGACAACAGGCTGTGAGTACATAAGGACCTAAGGCCACACTGCCTCAGCAGGCACCCTGAGAATTTTAAGAACCATCTCTGGTGGAGGATCCACCTGGTACAGGTATGACTCAGCAAGGAGACACTAAGGCCAGGAGGAAGATGACCCAAAGCTGCTACAGACTGTCCCTACCCTGGTTCTCAGAGCTGTGACTGCCCACAACCCTGCTGCCTCTGAAACTTGGGCAGACCTGTCTTAGAACCCACACTGCAGTCCTTCACCCGCGGAGCCAAAGAACAAGGCTTTGTTTCCACCAGTTCTGAATGGTGCCCGCAAGGCAGAAAATATTTTCCCACAGAGTGGCTTTAATTAAAAACAAAACAACAGAAAGAGGCAAAAACAACACACGAGGCATGAACCAAGAAAACAAACATCAGACTGGGTTCTGGACATTCTCAGTACCATGTCTAAGAAAAGGAGAACAAAAAAGAAAAGATAATTTCTGAAATCACTCTGGAAACAGGACGTGGTGTCAGATACGCATTAAAAACAAGCCATCACAACAGGAAGCGTTTCCCTGTGAACAGGTTCCTCCAGCTTTCCCATGTGGGACCGGCTCTACTGCCAAGCTCCCTGCTACAGTCTCCACCAGGAGGTCCTCAGCAGCCTGACCGGGTCCTTGCACAGTGACCCAGTGAAGTCACCAGATAAGGCCCTCAAAGCACGTACTGCTGCAAGCTCAGCAAACACTCACCTATAGCGGAGCCGTTGAGGAAAAGTGCAACACCAATGAGGACCCCCACACACAGCGCTAGGATGAAGGGCCGCCGGCGGCCCCAGCTCAGGGTACAGCGGTCACTTGCAGAGCCAATGAGTGGTGTGAAGATGAGGCCAAGAACAGGGCTCAGGAACCAGGTGAGGCTGTAGTACTTCTCAGGGAGGCCTGCAGGGACACAAAGCCCCCGTCACTCATCATATGCACCCCACATAAACACACACTCTTGCTCCCTCAAGTCTCCTCAGGATAGACCTAAGGGTCCTCTGGAATTGAAGACAAAGAGGGTACTCCAGATCTTGGAGCCAGTACTGGGCTCTGCCTGAAGGGCCACTATGTGGCTGGTACTGAGCAGGGCTGGGTTACTCAGGTATGGTCCCGGCCCTCTATACCACACTATGGAAGTGCTACAATGTCTTCAGTTGCCGGAATAAGAAGAGCCACTGAATTTTGGACCTGACTGAGGAAAATCTATTATAGACAGTCTTGGCAAGGGTTTACAGAGCCACCAAGGACCCCAGTCACCTTGGCAATGTGTGCCCTGAGCACCAGGGTGGTAAAAGCCCACATGTGTCGACCTGGAGCCAGGAGGCCACAGCCAGCACCCAGTGCTCCTTTGTCTGGGCATGACATGGTGAGTGTGGTGTCCTTAGGATGGAACCTGGATGGCCTGACACCAGAGTCTATGCTACCTTCCTGTCATACAAACTCAAACATGGTGTCAACAGAGCAGATGAATGATAGCCCTGGGCACAGACCAGCGCTCTGCAGAGCAACTGGAATGCACGTGCACAGGCCAGTAGCTCTGATGAGTCTCTGTATACTGTAACTCTTGCACCTGAGCACACCACACCACCTTCAAGTGACATGTGAAGACTTGTCACCGTGTCTGCTACTACAGGTCAGAGTGCTGGCTGCCCTTACAAGGGCAGTGAGTGGATGCTGGGTAAGCATGGCACATTGTGTGTCCTGGATGTGGCTGGGAGGCTTTGAGTGTCATCACAAGATCAGCAAGACTCTCCCATTTTACAACGACCCGAAGCTTGCTTAAAATCACTCCACCAGACAAGCACTCAGGCTCTAAGGACACTGAGGAAACAGACTCATGTTGAGCTGGCAAGAAAAATAAATGTGTGGGAGGAGAGCATGTCAGGGGAGGAAGCACCTTGCAGAACCTCGTGCCATCACGCCATTAGGTACCAGGGCACTCCGCCAGGGTCTAAGGTGTGTGTTCTGACCTCTGTAGCCACGCTTGGCTACAGGGAAGCTAGATCTGTTCCTATCCCAAGTCAGCAGATCAGACAAGAGTCAGGGAACTAGAGTCTGCCCAGTGAATTCCGACAGACAAGCCAAGTGGAGTTCTAATGGTATGGGCCCTTCTTACCAGGCAAGGCACTCAAGGGACTGTTCTGCCCTTGCGTGCCCTTCAGTAACACCCGTGACACATGTCCTGTCAATCCCTACTCAAAAAGACTGGGAGTAAAGGCAGTCTGAGATTCAGGGGAGGGGGAAGCACCCCGAGGCTCCCACTGACCACGCCACCAACTCAAAAGTAAATAAGGAGCTCAAGTCAGTCTAAATAAGGGCATGGTGCGTCTTCATAGGACCTGGGAGAACCGTAGCAGGCTTGTCCTTTCCTGCCTGAACCAACTGTCTTGCTATCACTGTCCCAACACCTGAGGAATGGGAGAGGACTATTGGCTCAGGTACCGCCTTGTGCTGCCCACAGTGCCTACACACCCTGAGCACAGGGTTCCACATACAGACCCATTGGCCCTGAGTTTGTCTCAGTCATGTTATGGCTCTATGAAGACACTGAGACAAGTCCCCTTGCCAGGCCCTCTCTCCTCCCACACAGTACCTCTTCAGAACTGATGCTGTGCTGTTGTACAGTCCAGCCACCCGTGGCTAGCCTATCTCTCAGCAGATGCCCTTAACTCAGGCCTCACTGCCTAGGCCCAGCAGGATGGCCCCAATACCAAACCTGTTTGAGACAGCAAGTCCCCACAGAGCAGAACTCTCCCTGTGAGGTGACAGTGCCAACACCAACGGAGCCTGTGGCCCCACCATCCTGGCATCAGTAGGCCCAGGCATTGACCCTTAGGAACACATACCTTATCAAAGCCACACTGGTAGGTTACCACATACAGGTAGACAGGAGTCATAGATGACTGACAGGTTCAGGAAATGCACACAGGAAGTCTGCAGCATCCAGCAAAGGGTCAGGAAACACCCCAGGCAGTGAGAAAGACAGGCACATGTATTTGTCTGAGCACAGACAGACTGGAGAACAATGTGCTTCTTATCTCTAGAGTAGACCACAGATTAGCAGTCTACCACAGCACTCTACAGACTAGAACAGAACAGCAAATGCTCTCACAGATGGACAGTGCAGGCTCTAGAGCAAGGTGCTCAACTTGGTGACACTTCAGCATGACACAGTCATCTGTAGTGTGGGCTGTAGGATGAGCACACATGGTGTTGAACAACAGGCCCTGCTGTACCAAAATGGCCTTCCAAGCAGCCAACAACCAGCTACTAAATGAGACCATGTACTGATGGGGCAGCTAATGAGAGTTAGTGAACAGCATTGGCTCCTCCAGGTGGGCACAGCAAGGAAGGCTGCCCAGGAGTGGAGACAGAAGCATCATCCCACAGTACTTTTACAAGAAGTGACAGCTGTAGCCATCACAGCCCAAGAGCTCTGGTTCCAGAACCAGGGAGAAAAGTCTGCTGCCCAAGATTATGTGGCCTCCCACATACATACATCTTACAAGAGATGGCTGTCATACTTCCTGACACAAAAGACTGTAGAGGGGCTGGAGAGGTGGCTCAGCAGCACTGGCTGCTCCTCTAGAGGACCCCAAATCTACATGTCAGCTCAAAACTCTCTGTAACTCCAGTCCCAGAGGATCCCACACCTTCTTCTGGCCTCCAAGAGCACCACACATGTGTGTGGTGCACAGACATATATGCAGGCAAAACACCTATACACATAAAAATAAATTAAGTAAAAAAAAAAAAAACTTTCAAAATTCAAGCTTTAATGTCTGTAAGTTTCATGAATTAGTCTGCCTGCTGGGGTCCAGGGCTGCTCACTCACTGGCTCTAGGCACAGGGATGAGCACTGGCCTACAAGCTGTCAATCTCAACTCCAGCCCTTTGTCTTCTATTGTTCCTGGGGAGGAAAGAGTTTATTTGATCTTGCAGTTCTCAGGTCACTTCAATCACTAGGAATTTGCAGTAGGCACTCAAGACAGGACCCTGGAGATGGGAGCGTACTGGCTTGTTCATCCTGCTTTTTTATAAACGTAGGAAAAGTTGAGTAGGGATGATAGTCCCCATGAGTCATGTCAATCATAAATCAGAAAACTTGACAGGTCAGTTTAATGGAGGCATTTTTTGACTAAGGTTCCTCTTCCCAGATGACTCTAGCTTGTGTCAGGATGAGACGAATCAACCAGGACACCCTTGGAGAGGCTGAGTTGCCATGCCTCTCAGTGCCGTTAGGTCTGCATCCTCTGTACTCAACCTTGCCACTACTGACATAGGAATGTGAGCTACAGTGTGAAGCTCCACACTTGGGCCTCTAGTCCTGCCAGCTTTTACTGTGTTCCTTAGGAATGTCACAGCTGGCCACTTAGCTGACACTGTTGTGTTCTGCAGTACGTGTGACAGGACACTGACCAGGCACAACAGCTCCCCACCCCAAGTTCTCTCCTGAAGAGGGATGGAGCTGGGTGAGACCTCCACATGGTGCTAACAGCCACAGGGTGGTGACTGACTGTTAGTGGGCCTGGTGATGTACCTGGTACAGCACTGTGTGCTGGAGGAATCTAGAATCCTACTGGAACAGGAAACCTGGCTAGGCAGTTGTGAGTTCAGCTGTGGAGGGTTGAAGGGTAGCAGCATTGGCTACAGAGACTCAGGGCTGTACAAACCAAAGAGAGGGGCCAAGGGCACAAGTACAGGGGACACAGCACCAGTGTTGCCATTACATCTGCTTTCTAACACACACACACACACACACACACACACACACACACACACACACACACACACACACCGGTCTACGCAGGAGTCTATCTTAAGACTCCAGATCCTGGCCTCCAGGAAACCAAATGCCATTTCAGTTACCTGTATAAGGGCTCTCAAGGTGCTAAGCAGGTGACAGCACTCTGTCCATCACAGATTTCTGGTGCTGCCCAGGGTGAGCAAAAGGTGCTGCAACCCCCAACACTCAGCTGCCAGCACCCACATCCCTGGGATGCCTCAGTCAGGCGATTCCCAGCAAATCCCTAAACAAACACAACGCCCGTCCCTAGTAAATAATTTTTGTTTTTTTCCAGGCAAAGGTTGAACAACAATGGTGGGACCCGGAAGGTTCCCTGTTCACAGGAAATACTCACTGTGTCACTGTGTGTACATGGGACAGCCCACTGCAACACTCGGGTCACATGCAGAGGTTTCTATTCACAAGGGCATTTTTGATAAACTGGTGTTTTGTGGGGGAGGGAGGCTGGGAAACTGGCCTATAAATATTTAACAAAAGGTCCAGGATGGGAATAAGAACTCATTCTTTCTCTCAGTGGACAAGGCGGCGAGGCCAGATAGGTTTATACTCCTGGACAAAAAAAACCCATGATAACATTCGCTGGTGAGAAGTTTTTCGTGGGAAAAGCTCAGCATCCTTGATTGACCTCAGGAATCTGACAGCAGGCTCACTGTGAACCCACTTCATTGGTTTCAGTGAGTTCACTTTTGCTAAGGCTGCAGCATGAGGAACATAGGTTACCTTCCACAGGCCAGGCATCACCCTCATGGTTTCTGCTGCCATGCCAGAACGTAAGCAAGGGCTGCTGAGACCCTGGGGCCTCTCTAGGCAGGGAGGGCCTGTACTGGGGGACTGTCCATCTTCAGCTAAAAGCAGGGCCAGAGAGCTTCAAGGTACACTCTAAAGCTACCAGTGCCAGGGAAGACAAGGAAAGAGCGCGACTCGTACTCAGGTGGTCTGTCTCTCCTAGCTATTTCAAAGGGCTGCTGCCATTGACCTGCTGCATGTCACGCCTATGCTTCCGTTACCCACAGCATGCTCCACACAGCGTGATCCTCGGCTCAGTCACACAGCTAAGGACATAAGTAACACAGAGACCACCACCACCACCCATATACCACCAACAGGAGCCACTCCACCCCAGCAGGTGTACACTCTCATGCTTGGCACCAGGGAAGCAGAAGAGAAAGCAGACTTGGACAGGAGTCCACGTAGGGGCAGGAAGAACTGTCTTACCAGACACCAGTGGGGAATAGTTTTGAGGACAATGGGGTAGCACTGAGGTGGTCTCAGCCCAAAGAAAAGATAGTCAGATGGTAGAAGTGAGGAGCTCACGACAAGCTTCCAGAGCCTTTATAGGTATACCAGCAACTAGGACCAGGGAAAGAAGTGCAGGTAGCAAGCAGATGACCTCAGCAAGGAAGCACAGGTGCTGGACTGAGTGGCAATGGGGGAGGGGAAGAACAGGGCCTCTAGTACCTTTAGAAACACAGTCTGGTCCTGCTTGTGTATGAGTGTTACTAGGTCACTCCATGCTGGACATCTATTTGTGTAGCACGGTACACAGGAGTATGGCCAGCTGCAGGGCCCATCCCTGCCTCAGTAGCATCTCTGAATTGTGAGGACTGGCAGGAAAGTGAAGGAAGAGCCAGGGCAACACTTTTACCTGGGTCTAAGCAAAGTAGCCTGGCTTTTTGCCTCCATTCCCAGATACCTTTCTGTGCCTTTCCAAAGGACAGCCTTTCTTTCTCCATGTCTAGGGGTGAAGAGTACCCAGAGAGGAAAAACTTGACAGGCAGGCAGGCCTAGTAGGAGAAGACAAAGAGCATGAGTGTTTGGAGGGAAGGGATGCTGGAGGAAGGGAACTATGGAAACCTGCAGACCAGCCAGGTGGCCAAGGCTCAAGTGGCAGGAGAAGCTCACAGGCCAGAGATGTGGGACACCAGAAGGGTAGACAAGCTTAGTTAGGGGGTGATTTATGGGGCTTAGAAACGTGTGTGTCCAAGGATCCATCAAGTCCCTCAAGGTCAACTGCCAGGAGAGCACAAGGCTACAGAGCAAATGGTCACTGGGAAGCCCCCCCCCCCCCCCCCCGCCGGGCCTGACAGCTCTGTTGAAGGTGACCTGGGTTGGAAGGACACCTCGGATGTGATTCTTTGTCGGCTACAGACTCTGACAGTACTTCCGTTTTCAAAGCTTCAATTCCTCAGACAGGTTATGGAAAATGGGCCTTCATACCTATTCTCTGCCTCCCCCCAAACCCTTCTGTATTCCTCCATTTATACTGGCTCTTAGCCTTTTTAACAGTACCTTGTATCCCAGGTAGGAGTTCCAGAAGGGGGTGGCTGTGTACTGTGAACTCTTTAAGCACATCTGTAGCATGCCTGCCTCAGCATAGACAGACTAAGGCCAGCCTCAAGTTTCCCATCCTGTCATGACTACCCTGCACAGGTGACCCTTTTGTTTGCCCTTCTTGAGCATAAGGTGCATCTGGCATGCCTGGGGCTACTCTCAAAATGAGTATGTAAAGTGAAACAGACTCTTCAATACTGGGCTTATCACTGCCCCATTTCCTGTGCAGGTAAACACCAATGCCCAGGGATGCAGGTGTCTGACATGCAGAAGCCATACTGGGCCTGTCCACTCAAGTGCTGAGCTGCTTTTGGCCTGCGCTGCACTGCTGGGAACAGGTGATACCAAACATTTCCCTCCCAGGATTCTATATTCAGGACGGCTTCACATAACCCTGTTCACTATTCATGACTCCTGTTACTGAAGTACACTTCCAACCCAGAGCCCTGTGAGGCTGTGACATTGGACTAGCCTCGGCTGTCACAAGGACACATGTGAGAAAGTCAGGTTGTACCCATGATCTGGACAAAGGGACAACAAAGGACAATGAACTCAAAATGGTCCCCAAGGAGCTGCCAGGCCACATGAGGAAGGTCTAACTAAGCTGCTGGCAGGGAGGTCAGCCAAGCTGGGCACAGAATAGAGAAGTGTTACTGGGCTTAGGGTTCTACAAGGGGAAGAGGCAACGCAACTCACAACTGCTGCTGAGTCAGAAAAAAGTGTCACCTAAACACAGCATTCGCCTTAGCCACTCCTTCACAGGAAAGCCCAAACTGCAGGTGTGCAGGTAGCAAGAAAGTAAAGTACAAACAATGTCTGTTCCTTGAGCCACCTGCATTTGCCCCAGCCAGCACGCCTGCGCCAGGGCTGCGTTGCCTATCAGACCCAAGTCCAGGCCCAAGTTCCTCCTTTGCACCCAACTTAGCTCAGCCAAATTTTGGAAAAAGTCCTACTTGTCCATCCCCTGCCACCCTCAGTTTCTTTCTTTCTTTCTTTCTTTCTTTCTTTCTTTCTTTCTTTCTTTTTTTTTTGGTTTTTCGAGACAGGGTTTCTCTGTGTAGCCCTGGCTGTCCTGGAACTCACTCTGTAGACCAGGCTGGCCTTGAACTCAGAAATCCACCTGCCTCTGCCTCCCAAGTGCTGGGATTAAAGGCGTGCACCACCACCGCCCAGCCACCCTGTTTCTTTAGGCTTTTCCTTTTGTAATCTGTCTGCAACAAAACCTGCAGACATGGAGGATGATGGGCAGTTCTTTACTCTGATGTGCCCACAAGTTACACATTGTGTCACCTATCCATGTCCTCACTTCACTGGGGATGTGGCTCAGTGGCAAAATGCTTGCCTAGCATGTGCAAAGCCGCGGTTCTCCTCTACAGCACAGCAGAAAGTAAAATAAAAAATAAAAAGAGGAAGCACAGAACCCATCTCACACCAAAGACAAGACCTATTTATAACTGTTGATACAACTTAATGTGTACATACTCTTTGTGGCTTCAATTTAAACAGTTAACTTGTCTCCCATGTTAGGCAAGAATCCAGGGTTTTGCACAAGTCAGGCAAGTGGTCCAGTGGCACTGTCTACACTGACTGCTTTTAAGAATAAAGACAGCCAGCTAGAGAGATGGCTCAGCAGTTAAGAGGCCACACTGGACTGTACTTTGGTTTAAAAAGCCCACTTCTCCCATGACAATGGTATGTCATCTCCACACCCACACTCCCTAGCTGTGATGGAGGACTAATGCCTGGCACACAGAGCAAGCACCTGTGGGCCTTGATGGGGTCTCTGGTTGCTGATACCCTTGGTCTATCTTACCAACATATATCTGTGGCATTTTGTTAACATTTTAACTCATTTCTGGCTTTCATCAAAGTTTTAAATGACCATTTCCTGCAAGAACCAATGAAGTTTTTTGCCTTCATTAACCTACTATGTATGCTCTGTGTCTGTCCTGTTGCTCTGTTCTGGAACAGAAGTGACTCTGTAACCTTTGCGAGTGCTTCTCAACCCACCCTGCATCATCACCAGCCTCACACACAGTGCAGTTTGGGTGTCTGGAGCACATCCCTGGGAGGCTCTCAATGGTAGCATCCTCAAGCATGGCTCCTGGTACCCTAACTGGTCTGGGCACACTGTGAAGCTCCCTTCACTGCTCCTCACTCAGCACTCAGCGTTGCTTAGAGACAGCTCCTACTGTGTCTTTCCTCCTGTACTCAGCTAGGGAACCTCCATCAACACATCCCTATTGTTGTCAATTCTGTCTCTGAGCACACCAGGGAAGACTCCAGGCAGAGGACATCTAGAGCAAAGCCCACAACCTCTGCCTCAACCCAACTGCGGCCATGTTCACTTACAAGTTTCTTCTCTGCAAAGTAGCTGTTCAGGTGACATGCCCAGGTGTCCAGGCAAGCCCCAGGCTTTGGGCTGCCATGTTACTTCCACGCCAGGCACGTAGCCCAGCACAAACAGGCTGGCGCTTAGTAAGAGTCTGACAAAAGAATAACAGCCTACAGAGTTCCTTGAGAAAAACAACTATTTCATTGTTTGTTAAACACAATGATCTGAAATGCAAGGAAATCCAGACTTCCCTCCCAAACACAGTACTGAGCACAAGCTGCTTCCCATTCACTGTGGCCACCATTTGGGAGTTTCTTGCCCCGCCCTCCACATGCATACCATGCATGTATACATACACAAGCATGCACACAGCACTGCCCTTCAGGAGTCCACAGCCCTGACTGACTGTGGGGGAGGCCAGGTGTAGGTGGCAGAGAGACTCTTGGGTCTTTCTTGGGTCTCTGGTAGGTGGGAAGTTGCTGGTGACATATACCAGTACGTTCTATTTCAACCAACCAACAACATGCAGCACATTTCCAACCTGCCCCACTGTACTCCCTCTTCCTGGTACCCACCACTCTGCCTGTCTGTGAAGTATGTCCTGTTGTGCCCAGCTCACTTACACCACTGCACTGAGCAGAAAGCCCTCAAGGTTCACCCCTCAGTGGCCATTTGCCTCAGTGCCACCTTCAGCCCACACTGCTGCAGCCTTGCCCCAGGGCAGAGCACTCTGTGAGAAGGGGCCATGGGATAACAGGCAAGAAGCCTGAGTGTATGTGATACTTTCCTTTTGTTTCCTTCCTGGGGTAGGGCTTTTGTGCTGCAAACATGCAAGGGATCACAAGTCACTGGCTGAGGTGTGCTTGTCAGGGAATGTCAGGGAGCGTGGGGAAGTTAACTCGAGGTACCTATGGCCAAGCTCTCTCACTCTTAAGAGTATCCATTCTAGCCTACCCGTGTCAGCACATGCTGGTCTGACAGCCACACAAGGTAGCTACCCTTGTAAGTTCCTATTTGAAGAGCCAGAGCTCTAGGACTGCATTTTCTCTGAAATGAACATCTGTTAGCTGGGGTGGGGGTGGGAGGGCAGCACATATGATGTAGCTCAGTAGATAGAGTACTCACCCAACACAGACTAGGTCCCAGGTTCCACTCCAGTACTGCTACCCTTCAAGAACAGGTATGATTGGGAGCTCATTTTGTTTGCCAGGATGGTTAAAGTCCACAGCTCAAATGACCCTTCTACACAGCTAGTGCTTTCTTTTCGAGTGGGGTGAGGGTTCTGATGCCTAACTCCAGCATTCAAGCACACTACACATGCATACTGACACGGCACTACATCCACAGCCCTGGGTACTCAAGGCAGAACAAACCAAAGGTCACAGAAAGAAGTCCTTGGGAGAAGCCAGAACACTCAAGTGGCAGGAGGGTACATACCACTGACAGTGCATGAAGACTCTGCCATGGTAGAGAACACAGTACTGGCAAGTGTGAGAAGTCACAGAAACACCTGGAGTATCCACACATTTCCATGTGCTCACACGCCTGTTGTAGAGATGAATTAATTGCACTTAGATACCTCCTGTAGAATGGTGCTTTTCAGCTTTCACCAAAGGTTTGCCATGTTTGTGTGCTTCAGAAGCACAGGAAGGCAGCCAGCTTTGGATGTGGTGTGCTAGGATCCTAAGAAGGGATAGGCTCAGCCACAGCCAGGAAAATGACCACCCTGCTGACACCCTGCTTTGCCTAGCCTACTGGCATCTTACTCATGTTCCCAGCCTCCCTGGACATTCCTCACACAACCCCTTGAATGGAGAGGGACGGGCACAGAGGTTGTTTTCATCTTCCAATCTCTGTGTGGATGATTACTAAAGGGCTGGCTTTTCCCACAGGAGGAGAAGCTGGCTCAAGCTTCAGCTGAGTGAATCCCAGAAACTCACCTGTTCCCAGGAGTTTTCCATAAAGAATGTGTTTACAAAGTAACCAGCTCTATCCTGATGTGGGAGACAGTAAACCAGCTTTTCCCCATGCACCAATCTACAGACCTCACTGCTTGCTCTTGGGTGCTATTCTTCAGAACCTTCAAAGCGGAGCAGGTAGGATCTCACACTAGCCCAGCAGTTATGAGTCACGGCCAGAGACCACAACAAAAGGCACCCTTTTCTCTGTTATCTGATTTTCCTTTTCCCTTGAGTATACTTCCTGAGCCAAGAGGGAAACAATAAACGGTAGTAGGAGACTGACCCCTTCCTCAAGGGGAAAATGTAACATGAGAACATAGCACAGGAGGCCATCCAGCAAGGCTAGGCTGGCTCTCTAGAAGTTTCCCAGATGGCGCAAGCCTTTAATCCCAGCACTTGGGAGGCAGAGGCAGGCGGATTTCTGAGTTCAAGGCCAGCCTGGTCTACAGAGTGAGTTCCAAGACAGCCAGGACTACACAGAGAAACCTTGTCTTGAAAAACAAACAAACAAACAAACAAAAAAGAATTAGAATGAAGTACTCTGAACACTCCTGCATGGTGGGAAACTGAGGACACAGGCTGAGATCTTGTGAGAAAAAGAAATCTCTTGGCCTGTCACATCTCAAGCTGAGAAACATGGTGATGCTGACCCTAAGAAAAAACCCTGGAGTCCGGGAGCTCAGTTAACAGCTCTGTCCTTACCCAGGCATTCTTCCGTAGGGTTTTACTTCCCTGGCAGCTATGCAAAGCAAAGGTGACCAGACCCTTTGTGTGAGCCCAGGTAAAGGAGGAGCATCCACTGTGAGGTCTCATGTGTGCCAGACTCTGTGTAAGCACTCTAGATATGCGTGCGACTCAGTGTTTTCCAAAGAGATGTTAGTATAGAAACAAATCTGCCAGCACTGGATGGAGGAGAGCCAAGGCTTTCCAAGGAATCAGCTTTGGCTGTGGGACATGGTGCCTTCCAATACCACCACCACACAGGCACAAAACCCACCTATGCCATTTGAGCAAATAATGGAGATGACATAGAACCCAGAAGGAGCCTTGAACTGCTATCATAAAGGAAAACACTGATTTATCACAGGAGGAAAAATGGCTGGTTGGCCACACCTCTTTCTGTTCAGCCCAAGCTTCTGGAGCCTCCTCTATTCCTACCCTTTAGTGGGGGCCACTATGGGAAAAACCCTGGTGTGTTTAGGCTCAGGATGACCAGACATTATCAAGGGCAGAGGATACTGAGGTAACCCCTTAGAGGACACTGGCCTCTCCATTAGTCCTAGCCAGCCCTGTGTCAACAAACAATGTAAGGAGCTGTACCATAATAAAAGTCCTAGGGAACACAGGCTGTGAAAGTTGTTGGTACATCATAGGGACTAGGGAAACATCCTGCCACATGGCTGGTGACAGCCAGAAAGAAGTTGCAAGCTGAAGCAACTTCCTCTCTGTGGACATTTAACTACCTTTCTGCACCCAACATGGAAGCGCACTGATCAGTGTTACCAGCAACTTTAACAACAAAGACACTTCCCGAGAGGGGTATACTCACAGGACAACACAGGGACACTGCCTTTAGGAATATACCCTGCATATCCTCATTTGATTGGCTGAGCCCCTCAGGCCCACTGACTTCAGACGCTAGACTCTGAGCTAGTTCCACTCACAAGCTTCTGCTTGCTGCCCTTCCAGACAGGGAGTTTTCTATGGGAAATTGAACATTTGAAAAAGAAAGGGCAGACTTCCCACCACAAACCATAGACACATTTTATCAAGAGATATTTGTCAATAAAACACCTTTCCTTTGAAATAACTCTGAGGGCCGGTAAGATGGCTCAGTAGGTAAAGGCAATTGTTGCCAAACATGATGACCTGAGTTGGATTCCAAGGACCCACACACACAGTGGGAGAGAACTGACTTCTGAAAGCTGTCCTCTCACCAAATGAAGACCCACAACCTTCAATCAATCAATGAGTCAGTCAATCAAATCAACCAATGTAATTAAAAGTTTTAAAGCACTTTGACACCTTTTAGAGAGATGAATAAACAGCAGGGCAGTGGTGGCATATGGCTTTGATCCCAGTACTGGGGAGAAAGAGCAGGTGGATCTCTGAGTTTGGTCTACAGAGTGAGTTCTAGGACAGCCAGGGCTATACAGAGAAACCCTGACTCAAAAAAAAAAAAAAAGAAGAGAGAAGAGAAGAAGAGAAGAGAAGGAAAGAAAGAAAGAAAAGAAAGAAAAGGTGGGGAAAAGATAGATATATGCAGGTAGAAAAGAAAAGAAAGATAGGGGAAAAGATAGATATATGCAGGTAACCGGAAAATACTATGTTCTAAGTCATAAAGGGTTTACAAACAGTGAAGCCTCAAACAGAAGACCAAGAGCCCACATATCAGCTTCCTACTGCTGTGTGATAAGGCACACAAGGCAGAGTGGCTTATAACATTTGTCATCTCACAGTTTCTATGGGTCAGGAACCTGATGCTCAGCTCAGTAGTTTGGCTCAAGCTGCATTGCAGATCTTAACCGAGGAGGCTGTGCTCACAGCAAAGCTCAGATGGGAAAAGGTCTGCACCAAGCTTCTCACCAAGCACTGGCAGGACTGGTTTCTCACAAGCTAACTCTTAAAACCCTGGGCCTTGCTGGCTCTTGGTTGGAGCCCTCATTGTCATGTGGATATCTCCAAGAAGCCACAGTGACCTCTAGTAAGAGGGGGTCACTGAAGGACTAGTAGTTTAGCCTATAATCCCTGTTACTTGGGAGGTGTACATGGTAAACTATTTATTATCCTCAACTAAAAAAATCAAACAACCTCATATAATATTTAAAATTCAACAATAAAAGGTGCCAAAGGGCACGTGGAAACAGTATAACCCATGAAGTATGAGGGTTCCAGGCAGCTGTGGATCCTGGGTTTCAGAAGCTTGGGGCTGTCAATCACACCACTGTTGCCATAACATAAGAGGTAGGCCAACATGGAAGGCCATTCTGGCTCCAGATTTGCTACAAGACCTGGATGGAAGCCAGAAGGCTTCGAGAACAAATACTAAGTAAGCCTGATGCCTCTTTCCCCCCTCTTCTCTCACTAGATAAGTTGTCTTTGTGACCATTGCAGGACCCTCCTCTCCTCTGGCTCTGCTGTCTAGTACCCTTTTCCCAGAAGCCAGTATCTTCAATCCTCAACACGATCTATGTTTCATTCCCTCAGGGCACCTCCAAACTGGCTGGAGGTATGGTGGTGGTGCTTCAGGTTATTCATCCCTGCCTATCTGAGCTGAGGCACCCAAGGACAGATGTGGTGTCCTGCCCTGCCCTAGTGCCTTCAAATGACAGGTCCCATGAGGGATGAGAAGCGGCACAATGAAAGACAGAGCAAGAGAATGGCTGTTCATGGTCAAGTTCAGTACCTGTTTACCCTCCAGGAGAGTCCCCAGCACACCTGTGCCATAAGCCCTCTGGCCACCTTCCAGGCCTTCTGAGAACCAGTTTTAGAAGCTCAAGGCAAAAAAGATCTGATTCCCAAAGAAAAGTTTGCCAAAATTCATAGTAGGAACCCCAGAATGAAAGCCACGCTAGCTGCTTTCCTAACTCGCCACAGAGCAATGTGTGAGGTAATGAGCCAGTGTCAGGAAGCCTGCTCCGACAGAAACCTGTGTGCTGAGGCCAAAGCCACATCCCAGTGTGATGGAAGAATGATCTATCTCACGGGAGGGCAGTCCACACACTGAGCTGGCTGACGTCAACACATCAGGGTTAGCTAGCTCTCAGCATGCAAGGATGCAGTCATTTCTGGCAAGAAATACTGCAAAAACAACCAAAGTAGACAGATTTTTACAATATTAATCCTGATTTCATGAACATCTAGAACAAAACTTATGTTTCTACATCTCCTTGGCCTTTTGTCTAGTTCGCTTAGAAGCTTCAAAGCTGAAGAACTAAGTTTTTAAAACTTCCTGTTCCTACAGAGAAAACTAAAGATTCTGACAAACTTTGGGAACAAACCAAACCGACCCTAGTGGCAACCTGGGAGGCTACAGAACCTCTGGGGTGGAATTACATTCAGCCTCATACTATAGGCAAGAAATTCAAGTTGGGGTACAGCCAGTGGCCTCCACAGCCAGTATGTCCTACATGGCCAGGCCCAGGTTTTCCCAAGTGCTCTCTCTGCCACTAGGAACAAGCCCCTGAACCAGGTTAACAGGAGAAAACTGTCACAGAGGTTAAGGCACTGAGGACAAGGGCCCATGGCAGTATCCCCAGGACGTTGAGTCCCACCACCTGTGGCTAAGGCTGCATGCTCAGCAGTTGCCAGGTCTGCACGCTGACTTACCTATCTGTAACAGTATAGGTGTAACCAGTGCTGTCTCCATGGCGTAACAAAATTCCCTGCCAAACATCACTGCTCCATGCATGACCCAAAGGCGTGTAGGGATTCTGTCTATGGACCCCTCGCTTGTGGTCTCCTCTTGGGTCTCCGCCTCTGGGTCTCTGGGTTTCTGAGGGTCTGGCAGGGGCACAGGCAGCTCTTGTACTTGCATAGATTCTGAGTCGGCATTCTGCGGAGCCATTTTCATTACCACCAAAATATATATGTATATATATTTATTCTACCTATATAAATAATACTATCATCTCTCTCCAATGATAAATTAAGACGTCTTCTCGCTCTGCTGCAGGTGCATTCCACGGCAAGTAACTCTTGTACTCCACTCTGTACCAACAGGCGTCTCAACTTCTCACACGAGAAGTGCAGCAACACGAAGGGTTTTTGGTTGAATTGTAAACATATGGCTTGCTGGCTCACTGTGAGTTAGAGTTAAAAATCCATAAGGGCCACTCAGTTAATACCAGTTTCATCATCATGACTGTGAAGGCGCTGTAGTTACTTCTCTTGCTACAGAGAGGTGGGAATCTGACACACACAGGCGGTCTTCTGTGACTCCCCATCGAGCGGCTAGAGGATCTGCAAGAGAGCAAAGACAAGCTGCAGTCAGCGGTGGTCTCTCTGCCCACCACACCTGCCACTCGACCCCCGGGAGCCTGCTCATCATCAACAACACTCAAAACAAGCTCATGAGAATTATACCTGGTATAGCTTTAGAAAGTGTAACCAGAAGAGAAGTGGACAGGAAAAATAACGCTCACTCTAGCTAACACTATACACTGACACCTCTGTGCCAGTCAGGTATTCCTGTTGACAGAGGCATCAATGATATTCTTCTTGGCCCACCAATATCATGAAAAGAGAGTACAAAGGAAGAAAGGGAAGCTGGGAGAGCAACTGACAGACCCACAAAAGGATTCATGAGACACTGCCTGCAAATGTGTAATAAAAGGTAGAAGAGGAGGGGTAGAGAGATGGCTCAGTGGTTAAGAGAACTGGCTGCTCTTCCAGAGGACCCAGGTTCAATTCCTAGCACCTACATGGCAACTCACAAGTATCTGTAACTTCAGTCCCAGGGGATCTGACACCCTCACACAGACATACATGCAGGAAAACATCAATGTACATGAATAATTTTTTTTAAGAAGTGGAAGAGGCAAGCTAGACAGAGCAGGGATACCAGCCCCACTGCCTAACAAGCAAGTTCAAAAATCTATGCTGAGACTGGATATCAGCATGCGTCTTCAGCAGCAGCTTGGGAAGTAGTCCTTGACCTGTCTAGGCTGGAAAGCACAGTGATAATCAAATGAAAGTTAAAAGACTCCTGAATGCACATTCCAAACTATTAACGTCTAGCAGTTTAGAGATACTCTGCCTAAGTGTTGTATTACCAGGGTATTTGGAACACAAGAGCCCAGTCTTGATGTCTGTTCAATTCCAGTTTCTGTGACCAGCTTATCTCTACTTAGACACACAATGGTAATGCATTGATTCTTAGTGATAACTGGGCATGTCTCTTAGAAAGAATCCAGATGTCAATATGGTAGCACACAGATGTTAGGCCAGCACCAGGGAAGCAAAGGCCGGAGGATCTTGAGTTCCAGGTCTGCCTGGACTAGACAGTAAGACCTTGACTCAAACCAGTATGGGCATGCACACATGTACCACCCCAACCTCTCTGAGAGGTGGACCTCCAGATGCTAGGTTCCATTTGAAGGACTACAAAAAAGGGGGCCCTGAGTCATGCAGGACAGTATTGCCATTGGATATGAAGTTGGGTCTGAAGGCTGATAGCTTACCAAATATTTCTCAATGACTGCTTTGGATAAAGTATTTTTAGTACTATCTTATTAGTAAAGGTGATTCCTAGCTAGCCCCTCCTCCCCTCCTAGGATGGACAGGAAGCTTGGGGAGAGCACCACTTAGTCCTTCTCTCAGGAGCCCATCTTCGCAGGCTCAGGACAGCCCACATGGGAAGGAGGTTTCCCAGAGCACCAAGTTCAGCTCTCCTCACCTACTCCCACTCACTTTGTTCTTTGGCCACAACTATAACCGACCCCTCAGGCCCACTCCCACCTTGCCCTCAGAATCAATCAGAGATTCAGCAGTCTCAGCCACACACAATTCTCTGTCCCCAGTTTTACTGCAACTCCACTCTGTAGCCTGCATCTGAATGAAATCTTACACTCTTCTATCCCCTCCACCATATAAACCTCAAAGGACTGGAGAGATTGCTCAGCAGTTAAGAGGCCTTTCTGCCAGAGGACCTAAGTTCAGTTTCCAGCAACTATGCTGGGCAGATTACAACTTCTTATAACTTCAGGGGATTCAACATCTCTTACCTCTGAGGATACTGGCACTCATTGATATATACATAACCCTACATGAATACTCAATACACATATTTAAAAATAAAACAACCAAAAACTATTTACCCACTTATAACATTTCCACAATTTTATCAGGAGCCACTTCCAACACATGCTTAAAAGCAGTGAGGAAACTGATCCTGACCCCCAGCTTTGTCACACTTGACTTCAACCTTTGTCCCTTTGTCACTGTCAAGAGAAACCATCATGGCTTTATTCATGTCAACCTGCCAGTCTTAGGTCAAACAGAGCCCTTCCTGACAGAGACATTTTCAGGACATGTGTCCATGAAGTTTGTGAAGCAGAAACAGATCAGCCGGTGTTGGACGGGACAACAGTGATTATTGTGCAAGCAGTCCTAAATACAGAACTACAAACACCAGACCCCCTTCAGCTCTCTCAGTGGCCTTTGACCCATGCTGCTAAATCCTCAGAGACTGTATACCTGAACTGCAGTGCTAAGACTTGGCTCCAGAGTGACTGCAGCAACAGTAAAATGAGGCAGTAACTCTGAAACCAAAGGTGGTGGTACATGCTTGTAGTATCAACTCTTTGCAGGGTGGAGGCAGGAAGACCAGAGTTCAAGGTTGCCCTTGGTTATATAGCAAGCTTGGACTACATAAGGCCCTCCTTCAACAAAACAAAAATGTAAAATAAGACAAAAATTAACCCCTAATACACAGGTGTGCAAATCATTCTAGGCAGCCCATTCCAGTCACAATGTCACAGGGTATCTATTGGCCAGGGACACTTCCAGCACTCTGTAGCTGTCTGTAGCACCCAGCCATCGGCCCCAAGGTTGAGTAATACTTGTCTAAGGCCAGCTAGTTGGCTCAGAGAGGACAACCTGATATTCTTGGGACCCATAAGGTAGGAGAAGCTGTCACCTGATTTCTACTCATAGCGTGAGAAATCTGAATCAGCTCCAACCCAAGTATGACCAACTTTCTTTTACAGCCACAGATAGTCTCTTGTTGTATATTCTATTTAGTTTTTGGTCTCCCCTCCCCCCCCCAAAAAAAAACAGGGTTTCTCTGTATAGTCCTGGCTATCCTGGAAGTCTCTCTTTATAAACTAGGCTGGCCTTGAACTCAGAGATCTGCCTGAGTGCAGGGGGTGGGGTGGGGGGGTGGGGGTATTAAAGGTGTGCTAGGTGTGCATTACCACCTCAATGCTTGCTGGGTTTTTTGTTTGTTTTGTTTTTAACAACCCATTTAGAATGCAAAACTTGTCCACCAGTCCAGCAGAACCAGTACTGCAGGCTAGATCTCACTAGGCTTTTTTGAGATTATGGGTGCTGACCAATGCCCTAGAGATAGACAGGTCAACAGTCTTGGAAGTCCGTAGAGTGAGTTCTCTTGTTGCTCCATCCAAACAGCTTCTGGGCTTCCAATTCCCATTTGACCTGACCCTATCACCATTGTTGATGTGTTATTCCAGGCTGCGCAAGACAGCGCTGGAAACCACATGCCGTCCAGCCATTTGCTGGCTCTGAAGATGTGATGCCCTCAACTAAGGCTCAGTCTCCACAGCAACACTACACTTCGAAGACTCGGGATTTATAGCAGCTTACTAGGAAGAGAAGGCCAAGTAAGAACAGCTAGTGTCCAGCAAATCATTACACAGTAGTGTGCAACTTCTGGTCACAGCTAGCAGCAGGTCTGTAGAACTGACTACACACACCTTCATTTTACCTGGTCAGAGCAATGCATGGTGGCACAAGTACCAGGTGAGTACAAAAAAAAACAGACATCAAACAGGGATGGGGGGGAGGGAGACGGATGGACTCTGGAGACTTTACTCAAAGACTCAGAATTTGTGCAATGTCAGGACTTGGCATGGTGTGCAGATGAGCACACATGTGCCAGGCAGCAGCCTCAGCACCCACCATCTCAGAAATGCCTAGCACTGAGCTGCACGATCTACCTAGAACAGTGCTGCCATCTTTGAAGGGACTCAGTCCAGTCTAGCTCTGGGATCAGGGAGGCCTATTGTAGCTGCTTCTCCCCGGGGTTCACACAATACAGTCCTACCATACTTCCTGCCTCTCTGAACCAGCTCAAGCCACACCAACCTTTCCAGACTCCTCCCCATTTAGCACCATGGGCTCTGCTCCTGCCAACACCGTTGCAGCTGCTGGGCAGGATAACATGCCAAGCTAGCTGTTGAGCAGCTAGCATCCTCACTTCCCTAAACCAGGTCCTTCAGCTGCTCACACTGGAACTGGCCACACATCAGAAGCCCAGTGGGGTTCAATGAATGATGACGGATTATCTAAGAGCAGTAGCAGGGAGGACACCTGGGGTACCTGTCCTGGCCACTGTCACACTCTAGAGTTCTGGAACAGCCACATCTGGTGTGGTGAAAGGCAACCAGCCCCCTTATCCTAGGTCTGGCCTCTCTGGGATCCTTGTAGATAGTGTGCTGGGTTGGGTACCTTCTGCTTATGTGGTCCAGATGAACAGACAGTAGATCTGACATAGGCAAATGCCATGAGCATCTTCCAGATGGCCTTAAGGAGCAGTGATTAAGTACAAGGCCTACTGAACATGTCTGTCTGTAAGCTAAGTCCCAGGCACAGCCAACCCATGGCACTCACATCACCAAAAAGCAACTAACCCTCTAAGAGCCAGGGCAGCTTTTCAAACTGGGATTTTAATTAAAGTCATGTTAATAGCTAGAACAAAACAGACTCAAGCTGGTGAACAGCAGCATTTCTTCTCCAACACACAGGGATTAGATCAACATGGATTTACAGCTGGGCACTGTGGAAGACAATCTGCTCCCCATTAGAGTGCCACCTGACATAGCCACTAGGCTCAACTTCTCTCCTTCAAAGCCCTAGCAAGTGGCAACTAGACCAAGGGCCCTATACAGTAAAGAGATTTTGATGTCACACTTAGCAGAAAGGGACCCCAGATGATCAAGAGATACACACTGGTACCTGAGGAACATCGGTACAGCTAAGGAAGGAGAAAAGAGGGATGCATGGCCCAGGCAGGCACTCCCTGATCTGAAAGGAGGGGAAGTATTTAAGGCCGGTATCTGAGAAGCAGCGAGTATCCTCTGCCAGAGCCACTGTCAAAGGCTGGGTGCCAGGCCTCCGCTCACACTAGCCTGGCTTGGCTGCAACACTGCTTTAAGCAGAAAGGCAGCCGGCCCCTTTCCCTTTCTGAGAGGCAGTCCACACTATGTTTCTTCCCAGCACTCTCCAAGCTTCTCTTCCATGTTCATTTCCAAGAATTTCACAAGCATATGGACTTTTAAAACCGTGTGTTGCGCGCTGCGGGAAAAGTCCTTTTGGAATCTGGACCAGATTCCACTTGTGTTTTAGAGAATTGCTGTCTGCTATAGTCTTTGGTTTTCTTTCAAGTCTTTTCTGAGGAAAGCCCTTGAGGGTTCTACAAACTTCTCCAGTTCAGTCCTAACTCCATTTGCCATGTCTCTGTTGGCAAGATTCATTCTTCAAGATTCATTCTGTCAGTGAACATTAGAAAGCTAATAATGGCCGGGCAATGGTGGCGTACGCCTTTAATCTCAGCCCTTGGGAGGCAGAGACAGGCTGATTTCTGAGTTCGAGGCCAGCCTGGTCTATCTACAGAGTGAGTTCCAGGACAGCCAAGGCTACACAGAGAAACCCTGTCTCAAAAAAAAAAAAAAAAAAAAAAGCCTCTCCATATAACTGAGGCCACTGACTTTATTTTTTATTTCACCTTGCTGTCTGAGAATAACAACTTTTGTCTGAGAAGAGACAAAAAGAAGAGACTAGCCAAGTTAACAATCTGCTTATCATTCCCAGATTTGAATGACAGAACTTCTGAATCCCAAAGATACCTGGCTGGCTTGCTCATCCATTTGCCTAGAGACAAGGCAGTCCTGGATTTCTTGCTAATCTTCTCCATCTGAACTTAACCAAGCATAGCTCTTGTTTGGGGGTCTTAGGTCCTTGCTGTGCCTTTCCTGGGCACAAAGACCTTGCAAGGTGAAACCCTTCCTTTGTGGGCTCCTCATGCCCGTTGTATTCACCATCAAGGCTCAAAAAAGAAAAGGAAAGAAGCTTGAAGAAGTAAGTAA
Organism: Grammomys surdaster; assembly: GCF_004785775.1. Classification (NCBI taxonomy): domain Eukaryota; kingdom Metazoa; phylum Chordata; class Mammalia; order Rodentia; family Muridae; genus Grammomys; species Grammomys surdaster. Next base: position 1,316,992 of record NW_021604669.1, on the reverse strand, counting down.
AGTGGAGCTGACTGACTCCTAACCAGAGGCCCAGCACCCAGCATTCGGCCTGCACATTTCAGGAGAGAGTCAAGCATCATAGAAGCAGGTTCACTGTCCATAAGGCAATGTGTGAGGAGTTATCTCCTAGTGCAGGACAGCTGTTCCTTGGAAGGAGCTGGTCCCATGCCATCTCAGGAGTGAACACTATGTAGTCACATGCAAAAGCTTCCTCTGAGACACTCAGTATAAAACGCCCAGGCTAAATAAAGTATGATGACATGCAGGAGACAAGACTAGAAGAAGGGCCAGCTGCATCTGCTCATAGCAAGGCAGTTCTGCACACCTGAGAACACGGAGGGAACAAGCATAAGAGCAACTCTGACTTCTGGCATCTTCTATTAAGTGACCTATGACATACCCAGGACAGCTTTTCCCCAGTACAGCAAAGAATGCGTCCCTTGGAGCCTGCTCCAGCAAGTTGCACACTTGGTGACAATTTTGTTACAGTCTGCAGATGTACTCAGACAAATGCAACAACCATTGTTCCAACCAACAACTTCCTCTATTGTCCTGTTTCTAATGTGAGTGACTGGTGCCAAAACATGTGACTTCCTTCAAGCTGCTATGGAAAAGTGGCTGCACAGCAGCTCTGATCCATACCCCAAGCGTGGCTCAAAGTTCTGGGGGTATGTTTTTTAGGTGCAAGAGTATGTGTCTGTGTGTTGTCTGTGTGTGTGTGTGCGCGCACACACATGTGTTGCATATACACGAGGAAGCCAGTGATTGACACTGGATTTGGGTTTTTTTCTCAATCAATCTCTCTTCACTGTCTATATAGCTAGGGTTGCTCAGAGCTTTCCAATTTGTCTAGTCTGGCTACACAGCTTGTGTCGGGGATACCTATCTCTACCTTCCAAGAGCTGAGATGACAAATGGGCTATCACGATCACCTGGCAATTGGTAGGTGCTGAAGACCCAAGCCTGGTTGATGACGGCAAGTCCTTCACTTTTGAGCCATTTCCCCAGCTCCATGGTTGGGAAGTTTTAAGGGTCAAATGGCTACACCGTTCATTCCCCAGTACTGTCAAAGTCAATGAGGCACCCAGCCTGGGCACAGTGCAAGAGTGCTGGCACTCAGTAGACTGAGACAAGAGGATTACGACAAACTGGAGGCCAGTCTAGTCTACACGTTAAGTTCTGGGCTAGCCGGGAGTTGCACATCAAGACATAGAGAACTGTTAAATGCAAATTGCTAAGTGGCAGGAAATGAGCCTGAGAAAGGAAATAACCATGACTCTATGGCCTTCTAGATAAGACCGTGAAGAGTAAAATGCTGAGTCTTTCCACCTACGCAGCAGGCTGAGGCAGGAGGACTGCATGTGCAAGGCTTGCTTAGACTACAGAGAAAATGGGACACCAGCCCAGGCAACTTACCAGGATTCTGCTTCAAAACAAGAAGTAACATTTGGGAGGCTGAGCAAAAGGATAAGGGGTTCAAGGCCAGCTTCAGATACATGAGACCCTGTCTTAAAACAACAACAGTAAAAGTAAATAAGTAAAAAGGGTTGAGACCTGGCCAACGGTGAAGTGTGCACTGGACATGCATGGAGCCCTACACTCAGTTCCTAGGAATGGATGCTTAGGAAGCTTGAAATCCCTCCCGTTTGCCAGGAGTGATGATAAGACTTGTAATTTCAGTGTGTGGGAAGCTGAAGCAGGAAAACTGCTACAAGTTTAAGGCCAGCCTGAAGTACAGGGCCTCCCATTTAGTGAGGAGAAGAAAATAATCACAGAACCCAAAGACCCAACCAATTCTCTCTCACTAAACAAGAAGCAGAACCCAGTGTGTCAATACCAGTGACTCATCAAGATGATTTAAATTTTTATTTTTGTTAAGAAATTGACACTTCAAGACAAACACACTACAATTCTTTAGGCCATCTAGAAAAGCTGTCCCACCCTCCACATAAACTGTGTATATAGAAGGGTGGTGCATACCTGGAATCCCAGCCCTCGGAAGGGTGTGACAAGAGACACCATTGTTATAGCTTCAGGGAGCCAGAACAGCAGACTACCAGTGTCAAGACTTGTGGAAGTGGTATGGGGAAAGGCGCCATCCAGACCCTCTCAACTCCCATCCAGTCAGGATGCCTCAAGTACAACTAATAAAGGTTCTTCCTCTAGCCTGGTGCCCACTACCCAGTATCCCTCACAACAGAATCTCTCAGTGTCTCTCAGCCTGTTTGTCAGTAGCTGAACTACTACTGCTCCTGCATTCCTGTATTATCAATTAGTGGGCATACATCTAGGATATACTACTGCCAAGACTCTAGCAGCTGACAGTGAACATGACTGTCATAGGACTCAAGGACCTAAAGTGAAGCTGTTTCAGCGCCAATGGCAAAACCCAGAGGAGCCCTGGAAGGCCCCAGCCAACACTGACTGGCGTCCCCTAACACATCACACAAGGAAACCCACTGGCCCCTAAGTCACAACTGGATACTGCAAGGCCTCTAAAACCTATTTGCAGACCACGAATGCAACTCACAAGTGCCTGTGTTTACATGGCTGGCACACCATTTCTGGAAGCAACTTTTCCATCTGCAAAGGAAAACATCAGAATTGCCAAGAGTAGGAGACTACTGGGAATTCTCAGGGCCTTTGGGGCATGGAGCACAGCACAGCCTGGCCCAGATATCTAAGAACAGAATCTTAGGAAAATAGCCTGCAGCTGGACCACCAGCACTAGTCTCTGCATGGAGGGTGGCTGGGATGAACTGATGGGGTAAAGAACAAGCATTAGCTTAAAGAGCCAGGTGAAGGCAAGGAGCTTAGCCCCTTCCATAGGCTTGGCCTGTCCCTCAAGCAGCAAGCCAGGGAACCAACTCATCTATGGCATGGTTGTGCATGTTTGCAGGAGTCCACAGCTTAACATAGCATACAGATCACAGACATATACAAAATTGCCAAGATACCCTACACAGGCTGGAAGAACTACTGGCCTCTTAAACTTTAATTTTTCATGGATCTTCCTGGCCTTTAAATCACATAAAGGGATGGTGATCATGAAGGTTGCTAGTACCAACAAGACAACCCCCCAATATACACTGAGTCCAAAATCTTGAGTGGAGTTACCCACTTAAGATAATGTGGTGTGTCCATATGATTAATAGGGACCAAGAGTTCGGACTCTGCTGTACTGATTTTCAGTTCACTCAGAATCCTATAAGAACTACCTCTGCCCTTCTAATACCTGAACCATCCAAGATGCTCCTACATGTGCAGGAAGGAGACTTTCCCCTCGACATTGCAGACTCACTCTCAATGTCAGAACCCAAGTGATCCTTGAGAATACTGTGTCCATTATACTGTTCCCTGCTTCTGTCTCTCCTCTCCGGGATTGGCTTCCAAAGGCCCTTCAAAGAGCCTCTGTGGCTCTCTAGCTATCTGCTTTAAGCTATCCACACAAGGTCCAACTCAAGTCACATATCTGCTTGAGGTCTCTGTCAATTGCTTTCAATGCTCAGAAGCCCTTTCTCAGTTGAGCCGTCCAAAGCACCTGAGCAGACCTAGATGGCAAAGCTGCCTGCCACACTAGACACAAACAAGGTGCCAGCTTCAAAGGGAATGCCACTGGATCTGAGTCAAACAGATAAACCCCAGTGGTGATTAACACAACACTAAATATGTACTATTACTATTGACAGGGCTTCATTGTGTAGCCCTGGCTGGCCTGGAACCTGTAAGACCAGGCAGACCTTGAACTCACAGAGATGCACCTGCCTCTGCCTCCTGAGTGCTGGAGTCTTAGGCATATGGCACTATGCACAGACAGAAAACACCTTTAATACGGATTGCTCTACTTTTCACAATGTGAAGGGCATACTGCACACAGCAGTGTACATCAACTACGTGGGAGACTGAGACAGGAGGATCACTTGAGCCCACAGTCTGAGGTCAGCCTGGATAACATTGTCAACTAAAAACAACAAAGAGAGCTAGGCAGAGTGGCTTATGCCTGCCATCAGCACTAGACACGCTGAGCAAGAGAACAGCCATGAGTTGCAGGCTAACCTGAACTACACGTAAGATTCTGTCTCAAAAGGACGAGAGGGGAGACATCGAGACTTCACTGTTCTGAGGCCTAGCTGGCCCCACACTAGGTTCTCTAGCGTCACTCTCCGAGGGAGAATGGGGGACATCTATTTTGTTGTTGTTGTGTTTTGGGGTTTTTTTTTTTTTTTTGAAGCAGGACCCAGGGTGGCCTCAAACTCTCTAAGTAGTTAAGGGTGACCTTGAACTCTTCATCTTCCTGCTTTCACCCTCCCTGAGTACTGGGATTAAAGATGGAAACACTTTGTAAACAGACTCCCTCTACATTTTCTACTAAACCCCAAATGTCAAGGGGACCAAGCTGGCAAAGAAGGCTCGTAACAAAATCCCACTTGAGTGCAAAGTCACAGCAAAAATAAGACAAACAGCCCCCAAAGGAAGGTTTCTCTGCAGGTTTGGCTTCCTTACCTGGATCTGTATGTTTCTTCGATCTGCACTATGAGCTGAACAGGAGGGATCTATTTTTTAATTAACTGGCAATGAGAGGTTCTCCTCCCTTTTTTCTAAAGGTTTCCAACACTGGCACATTTGCTGGTTCAGGCCACTAGAGTCAGAATGAAGCTCTGGCTGCCATGGAAACCACAGCAAGCTTCTAAACTGAGAAGCTCCTGGAATCCAGGCTGGCTGGAGGAAGTTGTTGCAGCTTTAATATAAAACCTACAAAAGTGGCCTGAGACATAAGTTCTAAGATAAGCACCGATCAGACCCTCTCAGTGCTGCGTTCAGTGCAAGCCAGATGCCCACAGACTGTGTGACTCTGTTACTGACCATGCCCTCCAGGGGTCAGAGTAGGGAAGCGAGTCAGAGCTACATGGCATGAAAAATTCAATAAAAATCTGTCATTTACATACAGATACTCAAGAACAGACCTCAAAGACAGAACTGCAGTCGAGTAATATCACTGTGAAGACCCCTTTGACAGTGATACATGGAAAGTCTAAACAGAGCCTTCCAGATCCCAAATGTGTGCTGAGGCAAAGGAGGGTGTGAGGCTCAACTGTAAGTGATAGGAGGTTCCTGAAAAGACAGTCCACATGATCAAATACATGCTGACATTTTAAAAGAGGGGAGGCATGCAATACTAACTAGTCCCCTCAGCCTGCAGGGACACATTCCAACCACCCTGCTGTACCACTTTCTTCCATGTGCACGCATTTCACTTATGCCACCCAGGGCTGCAGCTTCCGTGTTGGGCTGTAGAGCAAAGGGGCGGGACTGCACAGATCTCAGCAAGTTCAGCATAACTCTTCCTGGATTATTAGGTTAAAGATCTTCCTTGTTGACTAAGTGAGTGGTAGATACACTGTAGAACCAGGACAAAGGGACTCAGCCCTGAGGTGGGCACGAAGGGACAACAGAGGCTCCGCCATATTACTCAGAATGCACATGGTTTAAACAACTTCTAGAATTTTCTTTTTTTTAATATTTTCAGATCTTGGTTAATGGCTGACACCAGTAAGTAAGGCTGGGAATGGGAGTGGGAGAATAGGAAATTACTGCTATATTTGGTAAAATGTTAAAGATCATTTTCAAAAAGTCCAGGTTTGAATGGATAAAGAAAGCTTACTTATGGCTGTAGCCTAAAGCTACAGCTTCTCTCCCTCCCCCAAGCCCCCTTAAGGCCAAACAACCCAACAGCAAGATCAGCACCCAGCAACTCCTCACCTGGAACCACAGACCTGTGAGTCACGGCACTGTTTACCAGCATAGCCCTGTGATCAGCTCCAAAGGAGGCTGGGAAGGTGACCTCTGAGGAAATAGCACCTGGAGGGCTCCTGTTTTGCCCTGGCAAGCCCATTCCACACAGAACCCATGCTGCTCACTGAGAGAGGAGGGGACCTAGTCTTCCTTTTCTCCTCCCTGCTCCACTCAGAACAGCTGGAACCTTGGGACAACTGGTATAGCAGGAAAGGGCCATGTCCCCTCAATGCACACACACCCAAAACCTCCACCTCTACAAAGAGGGAGGCCCATTTTCTATGCGGAGGAAATGCTGTTTGGCACTCCTTTGGCTCTGAAGAAAAATTGGTATACCAGGTCCCCAGCATTTTCTTCACACTAGGGACTGGCTTGCTGTTCCTTTAACTAACTACTGCTGCTCTGGAGCCCTGTTGGCTGCTGAGATGGCAAACCTGGGCAGGACACAGCCACAACATTCCAGTGCAGAGTGCTACCACTCAGTACCCACTGCATCCAAAGGAACAAAGCCACTGGGGTTTTACTCTAAGAAGCCTACAGTGTCCAGAAACATTAGCTACAAAGTGCACACAAAATCATGTTGTACATTGCTGTCTTCTGACAGGAAACACCCAATGCTAGATGTAAAAGATGCACCCCTTCTAGGCATTAAGTCTTTAATGTATGAACACACAGCCAAAGGGCTGGGTTGTAGCTCAGTGAAAGCACTTGCCAACATGCACAAGGAGTCTCACTGAATCTCTGGCACCACACACAAACCAAAAAAAAAAAAAAAAAAGGCTGCTTCTGTGGGTCACAGCCAGGTTCTTTATGCTGCTCTAGAACTAACTTCAATTAAACATAAAACTGAATTATTTTTGAAGATAGACTGTCCACTTGTCTACCCAAATATTCTCCAAGGCTCAGATACAAGGAGAAAAGAGACAAGCAAGAACCCTGACCTGCTTCTCCTGGGTACTCCACAGGCCTATATGGGTTGAGAAGCTCGACACAGGCCAGGTACGGAGGGCATGCGACAATTTCAGTATTTATGGAGAGCCAAGAGGATCTCAAATCTGAGGGCAGCCAGGACCTCATACCAAGACTCTAAGAGGGGGGAAGCAGCTTTACCCCTGCAGTGCTCCTCAGGGCCAAGCAAAAGACCCAATTTGGTTTTACAACTGAAGACATAAACAGGCCCTGTTTCCACTCAGTCACTTGTGGGTACCAGAGGCCTAGGTTCATACAGCACCAGGTTCTGGTCTGGGAGCCAGCCAGATAATGATGCTGTCATGAATGAGACTGAAACAAGCCACTTGTGATCCAGCTGCATGCAGGTACTAACTCAGAATGGCTCAGGCATAGGGCAGAGGTCACTTGTAGCCTTCCACAGAATAGTATGCCACACCTAGCATGCAGGGCTGAACATGAAGATCCAAATGCACACAAAACATTTCAGCCATTCTGGGAGACTAGCAGCCATCTCTAAGACTGTTGTAGAATTCTTAGTATCAGATGCTTTGTGTAGATTCCAGTCAAATAAAGCCTGGACCCAGCATACTGGAACATCTGTGCAATCAGCACTTAGAAGCAAGAGAACTGGAACATGGCTACAGTGATGGAGTTGCAAACAAAACCCATTGCAAAGATGATTAAGGAATGTTTGTCCCTTATAAGCAAATCTTGCTACTCTGCCCTGGATGTGAAGCTGAAACATGAACCTTTATGCTGAGAGAAGTAGGCAAGCCACACTGCGCTGGGCACAGTGGTTCCTCATTCTTGTATGCACTAATAATAAATATATTCATGCTTCCTATAAATGCCTAGTGCAGGGTCACATGTGAGTCTATTATAGGTACAAATCACTAGATTCTACAGTATATACCATGCCAGAATGAATACATGTAAAGTGGTCTGGATTTTGTCTCCAATGTAAACAAACAAATCTATTTGAAAGTCTGTGTTTAGATTGCAAACTTCTGTGCAATTGGCCAATTCTACAATGTCCTTTGACACACCTTTGTAGTTGACTCAATGCTGCCATCCTAGACAGGAGGTGCTTTGCCAAACAGCTAGGTAGAGTTCCAACATCTAGACAGTATGGTCAGGTTAGTAAGAGAGCAGTTCCCTAGTGTACTCCACAGAATTCAACCTAACAGTTTTATCCAGGCTGATGCCCAAGGGGATAGACAGTGGCCAGCTGTGAATACTGCCTCAAGTTACAGAAAGACAGTTCAGTTCAGAGTGTTGACCACGGGCTGAGGGGGAAGGAGGTTGCGGGCTTGCAAGAAAATGGAATCAGCTGACCAAAGAGAAGCCCTAGGGTCTTAACAAGGTCTTTTTCTTGTGGGGTGGGGGAGGGGGTTGGTTTTTCGAGACAGGGTTTCTCTGTGTAGCCCTGGCTGTCCTGGAACTCACTCTGTAGACCAGGCTGGCCTCGAACTCTCGAACTCAGAAATCCGCCTGCCTCTGCCTCCCAAGTGCTGGAATTAAAGGCGTGCGCCACCACCGCCCAGCCTTAACAAGGTCTTTATGAGCTTGAGACCCACTAAGCAAGGTCAGGAGAGTCCACTGACAGAGCTTACCTCAGAACCTGTCACATCAAGAACTGGAGAGACTGAGAAGATATGGGGGAGGGGCTCTGGCCTCCAGAACAGTCACCTCTATCTAAGACCTTCATCTTAGCTCCCTGGCCTCTAGGCCTCACCAGACTTCCTTAAACTCCCCACGTGTTATCACTGGCAACCCCCTCCTTGCTCCTGGGGATAGAACCCATCTCTCACTCTCAGACCACACCCGCCCAGACACTGGGACTGGGACCACCCCCCGGCTCCTCACTATCTTCCTAGAGAAACAGGAGCTGTGGAAGTGGAAGTGCCATGGATGCCAAACCCCTGTCCTTCCTGCCTTCCTGGAGGCATTTCATGGCCTCACACCCAGCCATCTGGAAGTCAAGGGCACTGCCATGTGAAGGGCATGCACTAGAGGGAAGCCAGCTGTGGCTAGCTTTACTACAGAACATCACCACCAGAGTTTCATTTTTTAAGGAGTTCAGAACCAACACCCATTCTTCAGATCTGTGGTCACCTGCACCACACTCAGAGGGAAGGAGGTCCTCCCTAGTTTTAAAGTGACAACTCATATAAAGTTGGGGGCCCTTAGTATAAAAACCTGCCAATCATAAAGAGCATGCCTAGAGGGCTAGAGAGATGGCTCAGTGGTTAAGAATACTGGCTGTTCTTCCAGAGGACCTGAGTTCAATACCCAGCACCCACATGGGAGCTTGCAACTGTCTGTAACTCCAGTTCCAGGGGACCAAACACCTTAACACAGACATATATGCAGGCAAAATGCCAATCCACATAAAAAAAATCATTAAAAAAAGAGAGCATGCCTGGATATATGCATCACAAAAGCACCCAGTGCTCCTAGTCTAAACCCAGGTCGAGCCCTGAGCATACAGCCAAAGCCTGGTACAACAGACAATGTCCACATGGAAGAGAGACCAGAACGATTCCATCTGCCAACGACTGTTTAAGCCAAAGTCAAGGTAAGCACAACTGTCTCAGTTTAAGGCAGGAAGTAACTCCCTTTCAACAATTAATAAAGGCCTTGTAAATGTTCCCCACTTCAGCATTTTTTAAATATTTGGGGGGTGGCAGGATAAATATTAGCTTGGGACCTGCCTACACAAGAAGAGAAAGCTGACAAAGAGGCAGTTTTACCAAAAAGAAAGAAAGAAAGAAAGAAAGAAAGAAAGAAAGAAAGAAAGAAAGAAAGAAAGAAAGAGGGAGGGAGGGAGGGAGGGAGGGAGGGAGGGAGGGAGGGAGGGAGGAAGGAAGGAAGGAGAGAAGAGCAGGAGGAAGAGGAGGAGGAGGTGTGCGTGCCTGGGTGGGCTCTGCTCCTGACCTCTCTGTTCCTGGTCAGGCTCTCTGTGTTAATCCTCAGCACCCTGCAGGTGGCAGGTCCTGGGAGCTCACCACCATCAGGTGCACTGCAGCAGTCTCCTGGGCAAGCTCAGTACTCAATAACAGAATAGAGAATGGAAAATGAGCTTATTAAAGGGAGAGGCTTAAGATACTTTTGGGGATAAAAAGGAACAGGGGGTCTTGAGTCTGACTTTCATTTCTTTCCTTCCTTCCTTCTTTCCTTTCCTTTCTTTTTTTCTTTTTTCTTTTTAGTTTGAGACAGGGTTTTTCTGTGTAGTTTTGGCCATCCCGGAACTCACTCTGTAGACCAGGCTGCCCTGAAACTCAGAGACCCTGCCTATGCACGCACGCGCACACACGCACACACTCACGCCTCAGATGCCAGGCAGTCAAGACAGGTGGAAGATGATTCCCACAGAATATTTTCACTGCCAATTCTCAGATCTCCAGATCTCCCTGCTTCCACTTCATCTGTGTAGTTTCTGTGACTTTAATCACAGCTAGGAGCTCAGATGAGAAAAGAAACCAGCCAGGCTGGAGGCAAACTCAGTTCATGTGCTTAGATGGGCTGTCCTGGCCCACAGAGCCTGGCCTCACCTCCTTACTCCTGGGCATCTAAGCTGCTCCTGAGTCAGTGAGGAACACACATGCATACAGGCTGTAGCGCCCCACACATCCACAGCCCTTAAGTAAGAACCAACCTAGGCTGTGAGAACTGACCAACCACTCTCGCCACCATACAGTGCCAGTCATGTGGGCTATTGGCGGGCTTGCTGTGACAGCCCACCATGCAGCAAGTGTTGCCAACTCTCACAACTCTTGACCTAGGCTTTGCTGTTAAGCTTGTTTCTATGAACGCCCAGCTGAAGTGAGTCCTTCCCCCAACACAGTGTTCATCTGTAGACCCCCAGCTCTGAGGAAAGCAAAAGAGAACACAAGTTGAAAATAAAGCTACTTTGGAGGGTTCTACGCCCATTTGAGTGGCCCTTGACAATCAATGGTCAATCTAAGAACACTAATCTCTCTTTTTTTCTAGATGTGCTCTTGCTGTGTAGCCCTCCATTTGGTGATCCTCTGCCTCTATCTTAAACACAGAATTACATGTACATGCTACCACATCCAATGAGCTATTAATAAAGGGCTAAGTTTCTGGAAATATAAAACTTTAGAAACCTGTTTCTGATGGAAGCTAAGTTTAAGAAACCCCACTTCTGCCTGTTGTGTACAGACCTTCCCTGGGTCCTGCTGCTGTTCACAACCCTGTCACCCAGTTCCTGTTCACTCCAGATTCCTCCTAGGTGGCCAGCAGCAGGGCAGGCCTTGCTGCCAGAGCAGCAGTCAGCCATGGAAGACAGGTCAGTGGGAGGGCAAACCAGGAGGTGTGAGACACTGCACTCTTGGACCTTTACTAAGCTATCCTAAGAGACACTGAGGGCTTGCTTCAGCTGGTCAGCTTCCTGACACTGAGAGCATAGCCTGCAGGGACGGCTAGCAGCACAACAGAAAACTGGTATGACATCTTCCACAGGAATTCTAGGACAGATCATACAACTTGAGCACGTTCCTGTGTGGATGCTACTGAAAGATTCAACAGGTCAGAGGTAGGATGCTTTCACAGAGACCTTACCAGTACACACCTACTTCAACGTAGGCCCAAAGGATGATTTGTCAACTGGCTTTAAAGGGCACATTCAGCACCATGCTGACCTTTGACCACAATGTTCTCACAAACAAACTGCAGAAAAGAAAGCCAGAACGAAGAATACCAGGGCCTGCCCCATGGCATGGGGCCCAGGCAGAACATGAGAGAAGCAGGAGAGTTGTAGGGACAAGGACAGCCCTGGCCTTCTCCTTGAGGCACACTTCAATTTTCTATGGATGGAAAGTTAGTCACAGCTGGCAAGGCTGCCTGGTGTCTATAAAAGCGTTCCTCCCAGGAGATGGCTGGAAACAGACACTCTAAGATACTTTCATTCTTTTCCTTATTTGCCGTTCTGAAAAATAAGCTGTTCTTCCTACTCCGAAATGGAATAGGGTCAAAATCTTCCACAGTCAACAGCAGCCCAAAGAAAAGAGTACCAGATCCAAGATATTTCCAGTTTGGCAAGTGGCCCAAGGTAACTCTATGCTGTTTACTTGGTACGAATTCGCCTGGGGATAAAAACCTAATCCCTTAACCAGTCGGCCTGTGTCCCTTAGTCCTGTAGACAAAGGCTGAGGCATAGGCACTTTTCATCTCCTTTTCACCCCAATGTTCCTCTGTCTCTGTGGTACCCACCACCTAGAAGTGCCACTCCAGGCCCACTGTGGTGTGTGGAGCCTCCCTCCATGCTCCCAGGGCTGCCAAAGCCAACCAGCTAAGTGAGCTATCAATCTGTGAAGAGGGATAACTAGCAAAGGCCTGTGCAGAATAGTTTCTGGAGCAGAGCTGGACAACAAAGCTCAGGGTTCACCTGTTCCAAAAGGGACCTCATCTCAGGATAGGGCCCTCCTGGGTCTCCCTCACCTTCCAAGGATGCTCCAATTAACTCCTACCTTTTCTATGGGGCTATCACTGTGAACTCTTCACAACAGCAGTGAAGGGTATCATGCATGGGAACAAGGAAGGCCACTCCAAGGAGCCATACATAGATCAAGTACCCCAAAGCAGAGATGAGCCTGGGTCCTCTCCCAAAGCAGACCCTAGCCCATGTGTGCAGAGATCTGCAGGGTACTTCTAGGTATACAGCCAGCAGGGTAATCTCTGGTAAAGCCTGTGTGACCTGCATCCCACTGCCTCCATTACACACTGCTTCTCCAGGACACACATCTATTATATAAGCAGTGCTCAGGAGCACAGACCAACAGAGACACAAAGAAAATGCAGCACAGATAGCAAGGGAATTCTAAGGCAGGGGACACAGCTAAACAAGGTGGGGGAGAAGGAACACTGGCAGCAGCTGCCCCAAGGGTTTGCTCTCCTCAGCCAGGACATTTAAAGCATTAAATTTCAGTCTTTTCTCACAGAAAACCCTCAAAAGGCCAAATAACAAGCTTCAGCAATGGTTCACAGTGCGCCTCCACAGTCCCAGACCAGGGAGTGGGCTCCCATCCCCTGGTTTCTATTCCAGACACTGGCTCCAGGAGTTGGGATAGATCATCAGCAGGGGCGGGGGGAAAGGACAGACAGAGGTCCAGTGGATCTTCTGTAGCCGAATACACAGATGGCTTAGGTGCACAGTACCTAGAGTCACAAAAGCATGAGGGGACAATTCCGAACTCCACCAAGAGCAAGCTGTGACTGCACCGTGCCAGATCCCCACATCTCTGCTACTACTACCTCCAGCCTCCAGGAGAGCAGGTCAGAACTCACAGCTTCTTTTCTTCCCCAGTTTCTGCAGGAACTGATGATAAGGGAACAATAAAAGATGGATTTTGTTGAGTGTTCTGAAAAGCCATGACCTTCAGCATCAGAGGCCAGCATCCTATACAGGGACCAACCTTGTCCTTAGACAGTTGGTCTAAGAGGCAGTCTCAAGTGCAGTCATTAAAAGCAGATCAAGGCAAAAAGTGGTCATCATACAAGCCTGAGAACACACACAGACCCTTGAAAAAATGTGGGGGGTGGGGAGAACATGGCAGCACACACCCATAGTTCCAGCACTTGGAGGATTGCATAGGTTCTAGAACAATATGTGAGCTACAGTGAGTTCCAGAACAACCTAGGTTAGAGAGAGATCCTGTCTAAAAACAGGACACAGGCCTGGAGAGATGGCTCAGCAGTTAGGAACACTTGCAGAGGATCCAGGTTTGTTCTTAGTACCCACATCAGGCAATGCACAACCACTTGTAAATAAATCCAGTTCAAGGGGACCTGATGCCTCTCCTGGCCTCCACAGACACAGCACTGGAACATACACTGCCACATAATTAAAGTTTATCTAGATTGTTCAATAGTGGTGCCACACGCCTTTTAATCCCAGCACTCGGGAAGGCAGAGGCAGGCAGATCTGAGTTCCCGGACAGCCAAGGCTACACAGAGAAACCTTGTCTCAAAAAATCCAAATTTTAAAAAAAGTTAAGCTAAGGGCTGGAGAGTTGGCTCAGTGTTAAGAGCACTTGTTCTTGCAAAGGACCTAAGTCCCAGCATCCACATTAGAGCCTCACTGTCTCCTTGGGCACCAGACATATATGTGTTGTACAGGTGTGTACACAGGCAAAATACTCATACACATAAAAATAAAAGTAAATGTTTTAAAAAGTTAAACTAAAATCTTAAACAATACACATCCCCTCTTATCTTCTATTGAAACTACTCTCTTTTCTGAGACAGACTCTTGCTAAGTAACCTGGGCTGACCCAGAATTCAGGATCCTTTGGTCTCAGCTTACCTAGGAATATAGGCTATCATACCCAATTTATTCAAACTATTTTCAATTCAGAAAATGACAGTACTAGTCAAATAAACCCCTCTCCCCCTTTTTTTTTCAAAAGCCACAGAAACATCCAGTACCTGTATTGGTTCCTGGTCCCTGCAAAAAGGCCAGAGCCCACAATGAAGGGAAGAGTTGGGGTGACCTGATGTGGCCCTCCCCAACATGAACCTCTACCATCCTCTGCAAACCCACTTACACCTCAGGTGGAAGCCACCAAATGAATTATCAGTGCAGGGTCAACTGGAAACATCCCACTGTCTCCATGGTTTGCCCTGCTCAAGTCAGATTCCATCACTGACTACTGAGAAACTTAGCAACGGCTTGAGCAGAGCAATATCCCAAGACCAGCATGGACTCCAGCAGGTCATAGAATCTCCTCGGACAGCAAGACATTTTGCCAGAAGAGAGCAAGAGGCAGCCACTAAGGCAAGGCCCAGGAGAAGGCCCTACACTGTAAACTCAATACATCTCACTTGTTCCTCCAAAGACTAATTTGGGGAGAAGACATAGCTGCAACCCAGCCATCTTCCCAGGAAGCGCTGATTTACAGCCCCAACACTGCTGACAGGTGAGTTCACATGTTTCTCAAAGTCCTGAAAGTCACCAACCAAGGCAGATCAGATCTCACTATACCCCTGTCCACCCTGCCCAGGTCAGCTGAGCCATAGGCATTTACCCTTCAGGACTCCTAGTGGGAGGGAGCTCCCAGAGTGGGGCACTAGGCTTCTTCTGATCCAGTTAGCTGAGCTGCCAGTGTGGATAGTCAGCTACAAATATGCAAATTATTTGGATGATTGTAAAAAGAATACGGGTAGCTAATAATAAACCTAAAAATAAATAAATGAGAAAAGAAGCAGAGTGTCCTGGCCAGATCCTGACACTTAGGAGGCTGAAGCAGGAAGAATGCACTGAAAAATCAAAGTCGGCCTGGGCTACTGAAAAGTCACTTGCAGGACATCCTGGATTACACAAGTCTGTCTCACAGTAGAAAAGGAAGGGACCAGAGAGATGGCTCAGTGAGTAGACACCTACTGCCCTGCCTCAGAACCTGAGTTTGATCCCCAGACTAATGTGATAAAAGAAGAGAGAAACAACTCCCTTTAACTGTCTCTGACCTCCATATGCATGTACGTACGTACACACACACACACACACACACACACACACACGTTATTTTTTTTTCTTTAAAAGAGTCTATAAAGACTTTAAAAACTAATGTAAGCTGGGCTTCCTAATCCCAGCACTGGAGAGCTGAAGGAGTTGAAGGCCAGCCTATTCACTCACATGTAGGTCTCCCTTCAAGCCCTTGCTATTTCAGCCACCTTCCAATCCTCTTCCACCTCCAGTCTCACTTTCTAGGCAAGCTGACCATCCTCTGGCAGCCACCTCTCAGCATTTTGAAATCTGGATCTAGCTCCACACAGGAGGGACCCAGTCAGTGCCCTAATATGAGGGACACAAAAACAGTGCTAGCTCACTCTACCTCCCAGCCAGCCATCTAGCCCTGCTCCAGCCAAAGGAGCCTAACCTGTTCCTTCTCCCGTAAGAGGTGTCTAGGATCCCCACAAGTCAAAACGTCCAGCTATGCCCCACCACATATCATCAGCTCCACAGAAGCAAGAAAGCCCTTCCATCCTCGGGCCTCAGACTTGTCCTCAAGGGAACTGCAGAGCCGTGTGTTTGGGTTCATTTTCATTTCCCCGCAGACACTGCCTACTCAACTGTTTCCTGTGGGTGTGCACCAATCGTAGCTGAAACTCACAAGGTGCTTACCATGAGCCAATTTCTTTTCTAAAAACTCCATCTATACTAGCTCCCAGCAATCCCATGTGAGGAACTCTAACATTAGTTTCTCATAGAAGAAACTGAAGCAGGAAGGCAAAAGCAGAAAGGTATCAGAACCCTTCTTCCCCTTCCCTTCCTCCACTCCCATCCTGTCTGTAGCATCCCCAGAGACCTCAGCTTCCCTAGAGAAAGGCAGGGCAGGCTGAGGTGTTCATAACGGATTGGTGCTTGGTGTGCATCACAGCCAGTCTAGGGCCTTCGGGAGCGGAGAACTTCAAGCTCTCAAGCATCCAGAAGAGGAAAGAAGGTATGGCTGATGGGGCCTGACTGGCTAAATTCTCCAGGAGCAAGGCCAGAGTGGTCCCTCCCTCCTCCCTTGCTGTTAGCTGAACAAGTAAGTCAAGGAGAATTGGTGAGAAGGAAAAGGTGATATGAGAAGGAAAGGCCCGGAAGTGAAAGAGCAAGGCCCTTCCTCTAGGTTTACTAATGCCAGGAAGCTCGGTCAGCAAGCACTTGCTGTATACTCAGAAGGCAGACAGTCCCACAGTGTGGGAGGATATCCAAACACACCAAACATTCATGGGGGGCTAGACAGATGGAGCACCTGACTCAGGGAAGGTGACCGACCCAGCTGGGCAGCCACCTATACCATATAGGCTCCATTCTTCTAAACACAGAGATCTAGGGCAAACTAAGGTTTCTATCAAAGCACTCTCCAAGCAGAAGGGAGTGGGGACAATCTCAAAGCAGAGGAAGCTCTTCAGACTGACACAAAACTTCCAAGACATGGAGAAAAACAAAAAACAAAAAAGATAAACCAGCCCACATGGAAGTCTCTCGGAATAGGAGGATACAGTACTCTGAACTAAAGACCAAAGACAAACTGGAATGGCCCTGCCAATACAAAATGAACTAGTGCTGGCGGCAGCAGCTTCCCCTGAGAGGTTCACTTTTAGGGGAGGTAACTGAGCTATGAGGGGAGCCCTCTTCCACCCCACCCACCCATCAGGTGGCCCATCAGGTCCATTCATAGCTATCATTCCTACAGAGTCTATACACATTGTTCTACCCCTAAGGCACCCCACCAGCTACCTATCATACTACCACTGCGGAGGGAGGCGGGAGTGGGTATGCACTGTTCTGTAGAAATTCTCTTCCATGTAAATAAAGCCAATGGGAAGCTGGACACATAGGAAGCTAAGTGATATGTAAGATGCAGAGAGATCTGCCTGGTAACCCATAGGTGTTCAGGGAGATCAGGAATGGCCCATCATCCCAGGAGGAAAGATGGAAAACTGTGGGAGTGTGGTCCAAAGGAACAGGTTACAAACCTAGCAAACTGTGGCCTATATACACAGATAACCCCAAGAAAATGGCTCTAAGGGAGCCTTGGGCACAGAGACCAGAAGAGTGATGGTTGGAGATGAGGGAGGAAGGACAAGCCCCATACACTTCTGAGAAAAGCCACTGTGTAGGAAAAGAATAGAGAACTCCTGGCAAGAACCAGGTGGTTAAGTCTTAGACTTTTATTTAGTCTAAAGTCAGAAGAAATGACAGCCAGCCATTGTAACACACAGTGATAATCCCATCTCTCAGGAGGCTGGGGCAGGATTGTGAGTTCAAGACCAACCTAGGCTACATAGCAAGAGACTATCTTGTAAAAAAGGAAACTGTAGACTGATCAAAGCACATAAGCCACTAGTAAGAAGTGACATTACAACTTGGTTCTTCATGGAAACAAAAGCTGAATGCTACATACAGCCTGTCTGGGAGAGAGGGACAGCAGAAGTAACCTTTGTGGCTGGCCTTCTCCTGGGCCTGCCTGCCAGGAAGCCAGGTGCTACATCTGTAGAAGCCATGCTGAACAGGAGCAGGCTTCCTGTCACAAGAGGAACTAAGTGGCCACATGGAGAGACTCTGGAGGTCTGTCTGTGGCCTCTGCACAGGGTCTCAAGGGAAGCTAGTGAGCAATGCTAGAGCAAGCAGACACCAGTCCTCCAGCCCCGTCAGAGGCATCCCATCCCTGCCACCCCTATGGTCAGCAGCCAGCTAAATACCATCTTGGAACAGCAGGCCAGTACTCAAGGGTTCTTGATAGGACAGGCTCAGACCCCAGGCTGGTCCTTTGCAGTCAGTACCTGCCAGTTCTTACTGAAACAAAACATGAACTACTGACAAACTGGGACCCCAACAACCAGGCATCCCCAAAAGAAAGTGAAAGTGTGCGATAGGGCTATATCACCTAGTTCAATATGCCTACTCAGTATAGGACACATGGCACATGCAGTTTATACATGTGCAATACAGCATGTGACAGAACAGACGTCATCAATGCACTACATAAGCTACTACCTTCTACTGTAAGATCGTATAAGACCATGTCCGAAGGACTGCATTTGTCCTATAGGTACATCCATCCACAGTCCATAGCTCTACTGTCCACGTCCCTGCCTTCTACATCTACTGACCCAAACAACTACAGGCAGAAAATAGTCACAAAATTTCATGTGAGCTGAAATTCTTTTTCTTCCCATTAATTCCCTAACAATTCACTATAGTGGCTGTTTATACAGCACTTATACTGTGTTGGAGTTAAAGATGACCTGAAGATGTATTTGAAAGGTGTACCTAAAGATGACCTGAAGCATATAAAGATGTCTCTAAAGATGGCTGTGTGATTAGGCAGACATGCAGATGCAGATCTGACCAGGACTCCTCTCCAGGGCTGTGATGCTGGCAAAAAGGTCCCACAGGGTTCCACAAGCTTCAGGTTCTGACCATTCATTCTCCCAGCTTCTCTGTCCAGAGTTGAAAATGTCACTTTCTGGGGCTGGAGAGATGACTCAGCAGAGTCAGAGAGATGCCCTTCCAGAGGTCCTGAGTTCAATACCCACCAACTACATGGTGGCTAACATCTGTAATGGGATCTAATTCCTTCTCCTGATATGCATGAAAAGGGAGCACTCATATACGTAAAATAAATAAATCTCTCCAAAAAAAAAAAAAGAAGAAAAGAAAATTCCACTTTGCACACCCTCACTGCCAAGTCTGACCTTGGCCACATTTTTCATCAGTGTGACATTGCTTGGATCCTTCCAGAGTGCAGCAAACACTTGGTGGTATATGAGAACATGGGTCAAACTGTGTTTTCTAGAAGCAATCCTGAGGGACAGACAGAAGTATAAACAACTATAAGTACAACCATCCCTCTGTCCAGTCAGAGCCAGTGAGAGAAGCACAGGGGTGCTACTGTCGGCAGACAGAGTGCTGTGCTTGGAGAGGGTGCGAGTCTGCTTCTTCTGAATCTTCTGCGCATGGCCTTAGCTCCCTGTTTTGAGAAGAAACCCAGGGCTGGGCCCTCTGGAGGAAAGGCAGAACTAGCAACACACTCAGCAAAATCCTAGTTTCACATTTCATAACCAACACATTCCCATACCCAGATAAACCGTGCTGTCACCTCCCCCTCAGCTTAAGCAAGCTGCCCAGCACAGCCCCTTTTGGAAGGTTCCAGAAACTAAGCCTACTATGTCATGCTTGGCTCTTGGACCCCCTGCACCTGTCTGCTAGGTGTGGGGGGGGGGCATAAGATCACCCCAGTACACAGCTGGTAGAAAACAGGACCAAACAATGTTCAGTATTCCTGAGATGGCTCTCACAACAGTCATAGAACATGTCCCCAAGGGAGTCACAGCTACAGCCAGACCCACCACACCCCTCTGAGTCCTGCCTTCAAGCTACATTAGCCAAGCCTCTCCTCCTGCTTGTCCCCTAGACCCTAAGCACCTATGAATCACAACCAGGAGCTCTCACCACACAGGGGCCATGTCAAGTAACTCCAAGGGAGAATGGCCAAGCAGTCTTTCAGATCAGGCAGGGTCACCATTAGTTAGTCAGGTATACCCCTCTGTTGAAGGCCCAATCCTTGCCAGCCCACCTCTGATGGTTCTGATTCTCTTCTTTCACCCCTATGCTCCAAACCCTAGGGGTGGAAGCTCCTTGCAGGCTGCCCTCTCACCCCAATCCTTCTCAGAGTCCTACCATTAACTCTACTCTTTCCCTCTGTCTACTCACAAGGGTCCCACACTCCCTGACAACACCAGCATCTGTCTTTCCACAGACATAGTCCCCTTGTACACGCATGGCCTCATATGCCTGTGCATATACCAGGTCTCTGTAGAGCCATTAGTGATAAAAAAAAAAAAAAAACAAGCAAACAAAACTGTGAAAGAAGCCCACAGCTATAACCCCAGTACACAGGACACTGAGGCAGAAATTGAAGTCAAATTCTAGAGGTACAGCTTAGTGTTACAGCGCTTATCTAGCATGCATGAGGTTGTGTAGCAAACCCAGTAACAACACTGACAAAGAAAAAAGTTATTCTTGAGCACATGTTTTGTTTTGTTTTTTTTTTTTTTTCAGTTTTTTGGGTTTTTTTTTTTTTTTTTTTTTGGTTTTTTGAGGAGACAGGGTTTCTCTGTATAGCCCTGGCTGTCCTGGAACTCACTCTGTAGACCAAGCTGGCCTCGAACTCAGAAATCCGCCTGCCTCTGCCTCCCAAGTGCTGGGATTAAAGGCATGCGCCACCACTGCCCAGCAATGAGCACATGAATTTGAGGTCTACCTTGGGCTATAAAATTTAGACGAGACTGGGCTATAGAGCCAGAGGGGGTCGGGGGATACAACAACAACAACAAATCAAAAGAGGAGCAAAACGTAGCGGTCTTACTTTGGCAAAAGAGGTAATGGACAAGGAGAGTCCAAAAAGAACATGGGCACGGGGTACAAAGGCTGGAGAGCAGAGGACCACAGAAGGCAAGCAGTACTGTAATGGGCACTTACCTCTGAGAGGCTGAGGGCACCTGGGCTTCCCCATGCCTGTTTCCAGGTACGAGCTCCCTGAGCTGAGGGAGTGTCCAGACTCACACAGCTTGGAAGGAAGGAAGGCACCAGACCTCCAGCCCACCCCAGGCACAGACCAGAATGTCCAGGCCACCATTCTCTCCTTAAATGACCAAGGAAGAACCTAGTCCACCAGGGAGATATACGTAGGCATAGTTCCTTTACACTGAAATGATGTCACAAAACTTCAAGCACTTGGCTGGTGACACAGAGACATCTCATCCATCGTCCTTCCACCTGTTACCATGTGGCAGAGCCCAAGACACAATGGAGCTGTGTCATGGCATCCACAGGTATCCAAAAGGGTCCAGCCAAGCCACCTCACCTGTCTCCTGAGCTGTGGAGTAGACACTGTTTCCTCTGAGTTATTTCTAAGATGAGACCCACAGGTGGACAGAATGACAGAAACAAACTCTCAGTGCTAAATGTCACAGAGGGTAGCTTTCCAAAGTCAAGGACCCCAGAGACTGGGATCCGGTCTGGTCTCCTGATTATGAGGCAGGGAGATATGCTCCCTTCAGCAGGACTCTGACAAGGCCACCAACCAGGTCTGCCTCACTTTCCAGAAAGCTGAGGACCAGATCCTGTCTTTCCCACCACCTATGGAGACAACTGCAAGCGAGTAAAGTCCTGCCAACTCCACCTTCTAAAACAGCAACTGCTGCTCAGATACAGCCAAATGATGGCTTGGCCCCCAGAATAAATGAGATCTTCTGTCATATCTCTACAAGACCAAGGTTATTTCCTGCCTCATCTCACACTGTGCTTAGCACACTCGATAGGAGAGACAGTCAGGAGCAAGATGCCCAAGTGAGGGCTATGGTGGACCATGTAGCGCATGTAGTGAGTCAAAGCACATTCAACACTTCAGGCAGTCAGTGTACACTGGGCCTGCAGAAACTGGACCCTTGCAGGACAGAGACAATTTCAAGGCACGCTAACAATCTACATGCTGTGTCAACCAGGTTCTGTGGTGATTAAGGTCACCCACAACTAACCAAAAGAGAGTGCTATGGCTGGAAACCACATACCCTTCAGTCACATGCAGGAACCCTACTCCGAGGAGGAGAGGAGTGAGATGTGATGAGATCACATGAGAAGGCTGGGTTAAAGCCTTGTCCATTTCCAGCATGAGGCAATAGCCATAAGACATCTCTTTGAAGCACCAAATTTTCCTTCCCTCAGCAGACAGTCTGAGAGCACAGCACCCTGCTCTTGGTTCTCCAGCCTCCAAGCCCATGGGGAGTAAACTGTTGTTTTTAAGGCCCCAGCCTATAGTATTGCTAAGATCCTCGTGTCCCACTAAATTCAGTATACCATTCTAGAAACACACTCAGTTCCTAGGGGTAGCCTGGGACCAGAACTCTACCTTGCAGTGGTGTACAAAGTATAAGCATCACAACTGCCTTCCCTGTAAGGATCTCTTCACTAAGATCCAATGCACCAGAACACCAGCAAAGGGCCCATGGATGGGAACAGGGAGCCCCTGCCTCCTCCCAGGCAATGCTCTGCAGGATGGCCAGCCCAAGACTCCAACGCAAAGCAGAACTGAGTGGGCATCAACAATTCACTGGGTGGACCAGGATCTGGGCAAAACATGAGGAAGTAAGCCTACAACCCCTGTTCTCAACTGTTTTCCTGTGCCATTCTAGAGGTGTAAGCCATGTTCTGTACTGATGGCTTCCAGTCTCCCACAGACCTGCATAAAACCCCTATCTGGGCATGACACCACAAACCACCATCACTTCTGGCAGGCTTATCAAGACACAGCGCCTCTTGCCAGAGATGGTACAAACTGTCAGTGTGGACTGATAACAGTGGTGACAATGCCACACGTCTGTACCCACAGCTGCTCCTACCCTGGAGACCTGCGGGCAGAGCTTCTTTCTGCCCCACACCTTCCTCCATTGTTGGTGACACTGCCACGGGCAATCTACTCCTTCAAAACCTGCTCTGATTTCATTCTGTACTTGGTTGGTTTTAAGCATCACCTCATTCCAGTATCTTTCACACACACAGAGTATTAGGTGAAAATGACACTCAGAATTGGAAAAACAAGCCGGGATGGTGGTCATATGCCTATAATCTCAGCACTTGGGAAGTGGAGGCAAGAGATCAGGAGTTCAAAAACAGCCTCAGCAGTCAGCTTCAGCAGTCAGCCTCAGCTACATGAGGTCCAGGCCCAAAACAAAAACAATTAAAAAAAAAAATTAGAAGCACAGGGCTGGGAATATAGCTCTGTGCTTGAGTGTTTGCCTAGCATATAAGGCCCACCAAACTTTTCAGGTCACGGTGGCACATGCCTGAATCCCAGCAGTCCCAGAGCTTAGGAGACTTGAGGCAGAATGAGGACGAGTTCCAGACCAGCATTGGCGACCTAACAAGACATGGAGATAAGACAAAGCAAAACAAAAAGGACAGTTCAGACTAGAAACTCATAGACAGTTGTAGGTATTGGGTAACAAACAGGGATGACACTATCTCGTTGTGCTGTTCACCTTTCTAGGTCTAAGAACAGCAATAACAAATTTCAAAAAAAAAACCTTCAGATCAGACCAGGGACCACCTGCCTGGACATCTTCCAAAACCCAGCCCAGGTCAGGTTCCTGTGCCTGTGGGCTCACTGTACCTAGATGTCTGGCCACACAGAAGCATCATCAGGGTAGAACAGATCTTAGAACCAGCCCTGGCCTAGCTCAAAGCCTAGCTGACCTGATAGGAAGGATGACACACGTCAGAACTGTGTACCAGCGCAGGCTCATGTAACAGGACTGGGGAAGCTGCTTGTCCTCACAGCTGTAGGGAACCAAGTGAGACAACACAAGGACTGAGCCAGTTCAAGGATCCTTCTTGCCACACTCCTAATAAAGAAGTCTAAGACCAGCAGCTGAGCAGCCAGTAGCCAAGATGAGCCTCCTCCAGCAGCGGGCATTCTCTTGGCATGAGTAGCAACAGCAGAAGGGCCTGGAGCTGGAATGCAAGGAAAGACGGCACTTCCACAGGCAGAAAACAAACAGCATTTTAAGTAGTGCTTGACTTGAGAACATAAGCCAGGCAGCCGGATACATCCTGGGTATGCACCAGGCTCGGCCACCCGGGATGGCGCTCTGGGCAAGTCACTTAACCTTCACATTCTGAGTTCTATCAGAGGGCTCAGTTCTCTCTGTGTTAGTAGCTGTCACTCCTACTCTTCAAGAGCCTATTCCACAAGAACAAATACCTCGTGGGCCCATGGTTATCACACAGAGACTGAAGGCTGTGTGAGCAGTGGTAGTTTCTGGGCCAAGGACACAAAGCCAGGGCTGGCCACTCCCTGTACTCCTCCCAGGACAAAGCTGGGCTCTGCCAAGCTCCCACTAAACAGTAAAAGGTACAGGCCCCTCCCCACCATCTTCAGAATTAAGATCACTTTAGCTATATATGACTCATTCAGCAGCAAGAGTGGAAATGTTTTCAATAGCTTTGCAAGTCTCTGTACTTTGCCTTAGGACACAATTGTTGGGCCCCACTGCCCTCCCTGCAAAACACACACACACACACACACACACACACACACACACACAACGTACCCCACTCCCCACACATACCCAGTTACAGTCTATCTGTTTGTTGGGAAAAGACAGTTTGACCTATAAGCTGACCTCCCTGTTCAGGCTCTCCCCCAAGTCAGAACTGCCCTCAAATGGTGCTCAGCAATGGCAGAACAGGCTGGCCCATTCCTTGACCTGACTCCATCAAGCAGAGGGGAGTGCAGCACAGAGGTGTACAGGGCCTCATCGGGGAAGGGCTTCCCTATTCCAAGCTTTGATGCAAACAGTTTTACATAAGTGATATGAGAAACCACTAACAGTCACTTGAGTATTCCTGTTGCTTGCCTGACTGGGAGGAGATTTGCATGCTGGAAGGAAGCCCAGGGGAGTGCAGTTATTTCTAGAGAAATAAAGCAAGAGAACCTCTGTCCTTTTCTGTACCTGCCTTCCTTCAGCACACATAGATTCCCCAAGTCAGGAGACCTCACACTCCATCCTGGTGCCCAAAAGACCAAGGAAACTGAAAAAAAGCTGCTGTGCTGGATGGAGATAAACCAGCAAGGCTCCATCTCTGGGGTCACTCAACATCTTGACAGCCTCATTCTTTGATTTCAGTTGTCTTCTCTTGTCCCAGGAACAAAGGGGACAGGGTCCCCCTTTCTATGCTGACATGCCCTTGCTCAAACAATCTTGACTGCACTCTTTGGTTTGTGTTTTTTTAGTCTTGCTCTGTAGCCCAGTCTGACCTCAAACTTCCATTGATGGTATGATGTGGAGACCCACATGTGCTGTACCCAGCAGCAGTGATGCCAGAGACAGGTGAAAAGCCAGGTTGGACCATGCTGTTGCTCTCTAGAGCAGTCAAATCTCTTGCCCACTGCTGGGCACACAGCACTACCTCAGATGCCTGGGTTTGCTCTCTCTAGCCACTGCATGTTCTGTTCTGAGCAGGAGGTTACAACAACTTGCTGTTGAATTACTAACCATCCCAACAGGCCAGCGCATTTACATGCCTTAGCAGGACTTGAGGACAGTTAAGCAAGCACGCCATAGCAGCTCATCCTGGGTCCTCAGGAAGAGGTTCTAACGCCCTAGTCTCCCAGTCCAGGTTCTCTTCATCCTCCTCCTTAATCCACTCAATGGCTCTCACCTGAGACCTGCAGGAGCCCTCAGGCCTAGAACAGGAGAAAGAGCAAATGGGAACACTGGATTATTAAGCAAGAGTCCTCAAGGAGCCCCAGGCCCAACCACCTTGGTCTTACTGCTGATGCCTTTTTCTGGCAAATTAAATTTTAACTCAAGGCATAATGCCACAGGCTTACATTTTAACCAACCCAAACAAAGATGGAAACCCCTAACTGAGCCACAAAATGCCTTTGAAATCCTCCATCTTTCTGCCATTTAACATCGAGCACTCAGAAAGCAAGCAACACAATACTGAGGTGCAAGACAGATCATCTCCAATGACAGCTCAACAAAACAAGGGCCTAGTCCCCCAGATATGCAGGAGACATGTAAAAGCAGGGGATGCCCTGCAAGAACACTCTGAGGGTCCCCAGGTACCATCTTCACAAAGTATCTCCTAAAATTAACTGCCTGAGAAGTCCCTGGCAGGCCACTTCTAAACCCAAGGTCACCTTCATGCTTCTTCCACACCTAGACAAAAAGAAGGCTGTTAAGAGCAATGGCTCCTGGGCTGGAGAGATGGCTCAGCGGTTAAGAGCACTGACTGCTCTTCCAGAGGTCCTGAGTTCAAATCCCAGCAACCACATGGTGGCTCACAACCATCTGTAATGAGATTGGATGCCCTCTTCTGGTGTGTCCGAAGACAGCTACAGTGTACTCATCAATAAAATAAATAAATAAATATAA
This sequence comes from Grammomys surdaster, assembly GCF_004785775.1. Lineage (NCBI taxonomy): Eukaryota > Metazoa > Chordata > Mammalia > Rodentia > Muridae > Grammomys > Grammomys surdaster. The sequence goes on along the minus strand of NW_021604669.1, from coordinate 1,290,790 downwards.
AAAAAAAAAGAGTAATGGCTCCTGCTTATAATACCGGCACTTGGAAAGCTAGGCAAAAGAATTGCTTTTTTTTTAAAAAAAAAAAGAGAGAGAGAGAAGACTGTTCTCACAGAATGTTCCAGCAGCAGAGGTCCCAGGGACAGTTCAGTAAGTCCTTTCCCTGAGACACACACCTTACAGGTCCCCTACTCAGCCACTCTGTTCAGGGACCCAATTCCATGGTGTTGGTGCAAAGCATTCTGTAATGTCTCACTAGGCCTGATGATGAGTTATGGTTCTGAGACCAAATTCATAGACCATAGTTACAAAAGTCAAAACTGCTTTTCTGGACTGAGATGACATAGCCTAAAGATTACAGAAATGTTCTGAATTACAATTTCCATGTACTTCTGTCACATAAAAGAACAAAAGTAACCATTAAAAAGTCTTTCCAGTATAAAGACAAGTTACATTAGAATAAACTTCACACGGAGAAATGAAACACACCCATCAGCATTTGGGGGGGAGGGTGAGGTGGCTTTGACACTATTAAGAACAATTTGTTCTTGTTCTTCTAAGAGGCACATTAATGGTGGAAATGATATCACTAGGGTGTCTGGCATTGGGTCTTACTTTTAAATGCCTACAAATACTACAAATGACATCTTTTAAAGCTATTCAAAATTGGAACCAGGCACTCAGGAGGCAGAGGTGGGCAGATTTCTGTGAATTCAAGGCCAGCCTGGACTACATAAAAAGGTTTTGATATGTCTGTATTTTTTAAATATGTCCAAAGTTTTTCAAAGTTATATGAGAGCATTTGCACAAAAACATGGGAAGACATCTTATTTTAATGAAATTTAATCACTACTGTAAATACTCTTCTTTTGGTATTCAGCTAGTCTTCCCTATGTCCAACTTTGATACTCCTGCCTCAGCATCCTGAGTGCTAGGATTAGAGGTATGTACCACCATGTCTGGCTCTATATTTTCTCTTCCCCTAGTATTTTGAGACAGGGTCAGTCATTACCCCAGGCTAACCTAGAATTTATTATGTGGCTCAGGCTGGCTTCAAATCTGGGACAATTCTCTGCCTCAGCTTCTTGAGTATGGGAATTACAGACGTGTGCTACCTTGCCCAGCCTTGTTCAATACAAGTGATTTTACTTCCATTATAGCTGTCAAACTCTGACCTAAAAAAATAAAAAATAAGTAGATGGTGGTAGTGTACACCTTTAATCTCAGCACTCTGGAGTCAAAAGCAGGTGGACCTCTGAGTTTGAGGACAGCCTGGTCACAAAGCAAGTTTCAGGAGAGCCAGGGAACACAAGAAAAACCCTGTCTCAAAATAAACCAGTAAATAAATAGGTAAGTAAACACATGGAGGTCTAGTGCCATGGCTTAGCAGGTAGAGTTAATTGCCATATGAGGCCACAGAGAAGCAGGAGAGACCCACCACTCAGGATGTTCTGACGCCCATATTTTGCACAGTTGCATGTGTACCCCTTCAATGCATTAAAAACTGTTAAAAACAAAACAAACCAAAAACAAAACCCAAAACTACAGGGGGCTGGGCATGGTGAGCACTGGGATGAGGAGGCAGAGGCAAGAGGGTGCCTGGAACTCACTGGCCAGCCCCCAGGTTCAGTAAGAGACTCTTGATTCAAAATTAAGGTAGAGATCTGTAGAGGAAGATACCCAGTGTTAGTTTCTGCACACACGTGCTCACGCACACAAACACACACACCTGATGGAGAGCTGCAGTAGTGGCAGCGAGTACCACATAGGAGGTCCTGAATTCAATCCAGTCCTCCAAAAATTTGATGGAAAAATACTCCCTCCTTACTCCAAACCAAAAATCACACTCTGCTGATTGGCTGTACTTCCCTCAAGCGGTGACTAAGTTGCTGGCAACAGAGAGCTATTTATTATCCTTTGGCTTACAACATCTAAGTGACTGCATAAAGTTATGCAGTAGGACGTGTACACAAAGTACAGTGTCCACTGCATTAGAGCCAAATGCATGCCCACCTCAACGCCTCAATGTCTCTTCATCTTTAGTCCAAAGTGTGGCTTTTCTTACTCAAGATTTTTCCCTTGTCTGAAATGAGGATGTGGTGGCTAACCAAGTCATGTGGCTGCAAGTTCAAGAGACACTAACTACAAGAACTCAGACCAGAGGTTGGCTGTACAGGATCCATTGGCCACACAAGATCCTGGCATAGCAGGTCCCATGCCAGGGCCCTTCCCTATCAAATTGCCCAGCTGGGAAAATCCTTCTATAGATGAGGGAAGGTTCAGCTGAAGACAAGGAGACAATGTCTCCCAGTTCTGGGCTTGAAAGAGGAAAGGAAGCTAAGCTTAAGGATCAAAACTGTAACTGGGCAGTGGTGCCAAACACCTTTACTCTCAGCACTTGGGAGGCAGAGGCAGGTGGATTTCTATGTTCGAGGCCAGCCTGGTCTACAGAGTGAGTTCCAGGACAGACAGGGCTACACAGAGAAACCCTGTCTCAAAAAAACCAAAAAAAAGTAAAACAAACAAACCCACATCTAAGCAGTAGCTGAGCTACTACAGGGACTTTGGGACTGTCCTCTCTCCAGCCTCAGGTTCTGTGTCCTTCCCACAGCTCCCAAAAGTCCAGCCACAGCATCACGGGAGACGGATACACTCGGTTATCCACAATGCCTGGCTGACCTTCTGAGGCACTGACACCCACATCCTCCATGGAGGACACACAAGGCTGGCCACCTGAGAACACAGTGGCCCCTTGAGAAGGGGCACGAGGAAAGCTAACAGTAATTTTTTAAAAGCAAAACAAAACAACAAACAACAAAAAACAAATGAGCTATGTCTGCTGAGTCTATGTAATCCAATACTTTCTCTTTTTAAATAGATCTCAGGCTAGAAGGATGGCTCAGTGTTTAAGAGCACATATTTTAAATGTTAAGAGCTTTTCCAGAGGCCTCAAGTTTGATTCTCAGTGTCCACATCAGACAGTTCACAACTACCTCAAACTCCAGCTCCAGTGGGCTGAGAGGCTAACACCTCCGGCCTCTGCGGGCACCTACACTCTCATGCACATATCCACAAAGACACACATTTATACATCATTTAAAATAAAATTTAAATATTAAAGAAAAGGGGCCTCCCTACATATGCCAGGCTGGACTTGAACTTTCATTCCTGCTGCATCAGCCTTCCTAATGCTACAGTGTTTTATTCTTAAAAATGCTTCACAGAGCCAAGCACCTGGGTACAAAACTGTAATTCCGGCACTTGTCAGGAGGAGGCACCCAGGAGGTGGAGCAGGAGTATCAGGAGTCCAAGGTTAGTCTCAGCTATGTGAGACCCAGTCTTTAAAAAACAAAATCCCAAACACACACAACCAATAACAAACCCCAGGCACACTCCAGCCTTCACATAAAAAGCAGGGAGGTACCTGTCCTGAGCCTGACCAGGTTCCTCAGGCTAGGAACAGGTCTGTCTTTTCCACTAATGTGGAAGAGGCCTCAAGTTTCTGAGAGGGAGTATCACAGGGCTCAGAACTTGATAGTAGGGGGTTGGGGGAAGAGGAGATGGAGGGGGGACACTCCAGGCACATTTTGAAAGTTCCCATTTAAAAAGATCCTTGTTCATTGACTTTGGTGGCGCAGTTACGCTAATGCAAACAAGGAGACCTTGTCTAGGAGCTGGTGGGGGAGGTGCTTCAGCTGAGCCCTCTGTAGACTCTGGCTTATGGGGTCTTCCACCCCCATAAGGGTTTCATACATGAAGCTGTCCCCACTGCTGAACCTTTGCTGGACACCACTGAGCATTTGTGTTACCTGGTCTGCAGTTGAGGCTCTCTCCTACTGGCATATCACTAAATGTACCCTCGTTGACATAATTACATTATGATTTAAAAAAAAAAATCTAGGGAACCACAGGAGGTGAGCATAGAGTAGCATCTTCACCCACCCTTAACAAGAACACAGCTTTTAGCACATTCTGATTCCACAAATTACAGGCACAGTTCTGCCAGGGGTGTTCCCCAGGAGGGCACTAGCAATTTGGGGTTGTCTGCCACCTACAATGATCACCAGCCACTCTTATTCAATGCCAGCCCACAAATCAGTCAGAAACCACCCCTGGCTGGCTACTGAAAGCTGAGGCACCAGGGTCCTCGGGACAATGAGAGGGCATAAGGCAGGGCAACCGAGGCATCCTAAACCCTAACACCACCCTTGTTCAAAGCCCTCATCTGCCTTCTGGATAACACAGATGAAATCAATTCAGCATCCCCTAAACACCACTCAAATATCTTCTGAAGCTCCTTTCCTGCACAAGAGACCAGGAGTTGCAGCATCATAGCCCCCTCCTCCCCAACAGCTCTGCAGGCAGTCAGACTGAGGGCATGCAGAGGGCAAGAATGGTTTACTGCTCCCCCAGCACGGGCTCCCTCCTCTCCAATAAGCAATAAGCAAAGTCGGAGGGTGTTAAAAACAAGCTACCTTGGAGATCACTCAGTCCAGATCTCTGCTCTGCTTTCAAGATGCAACAAGGGCCAAAGCTGCAGCACACAGCATCTCTGCAAGGAAGCCAGTGAATCCTCCAAGGCATGAGGTGCTGGCCCTGGGCCGCCTCCCTTCACAGTCCCTGGGTTGAGGCAGGGATGTTTCCCAAATAAATCACCCCCACATATACCTTACATGCACTGCAAACCTTTCAAGGGAACAACTTCTCCGCAGCAGTCACAAAACAACCACAACCGCCCGAATGCCACTCAAGTGTAGGATTTTCAGATGACCTACTTCCCCAATCTCTCCCCCCAAGCACTTGATTTCTTCATTATGCTGGAGTCTCTTCCCACCTGGAGCCCCACACAGCTCCAGGCCCCGGTCACTGCCTCTCTCCCTTTCTCAGCAGCTTCTGCAAAATCTCTGCAGAGCCTTAATCAACTTGCTCTTCTAATGCAGGATTCAGATCTAAACAGCAAGAGGGTGTTAGTCACATTGTTTCAAAGCTGGTGGAGGCTCCCAGTTTCACTGACCAGCCATTTGTCACCCTTAAGCAGTAAGGTGCCCCTCCAGCTTCTCACTTATGCTTTCTTACTACAAGGAAAAATAAGAGAGGAAAAGATTTCCACCACACCCTACCTGTCAGCAGACAGTGGAGCCAGCTGCAGGGAATTTGCTTAGAACACACTTCACCGTGTGGTGGGGTGACCCAGGTATACTATGGCCCATCTTATGAGTTTCTGGGCCTAGATGATCACTAAAAACAATGGCTTCAATCGCTCAGCTCCCAAATCCTGTTTGCCAGGCACTCGTCTTTGAGCACCTCAGTAACAAGAAGCTGCAAGGCCGGAGTGTGGTCAGCTAGGGGACCAGAAGAGGAGACTAACTAAGGCAGAAGTTGAAGCCACACTCTATCAATATCCCGCGCGGAAAGCACAAGACCCTGACTCCCCAGGGCACCTAGTACCTCTTCCCACCCATGGCTGGCCCCACCTTGTAGAATTACAAGGCTGGGCTCCCCAACTTGGACATACCTCCCCTGGAAAAGCCCTCCGCAGGAGTGTGCTCTCCGGGCGCCCATCTAGCGCAGCACACCTTGGAGAGGAATGGGTTAAGCTCAAGGGACTGGAGGAAGACTGGTCTTGGGGAGAGGGGTTTCTCCAAATCCGAGGCTCTGCACCTGGAGCGTAAGTGCTCCCGTCTTCTCCAGGGACGAAGTGGGCTTCGGGAAATAAAAGGTGCCCGCAAAGGGTCAGGCCACCAGCTAGCAGCGCTGCAAGCAATGCGTGTTTGGGGACAAGGATAGAGAGCAGTGACCCAGGAGCATTTCAAGGTAGTGGGCCCAGAGCCGGTGAACTCCCAGAAGTTAGCAAGGGCTGGGCAGAGGAGGGTGCGCACCTAACGCTAAAGGCGGGAGGTGAGTGCTGGGGTAGCCCCGGGCGGGTGTGCAAGAAGTGCACACAAGACGGCCGCAGGGCCCGGGATGCGGACCAGCAAGGGCAGGTGCGGGCTGCACCGCAGCAGTCGGGTGGGGGCGGGGAAAGACGCGGGGTCGGTCGGGCCGCGGGTTCGAGGCACCGGCCGCGCGGAGGGGGGCGGGGCGGCAGGTGCGGCCGCTCACCTGTCTCCTCCGGCCGGGACCGCGGGGCTGGTGGGGCTGGCTGGTGGCTGGGGTGCGGGGCCCCGGGCGCACCGGGGCGACGGCGGGGCGTCCGGGCGGCGGCTGCGCCCTCGGCGGCGGCCGGCCGGGCGGGTCCGTCAGTCAGCTACTCGGACAGGGTGCGAGCGCTGCGAGGCTGCGGCCAGCGCGCGGGGACAACGCCGCTTTATCAGGTCGGAAACAGCCGCTGCGCGCCGCTTCCGCTGACGCAGCGCCGGCCTGCGCCTCATGACTATGCAGCGGACTCTAGGGGCGGGGCCTGAGCCACGCGCATCCATTGGTCAGTAGCTGTCTGTGGCCCCGCCCCTGTGGGGGTCCCGCCCCCTGCGCGCCCCGCCCTGGGCCTGCTGGTGGGCTCTGGAGGCGGTTGTGCCTTGGGCCGCCCTCGCCTGGTTTTACTGCCAGACACCTCAAGGTCTCCAGGCCGCAGCTGTGTAGCGCGCTGTGCTCACCCTCTGCCAACAGAGCTGCACCCTTCCTGAGTGCAAACTGACTGCTTGTAACGCCCCTATTTTTATTCCTTCTCAACCATCGCACTCCCTGGGCATCTCCCCTTTTCTGAATCACTTTGTATATCCTCTCAATCCTGTGAGCCAACTCTCTCGGGAGAGTTGGGCAGGATGTGACCCATGCATGCCCAGGGCACCCAAGCCTGGGCCACAGAGCCAATCTCTTCCCACTGCTGAGAAGCAGAATAAGGCCAGGTCCGGAAGGGGGCTGAACGGATAGCAGAATTGATGGCTGATGTCAGACAGCCCTATTGGCATCCCAGCCCTAAGTCCATGCCAAAGTTTAAGTGGCTTTGGACGAATTATCACACCTCTCAGGGCCCTGATGTCCTCATCTGCAAAACAGAAACCCTAAGATCTATCTGAGAAGCTAGGAAGGAGTTTAGAAATAAACTCCGGTCAGCATTCAGAACAGCTAAAATGGGAAAATCTGACAATGCCAAGTGTTGGCAAGAAAAGGAGCAACTGGAAGGCTTGTACACTACTCTTATGGAGATGTAAAACTCACTGTCATGTGGATATCTGCTTTCTTATTTGTTTTTGTTTGTTTGGTTGTTTTTGAGACAGAGCCTCAGTATGTAGCACTGGCTGGCCTTGAATTCACTATATTAAACCAGGCTTGCTTCAGACTCATAGAGATCTGCCTGCCTCTGCCTTCAGAGTGCTGCCACACCATGCACAACCTGGAAATCTGCTTTAAAGGACTTAATGCCCAGTACTTTCACACCCAAGAGGCTTACCTAACTTCCGTTTTTTGTTCTTAGCAGTGCTGTTTGGAGTGGCCTCAAGTGGAAACTGTACTGATAACCTGTAGGTCATTAGAAGGTTATATAAATTGTGGCATATTCACTATTGGATTGACACTGAATAATTTACAGCTACATACAATGAACATGGGTGACTCTTACAAAGGACTATGAGCGAAAGAAGCCAGATAAGAGCTAGGCACTCATCAGTGGGGAAACTCAGGATTCTCAGAAGTTCAAAGCCAGCTTGAGATACTTAGCTAGTACCAGCTTGGGCTATTTCACACACACACACACACACACACACACGCGCGCGCGCGCGCAGGAATGAATGAATGACTACATGAATGAGTTAATTTGGTACAGTACTCCACTTGTTTTCCCAGTGCTTGGGAAGTCTATGTGACATTGAGAGTTCCAAGCTAGCTTTGACTATATAAAAATCTATCTCAGGAAGGGAAAAGTTAGATATATAAGGTTTATGCCTCATGCTTATGGAGTTATAGATCTGTGTAGCAGGTATCATCGGGAGTCAGGACAATGGCTAAGCTTGAGGGAGAATGCCAGGAAGTAGGTATGCCAAGGATTAGTTTGCTTCTGGTTCCTGTGCACATTTGTGTGTGACTCATGGGTGACTACCAAAGAGGGCATGGCTCCCCTGTTGGCATTTTGTTGTTGTTTGAATATTTATTTAGAGGATTTTTTTTTTCAAGGCAGGGTTTCTTTGTGTAGCTCTGGTTGTCCTAGAACTCGATCTGTAGACCAGGCTGGCCTTGAACTTACAGAGATCCTCCTGTTTCTCCCTCCCATGTGCTGGGATTAAAGATGTCCACCACCACTGCCCATTGAGGATTTTCTTTTTAATTTTTTTTTTGTTGTTGTTGTTGTTGTTGTTTGTTTGTTTGTTTTTCGAGGCAGGGTTTCTCTATGTAGTCCTGGCTGTCCTGGAACTCACTCTGTAGACCAGGCTGGCCTTGAACTCAGAAATCCGCCTGCCTCTGCCTCCCAAGTGCTGGGATTAAAGGCGTGCGCCACCACCGCCTGGCTCTTTTTAAATTTTATGTGTGTGTTTCTGTGTGTCTGTCTGTGTGTTTCTGTGAGTTGTACACGGTTGTAAGCTGTTCACAGGGGTGTGAGATCCTCTACAAGAACAATATGTACTTTGCACCAATGAACCATCTTTCTAGCCCCGTGCAGGTTTCATGGAACAAACTCAGGTTGGCGGGCTTAGCACTTAGCACCTCCATGCCCTAAGTCATCTCATCAGCCCCTCCCTGATTGGTTTTCGACTTGTAATTCTAGCTGCAGAGTGTGTCACCTATGTGATCATGTACTTTCCCGGGTCCTCGTCTGGAAATGACCATGGCGATGAGGACTAGAGGGATATCTCAGGAGTTAGGAATGCATGCTGCTCTTGCAGGATTCAAGGTTAGTTCCCAGAAACCCCATCAGGGGCTCCCAACTCTTCAACTATCCATAACTACAGTCCCAAGATTCAACAAGGCTGGTGTTCCTCGGTACCCGCACTCACGTACATAGACATATGCATACACATAATCTAAAACAATAAATCTCCCTTTAAAATGTAGTTCTCTATGCCACTGAGGATTAAATAAAATAACAAAATGAGAATTTTTATTTGTTTGAAACAGAGTTTCATATAAAGCAGGCTAGTCTGCAGCTTACTGAGTTGCCAATAAAAACCTTGAACTCCTGATCCTCCTGCCTCCACTCCCTAGGTAATGAGATTGCAGGAACACAGTGCTACATCGGCTTTTTGAAAGATTTATTTCATTTTGTTGTTGTTGTTGTTGTTGTTGTTGTTGTTTGAAGCAGGGTCTCATTAGCCCAGGCTGGCCTCAAACTCTGCCCGTATCCAAGGATGATCTTATTCTCCTGGTGCATAGCATCACATTCAGCTTTTTCTTTTAAAAAAAAAAAAAATGATGCCTTTGAAAAAGACAGTACAGGACGGAGTACCAAGGGCAGCTTAGAACGATGTTTAATTATTTACTAACTGATGATCTGTATTGATCTTTTTCCACCTTCATTCATCAGCAAGCAGATAGAGAGCGTATGGGAACGGCATCCTCAAGCCACACTGGACTCCGTTACTTAGAGCCAGGAACTCCTCTCCCTAGAGATGCCACAGGAGAGGGAAGCAAATATGGATGAGTGAACATCAGCAGAGGCAGGAGCATTGTCGCAAGTCTGAGGCCAGCTGGGACTTTGACTCCATGGCAAGATTCTGTCTGAGCAAAGTAACAGAGGACAGTAGTACCGTACCTGGTTCAGGGGAATGTGAAAGGTAATTTCTGAGCCTCAGGTGTGGAAATAGCTCAGGAGTTTAGTTCCGTGGTCTAGAGCTAAATGAAGATATCAGGTGAAAGGTGAGAAAGAGACTAGGAAGATGGCTCTGTTGATAATAGGGCTTGCTTGCTCTGTAAGCAGAGGACCTGAGTGTGAATCCCTAGTATCTGTCTCACACACTGGGGCTGGAGAGATGAGTCAGAAGTTAAGAGCCCTGAAAGCTCTTCCAGAGGACGTGGGTTCAAATATCTATACACATATACATATTTTAAAAGGCTGACAGTGCTACACATGGCCTAATCACAGCACTGAGAAGCAGAGACAAGCAGATCTCCAGACTGCTCCAGTCTGCCAGCCTAGCTGAAAGGACAAGGCTCTGATTCAGCCAGAGATCCTGTCTCGGGGCAATAAGGAAGAAAAAGATACAGGAAGATATCGCAAGTCCTGCTTTGGCCTCCTTATGTAACTGCATATTCACACATATGTACTGTCCCACACACATACACATATCACAACACATTCACACACACACATCATAACACATTCACACATACACACACTACATTGCATTCACAAGTACCACATCATATCCATATACTATACACACCACAATATATTCACACACACTACGCACATACCACCACCACCACCACAAATACACCACGCCACACATACCACATAAATACTCACACAATATACATACCACAACACACACAGGGAAAAGTGTGTCCTCACTCTGTATATGCTGCAGCACTATGTGTACCTGTGTTTGTATGTCTGGGTTGGCACTATTAGGAGGTGTGGCCTTGTTGGAGGAAATGTGTCACTGTTGGGGTGGGCTTTGAGAACCACTTCCTAGCTGCCTGGAAAATCAGTCTTCTCTTGGCTCCTCCAGAAACATACCTACCTACATACTGCCATGCTTCCTGCCTGATGAATGGACTGAACCTCTGAACCTGTAAGCCAGCCCCAATTAAATGTTGTCCTTTGTAAGAGTTGCCTTGGTCATTGTGTCTCCTCTCAGCAATGACACTCTAACTAAGACAGGTATGCATGAATGTGCCAAAGGGCCAGGGTTGAGCCACCCTGACTGTACTCTGTCCCAGGCCAGGCCTGATATCCAATGCTGCCACCAAGGAGGTTTGATGTGTGTGCAGCCTTTGGCTCTGCTATCATGCTGTACTCGGCAGCTTGAGAAAGGGTTCTCAGTCCCCAGGTAACTTCTCCCTTCTCCAAACTCTCCATGAGTGACAAGGTCATGAATAGCTGCTCCGTCTATCTTGTCCCAAGAGAGCTTGACATCAGGCAGCCCTCTGACACTAGGGTCTGTAAGCCCTGTACCCACACCTGTCTTCCTAGCACTCAAGAGGCTGAGGCAGGAAATTCAAGGGCACATGGCTATTCTCTACTATATAGTGACTTTGAGATCAATCTGGGCCAAACAAAGCCCTGTCTCAAAACAAAAATAAATAACCAAAGCTCTGAACCTGGCCTGTTGTAGGGGCAAGAATGCTTGGACCTTTCTCTGTCTTACGGCTGAGCCGTGGAGACACCACTGGCTTCCAAGACAGGAAAGTGCCGTATTTGGTTTATCATCCCATCTCCATCTTCAGATGCTTAGCAGTTGTTTTTTGAATATTTAGGTTTTTTCCTTTAACTTTATGTGTATGTGTCTTTATGTATGTGCATGTATGTGTACATGAGTGCAGGCACCCACAGAGGCGTTAGATCCCACCAAAGCTGGAATTATAGGTGATTATGAGCCACCTACCTAATGTAGGTGCCAGGAATCGAACTCCAGTCCACTGAACTCTATATGCTCAGCGATCTTCCTTTTTGTTTATTTTGGTTTGGTTTTGGTTTTTCAACTCAGGGTTTCTCAGTGTAGCCCTAGCTGTCCTGGGACTCACTCTGTAAACCAGGCTGGCCCAGAACTCAGAGATCTGCCTGCCTCTGCCTCCCAAGTCCTGGGATTATAGGCTTGTGCCTCTACCACTCTGCCGCTCAATAGTTTTTAAAACAAGGGTACCACAAACTACATAGCAAATCCGGAATCCTTGTTTGTAAAGCACACTGATCTCCCAGCTGCTTAGGAGCTAGCAGCCTAGAGTGTCACAATGGTGTCATTTCTGACTGCATGTCACCCCATCTTACCTGAGGAGGCCTGCTCCATTCTTTCCATTTTTGGCCGTGTGTGTGTGTGTGTGTGTATGTGTGTGTGTCTGCATGCTCCTCTTGAGACAAGAAGGCCTAAGAAGTTGTACCTGCTACTATGCAGTATAGTTGACACAGCCAAGACTCACCTCTGGCTCACATCTCATTAGGTGTCCAGTAAGCAAGATGGCAGATGAAGGAAGGGAGGATTCTGTCTAATGTTGTTAGGTCTCTTTCCTTCCCTGCCCATCTCTGTGTCTTACCTATGAGGAAAAGAGGGCCCTTTCCATATGGATGTCTGCACTGCACCCTGTGTTAATCAGGACAGCTACCAATCAGTGGTCTCCCCTGGACTGCTCCTCACCCTGTGCTAAGAAACAGGAGACCCCCTAGCCCTGGCATGTATAGCAAACCTGCTGGACACAGCAGAGGGGAGGATGATGCTCAGCAAAACCCAAGAAGTACACAGCAGAAAAGGAGATGGACTCAACACGCTCAAATCTACCCACACCCTGCCTTTAGTCTTCCAAACTTTGGGCACTGGTATGATCCCATTTCACGGACAAAGAAACTAAGGTGGGGGAGGGAATATGTCTAACCTGAGTATCCTCTCTGCTTGCAGGAATTGCTGGGGTTGAGGGCAAGAAGGTCCCAAAGGAAAAACTGATGGAGGCTGTTGAGAGGTACAGACCTCTGTGTGCATCTAGGACACACTCCCAAGGGCCTGTCCCATCTGCCCTTCCATGGACCCTCCTCTGACTCATCAGGCTCACTGTCCGGATGCCCTTTGAACTCTCCTGGGAGAATTCTTGCCTCTCTGCAGCCACCGAAGTGTCAGATTGATAAGCGATAACCTTGGACTTGTGGGTTCCTGGGAAGGGAGGGAGGCAATGCACACCGAAGCCCTGTATACATTAGGATGGCTCAGATTGTACTATGATTAAAATTCAACAAAGAACGGGTGTGGAGGTCCACGCCTGTAATCCTGGGACCTGGAGGCTAAAGCTGAGGCTGCAGGATCCAGAGTAGGAGGCCAGTTTGGGCCACAGAGGGAGACTCTGTCACGAACAGACAACTAAAGAAAACAACAACAACAATAAGAACAACAGTGGCAACAAACACACCCACTAGTTAATTGAGGCTCCTTCCTACCTTGCCAGATCCCTTTAATCCCAAGGTAAATTGCTGGGCATGGGACAGGTGGCTCTGAAGAGGGAAGAGAGGGAAGGCATAGGCTTCCCTGACTGAACAGTCCCTGGATAAGCACCTTTCCTCATACAACTGCTTGCTTTTGTTTGTTTCGAGACAGGGACTCTTGCAGCCCAGAATGGCCTCAAACTCACTAGGCAACCCAGGATTGGCATTGAATTCCTGATACTCCAGCCTCTGTTTCCAGAGTGCCAAGATCATAGCAGACAAGTACTACCATGCCCAGTCCACGCTAAAAACAACAACAGTGAATACCTTAAAAAATTCCTATTTTTCAGTTCCTCATTGTCTCAATTATCATGCTAATTTAACCGCCGGAGATTCTGAGCAAATGCTTTGAGCCACACCCCTTTCTCTGCTCTGGGGCTAAATAGTCCAGCTGCATCTAATGTGCCCTAGAACCCTCACCCCAGCTAGCCCAGTTTTAGTGCCCTTCAAAGTATGTACCCTGGGGAAGCACACACACACCCACCTCCCACCCCCAACTACCCCCGTTGTAAGCCCCATAGGGAATGAAGTGGATGGGAGCCCCACGAAGTGTAGCAACTCCCTAGGAAGAGAGTGAGTGAGCCTACACTCTGAGGCCAAGATCTCCCTCCAGCAAGGTAAAGACCTCTAGCCTCCCACAAGCCCTGAAATCTCACACAGGTCAGTGGTCCAGGAGTTTTGGCAATGAGGAACCTCAAAATGCCTCAGGCTTGGGCACAAGGCTGTGTTAATACTTTAGGCTCCAGAATTGGCCACAAAGCCGAGATTACTGAAATTCTCAGGAGTCCACAAATCTTTCCAAGGTCATGGGGCCATTTGGGTCCCAAAAACATGGGTACAAATCACATAATTTCCAGGGTGACTCCCTAGGTCATATGGACACCTGGGGATCACATAGCTTCCCATGGAAGTTCAAATTCCTTCCACTGTCTCTGCATGCCAGGTGAGTCCTTCCCTAAGCCTGTTTCCCCATCTGTGAAGTGAGTAGAAAATATCCCCATAGCTCCAGCTCTATCATGAGGACACCGGAAAAGGATTGTGAAGGACCCACTGAGGCCCAGGGAAGTTCACAACAGTATCAGCATCAGAAGGTTCCTCAGATTAAGCAGACTTGATAGTGCATATCTGTAATCCTAACACTTGGCAGGGAAGCTGGGGAAAGGGGATCCATGAAAGTTTGAGGCTAGCTTGGGCTACATCACAAAAATCTACTGAAATAAAACAACTGACAACAACAAAAAGATGTTCATTGTGCTGTATAGTTGTGATCCTAGGGGAGGTAGAAGCAGAAGAATTAAAGGCTCGGGTGTCAGCCAGGTAGTCAGGAGGCAGAGGCAGGCAGATGCCTATGAGTTCGAGGCCAGCCTGATCTACAGAGTTAGTTCTAGGACAGCCAGGGCTACACAGAGAATCCCAGTCTCAAAAAACCAAACAACCAGCCGGGCAGTGGTGGCGCACACCTTTAATCCCAGCACTTGGGAGGCAGAGGCAGGTGGATTTCTGAGTTTGAGGCCACCCTGGTTTACAGAGTGAGTTCCAGGACAGCCAGGGCTACACAGAGAAACCGTGTCTTGAAAAACCAAAAAACAAAAAAAACAAAAAAAACAAAAAACAAAACAAAAAAAAACCCAACCAACCAACCAACCAACCAGCCAGCCAACTAGCCAACAAACAGCTCAGGCCTTGTGTGATCAAAGCCATCTTACAAGCCAGGCATGGTGGCACGGGTCCATCATCCTAGCAGTCAGAAGGCAGGAGCAGGAGGATCATGAGTTCAAGGCTAAGACACTGTCTCCAAACACAAGCAAGCTGCCTCAAGCACATAGCCATCCAGGGCTGTTAGTACCTATCTGTAGAAGAGGAAACAGGAGCAGAGACAGCTGAGTTATCAGGCCTGGGATCAGACAGTAGGCAAGTGGCTGAGCAAGGATCTGAACCAATGAAAGCTGACTAGCTTCTGCAAGCAGCTTCCAGGCCCATAGGGAAGGGGCCACAGCACCACATATCTAGGTCGCCCTGTCAAGATGAGCAGGGGCAAGGGAAGAATCCTGTCAGTTAGGCTGGACTCAGATGTCGAAGCCATGAACCAAATGACCAGGGTGACCTGGAGAGAAGGCAGGGAGCCAGCCACCCACAGCAGGTGGCAGGGTGAGGCACCTGGCACAGCTCTAAGAATGAAGGGTGAAGACAGGTTATGTACAGGACCGCCCCACTGGCTGGCATCAACAAGTCACTGCAGTATCCAGGGTGCTCCTCCCTGTGGGGTCACAGTCCTCAGCCAGACATCTATTAGGACAAGCCCCACATCACTTGGCACTGTCCTCCCTCTCATTTTTTTACAACCAAAATCCTTTGGCCCTTGCTTTCCTTGGGCCAGGCTGCCCTGTGTGTCACTCCTCCAGTCCCTTCACAGGTCACTGTAGCTGATAGTAATTCCTGCCTCCCTCAGCATTCAGCCAACAGAAAGCTGAGGACCAGTGAGCTGACTCAGTGGGTAAAGGCACTTCTTACCAAGCAGAACTGATTCCCTAAAGTTGTCCTCTGTGTGCTTGCATTACACACACACACACACACACACACACACACACACACACACAAAGAGAGAGAGAGAGAGAGAGAGAGAGAGAGAGAGAGAGAGGAGATAGATAGACAGATAAATAGAGAAATAGAAGATAGATGGGTGGGTGGATGGATGGATAGAAAGATAGATGCGATTTTTTTTTTTTTTGAGACAGGGTTTCGCAAGGTGGTGGTGGCGCACGCCTTTAATCCCAGCACTTGAGAGGCAGAGGCAGGCGGATTTCTGAGTTCAAAACAAAACAAAACAAAAGAGACAGGGTTTCTCTGTGTAGCCCTGGCTGTCCTGGAACTCACTCTGTAGACCAGGCTGGCCTCGAACTCTCGAACTCAGAAATCCGCCTGCCTCTGCCTCCCAAGTGCTGGGATTAAAGGCGTGGTGCGCCACCACCGCCCGGCTAGATAGATTCGATTTAAAAACAAAAATAACTTAAGAGCCAGGCATAGTATAGCACATGCTTATACTCCCAGCACCATAGAAGCCCTAGAAAGAGAATCTTTAATTTGAGGCCAACCTGGGTTACACAGTGCGTCTGAGGCCAGCCTAATCTGCATAGGAATACACATTCTTAAAAAGGGATGGGAAGAATGAGCGGGCAGCTGGGAGATGCTTGCCCTCTTTGGATAAAGTCTGCAGTTCTGGGTCAGTCCCCAGCACTGCATAACACAAACTGTGGTTGCTTGAACCTGTAATCCCAATATGGAAGGTTGAGGCAAGAGGATGACACATTCAGGCTCATCCTTAACTACATGGTAGGGTCTAGGTCAGCCTATGTTACGTGAGACCCTGTCCCAAAAAGATAAGTACGAAAAAAAACAAGATAGGCCAGGCAACGGTGGCGCACGCCTTTAATCCCAGCACTTAGGAGGCAGAGGCAGGTGGATTTCTGAGTTCAAGGCCAGCCTGGTCCACAGAGTGAGTTCCAGGGCAGCCAGGGCTAAACAGAGAAACCCTGTCTTCAAAAACCAAAAAACCATTAAAAAAAAAAAAAGAAAGAAAAGAAAGAAAAATAAAAAACAAAATAAACCCTATTTCAGATCCCCAGAACCCATGGTAAATGGAGTCTGTCATTCCAGCATTCTTGCATCAAGATGGGTGAGAGAGACAAGAGAAGCTCCAGAAGTCCATGGACCAGTTAGCCTGCTGTCTCAGAGATAAACAAGAAGAGACTCTGTCTCAAACAAGATGGAAGGTGAAGACTAACACCAGAGGTTGTTCTCTGAACACACAGAAAGAAAGAAAGAAAGAAAGAAAGAAAGAAAGAAAGAAAGAAAGAAAGAAAGAAAGAAAGAAAGAAAGA
>NW_021604669.1:1228446-1273848 GCF_004785775.1 Grammomys surdaster | reverse complement strand
AGAAAGAAAGAAAGAAAGAAAGAAAGAAAGAAAGAAAGAAAGAAAGAGAGTGCTCAGAGTTAGTTTGATTGTGACCTTGACCCCAGGGGAGTCGGATAGTCTCAATTCACAGATGGACCCAATATCCAAAGACAGCACAAGCTCCCCCAACCCTCAGGGTATTGTTGTATCAATAACTAGTACCTCCAGGGGATCGAGGGCTGGCTCTTCATTCTCTCACTCATTCAATGGCAAGAATAGAGTCTCACAGAGGGAAATGGTAACAAACAAACAAACAAACAAACCAGCCCTTTTGTTGGGGCACCAGAGGTGAGAAATCTGTGGAGAAGGTAAAAAAGCTCTAGGGATACTGAGCCACTCCCCAAAAGAGCAACCTGAGGAAGGAAGGAACCAGAGAGAAAAGGGTATCCATCCCACAACTGAACTTGGCAATTACTGAATAGACTGTCCCCCATTCCTGCCTCCCTCTGAGGGCTGAGGCCTGTCCTCTCCATTTGCTGACCATTGGCCCTACAGCAACCTTGAGGCTAAAGAAGGTGGGCTCCAGTCAACCCATTGGCCCCAGTCTCTGATGCCCAGTGTATTACACAGAACACACTTCATAGCTAAGAAAAGAGCAAGTAGGTGAGAAACCCTGTGGGCTGTCAGACTCTGAATGCAAAACACCGAGGAACTCACCTTTAAGTGGGTATCAGCAAGAAGCAAATAGAGGGGCTCAAGGGCTGGGGTGTCCAGAAGAGGAGACAGTGGGGAAAAGGTAGCCAGTCAAACCCCTAACCTGTTGAGCAGGAGAGTTGTTGAGGGTGTCAGAGTACAGGAGGGAGGGGGAAGGGGGGGGAGGAGGCTCTCACGCTTCATTTCAAAATGTTCTTCAGGAGCCGCCAGGCATGCTGTGGGAGGAGTCAAGAGGTCAGGAGTTCACAGTTATCCTTTTATGTGTGTGTGTGTGTGTGGGGGGGGTCCCCAGTCCTCAGCTACATAGTAAGTTTTGAATGAAAAAATAAATGTGGCTATGATTTTTTCAAGGTATAGTCAAGGAGGTTTATTGTAGACATGAAGAAGAAAACAGCCAGAGGCCTCTGGAAGGGTCAAGACTGAACCAGGCTAGCAGACTGAACCGGGCCCTGAGAGGAGAGAAAGGGGGGTAGCAGTGAGAGAGGAACTGAAGAGAGAGGGAGTAAAGAGAGGAGCCAGGGATAGAGAGACAAAGAGTGAGCCAAAAGGACAGCAGCCAAAATGGCTGAGTTGTACAGGGAAGAGAAGAAGCTGGGGGAGGGGGAGAAAGGCTCTGGGGTGGAGAGGGTTAGGCTCCAGGGTATGCCTGTCAGGATGATTCTCTACCCAGAGTCCACTTTGATATGTTAAATAGGCTCTCCAGCCCTTTGTCCTGAGTTTGCCACCTGAGGTGTTTGAAGCTAGCCTGGGCTACATGAGATTCTGTCCCAAACATTAAAATCAAAGCCTGGGGATATAGGTTAGTTGGCAGAGTGCTTGCCCAGCACACATGAGGCTCTGGCTCCAATTCTCAGGGTCACATAAATTGGGTGTGGTGGCACATAGCTGTCACCTTGGATGATGTAATCCCATAAATAGGGGCAGGAAGACAGAAGTTCAAGGCTGTCCTTGGCTACATAGCAAGTCTGAGGGCAGCTGTAGATGCATGAGATCTTGTCCCAAGAACAATAATTGTCTTAGTCACTATTCTTTTGCCGTTAAGAGATGTCATGTCCACAGCAGCTCTTATAAAGGAAAGCATTTAACTGGGGTTGGCTTACATTCAGTTTATTTCATTATTGTCAAGGCAGGAAGCATGGTAGCATGCAGGCAGATGTGGTGCCGGGAGAGGTAGTTTTGAGTTTTACATCCAATTGGCAGGTAGCAGAAAAAGAAAGAGAGACACTGGGCCTGGCTTGAGGATTTGAAACCCCAACATCCCCATATACACCCCCCACGCCAGGAACATACTTTCTAATCCAGTGTGGGTCTCAACACTGGGTGTCGACATTTTCCTAAGATCATCAGAAAACACAAATATTTTTACATTACAGTTCATACCAGTAGCAAAAGTGCAGTTATGAAGTAGTAATGAAAGTAATTTTATGGTTGGTGGGAGGGGTGGAGTGGGGAGTCACCACAACATGAAGAACTGTATTAAAAGATCTCAGGATTAGGAAGGTTGAGAACCACAGTTCTAATCCCTGTCAAGCAGTGTCACTCCCTTGTGACCAAGTATTTGAATCCATGAGCCTATGGGGGCCATTCCTATTTAAACCGCCACAGTAATAAATTAAGTTAAGCCGGGTGGTGGTGGCGCACGCCTTTAATCCCAGCACTCGGGAGGCAGAGGCAGGCGGATTTCTGAGTTCGAGGCCAGCCTGGTCTACAGAGTGAGTTCCAGGACAGCCCGGGCTATACAGAGAAACCCTGTCTCGAAAAACCAAAAAAAAAAAAATAAATAAATAAATTAAGTTAAAACATAGGGACTGGGCGGAGGGCTCAACAGTTAGAAGTACTTACTGCTCCTACAGAGGGCCCGGGCTTGCTTCTTAGCACCCACATCAGGCAGTTCACAGCCACCTGTAATTTCAGTTCGAGGGCACCACAGATACCTGCACACATGCGGTGCACATAAATTGATACAGATATACTACACACACACACACACTAAATAAATCTTTAATTATAAAGAAGATAGGCAAACTATTTGAAAACAAAATAAACAAACTTCTTCAGGCTGAGAACTGGAGAGAGGGAGCAAAGAGAGGAGCCATGAATGGGGCTCAGGGAGTGAGTAGTGGCTATGGTCTCAGTAAGCTGTTATGAGCCTACTGCACACTCAGTTTCTTCACCAGAGCAAGTGTGGGGTGAAGCAAGCCTCATTCTATGCTGGGCACTGCTAGAATGAGTAAGGCGTCATACACCACAGGAACACAGGAAATGGTGGGTTGGCTTTTTTTTTTCCCCTAAAAAAAAAAAAAAAGCACTTGGGAGCTGGCAAGATGGCTTAGTGGGTAAAGCACTTGCCACCAAGACTGACAACCTCAGTTGTCACATGGTAGAAAGAAAGAGCTGACTCCTGGAAGTTGTCTTCTGACCACCACACATTCCATGGCGTGCACACCCACATACTAAATAAGATGCAATAAAGAAGGTTGTGGGAAGTAGGTGTGGTGGTGCATAGTTCTAATCCCAGCTCCAGGAAGGTTGAGGCAGGAGGATTACTAAATTGAAAGCCACCCTAGGTTACAGAGAGAATTTCAAAGCAGCCCAAGTTATAAATTGAGACACCTTTTCAAAACAAATAAAATTTAAGAAGGAGTTGGAAGAGGGC
Source organism: Grammomys surdaster (assembly GCF_004785775.1). Taxonomy (NCBI): domain Eukaryota; kingdom Metazoa; phylum Chordata; class Mammalia; order Rodentia; family Muridae; genus Grammomys; species Grammomys surdaster. Next base: position 1,270,517 of record NW_021604669.1, on the reverse strand, counting down.
AAGGCCAGACTAAAAGGCCACTCACCCACTCGCCACAGAGAGAGACTAGGTGGGACCAGCAGTTGAGCACCCAGGGCGGTAGCTCTGCTAGTTGGTTGCCTGTGGCAGGGTCAGTACTGTCTAACCCCGAGGCTGGGGAGCCAGAGATGTTTCCAGGAGTGCCTGAAGTCTAGGGCCAAAAATGGTGGTTGCAGAAGGGCTGGCTGTCCAGGCTGGCTGTCCAGTCCTGTTTTCCAAGTTGTCTACGGAGCTACTTTAGCTCCAAGGAGCTTTGAGTGTTTGGGCTCGTTCCCAGGGACACCCCTTGGATACTGTGCTGGAGGCAGAAAGGAACTCTGAGGCCTCCTGGGCTGCAGGCTCCCAGTGAGTGGGATGGCTCAGCCCTCCCTAATCTGAAGTCTGGGAAACAACTCCCAAGCACCTCTGGTTTGGGCAGGGCTGGAGCCTGAGGCAGAACTGAGCAGAGACGTTCTTCCATGCTTCCTGGGCAGTCAGGAAAGCAACCCAGTAAACTGTGAACCTAGCCAGTGCTCCGATAAGCCAGAGCCAATGCTGATTCAGCAAAGCATCATGGTTTGAGATATGCCAGGTTTGGGGTGAATGTCTGACCAAGGACAACTCTCAAAATGTCACAAGAATCAGGACTCTGAGAGGAAGGCAGGGCTCAGAGCAGATCAATGTTCGAGCTCAGTATATGAGTGTAGCCAGGATCAGGGTTTAGTATGTGGCCAGGGTCAGGACTCAGTATAGAACTGGGCATGATGGTGAAATCTCAGCATTTGGGAGGGAGAGGCTGGAGAATCAGGGATTCAAGATCATCTTTGGCTATAGAACAAGTTTGAGACACAACTGAGCTACTGGAGGCCTATCTTTAAGTCCAGAAAAACAAACCCAAAAAAATTCCCACACCGACTGACTCAGAAAATAAGAACACTGTGAGTTCCAGGATAGCCAGGGCTACACAGAGAAACTCTGTCTCGATAAACCAAAAAAAAAAGAAAGAAAGAAAGAAAGAAAGAAAGAAAGAAAGAAAGAAAGAAAGAGAGAAAATAAGAACACTTGCTGCTCTTGAAGAGGGGGTCTGGGTTAAGTTCCCAGTACCCACAGGGAAACCCACAACTGCCTCGTATCTCCAATTTCAAGGGACCTGATGCCTTCTTGCCCCCATACATGCATCATCCTTGTGATGTACAGACACACATACAGACACTCAGACATGCATATAAAATAAAACTAAAAACCAAAAAAAACAACAAACACAAAGCCCACAAAACTCATTGCAGTGCAGTATAGGCTCAGGGCTCAGTGTGTGACCAGGAACAGGCTGTGATTAGTATTCAATGTCGTAGGGAGATTAGAGCTTGCTCTGTTCCTGAGATTATGACTAGTTTCTAAGTGGGATCATGGCTTAGTCTTCGACTAGCTATAGGACTCACAATGGAACTGATGTTACAGTTAAACCCTAAGGTGGCCTCAGGTTAGAGTAGCCTCCTTTATTTGAAACTGATGGACTTCATTTTGCCTTACCTCATCTTGCGCTTCCCTGAGACATGGTTTTTCTATGTAGCCCAGGCTAGCCTCAAATTCCTTTCAAGAGCTAGGGTTACATATATGCACTAGCCCACACAGCCTCCAACTTTCTTTCTCTTCCACTTGAGAATCATCTGTTCTGCCAGGCTCTATCCTGGGTACCAGAGACTCAACCCCCATGCAGCTAAAGCCTAGACTGAGTTGGCCTCTCAACTGGAGGGTAGCTCACCATTGTGAACTAGAGACAGCTGAGGAGCTCAGGGAGGCCTGGACCTGGGAAGGTTCTGCAGGAGGCTCTGTGGGAGGCCTACACAGGGTGGGTGAGAGGGCATCCAGCAGGGGTGACTGCTCCAGCAAGAGGTCAGAGGCTGGGGCAGCAGAGCAGTACAGCATAGCATGTGGGGGATGGGGGTGGGCTCTATGGTGCTGCTCTGTCCCAAAGAGGATCTTGTTAGCTTCATTAGTGTGAGCACTGTGTGTTCCTCAGATAGGTCACGCCAGCGATAGACAGTGATTCCTTCACTGGCTGGTGGGTACTCCCTGCCTGAGAAGCTGTCCATCGTGGGTGAGACAGAAGTCCCAGACAGTGGGAAGGAAAGAGTACAAGGAGCTGGTAGTGGGAGGGGCCAAAGCAGTGGAGGGGTGGGTGGAGATGAGGGCAGCCAGCAGGTGAGGCAGAAAAAAAACCGGAAGGAAAAGAGGGCACCCAGAGATGCTGCATGAGTGTCACTCCGCTGCCCACCGTCCTTGGATCCTTGACTATGCCCCTGTAGCCCTGCAAACCCATCTCCATGTTTCTAGTTGGAAGGTTTCATCTTGGGACCTTGGTGTTCTTTTGCCCTCTGCAGGGTAATATAGGTTCAGAAACTGAACAGGTAGGCATCCCAAAGAACACAGTGACATGGCCTTGGCCTACTGTCGTTACTTGACATCTTCTTTGCAGAACTTTTGGAAGGATTGTTTTGCTTGTTTTGAGACAGGGACTTCTGTAACTCAAGCTGGCCTGGAACTCACTGTATAACCAAGGTTGGCTTTAAATTCTTGATCCTTCTATCTTTACCTTTCCAAGTGCTGGGATTATAGGAATGTGCCTCCATGCCAGGCTGGAGTAATCTTTTTCAAATACAGTGGACAAGGTGCTGTCCCTGCTGGAAACCTTTCCTCCTGATGCTGGGTCCTGAACTCCTTGGTCAGCTTCCGTGTGGTCTTCCACACAGTACCTATGAGAGACTGGCCCATCCCAAGATCCCTGCTGTCCACCCATGCAGGCACACAAAACTCTGGTCTCTCTGTTCATTGCCCTAGGCTGTCTTCAAGGCTAGGAATAAGGTCACCCTTATCCTACAGGGTGGGGTACAGAAACGGAAGGAGGCCCACCTAGTTCTCACCCAACCTGCTGGGTTGGTTCAGCACCCCACGCCTGAGGAGCCCGCAGCTACGCCCTCTTCACCACTCTAAGAGCAAAAACTTGGGCTGCTGGGCTGGCAGCCCCACCACAGGGGATCAGGCCCTTGGGACACCCTCCTTAAGATCTGGAGAGCACCAGAGTGAGAGAGTGAGAGAGAAAGGCCTCTTTCTGGACAAATCATCCTCAGGGCTCCAAAGTGTGAGAATAGGCGTTCGGGCACAGCTGGCTGCCAGGCACGTGTGCCCCAGGAAAGAGGGATTTCAACTGAGTCAGGGCAAATCACATGAAGCCACAACTCCAGGCTTCACACCTGCAGCATCAAGCAACACACATTCCTCACAAAACCTAAGAGAGTTTCTGGACTCTTTTCAGAGTGCAGGCCCAGCATCTCCCTGGCATGACAGCTCACAGCCCAAGCCCATGTTAAGGCTGTACCCCAGCTACCCCTAACTTCACTATGGGATGGGGTCAAAGGGCATAGGGTGCAATAGATCACTTTCCTTATCTGAGCTGTGAGGTCAGACAACCTGCTTCCTTACTCCCTGACTCAGTTTCTCCATGACTAGGGCTATGGCACTGACATAGATAACTCAGTTGATTCAGTTGATTCTCCAATGTCAAAGAGTCTTGCAGCTTATGAAGTGAGTGGCCCCTAGGGTATAAGACTAGGAATTGCAAACATATCCCTACCTGCACTGCCTTTAGACCCACAGGTGAACAAGCTCATACACACATACATGAAGAAATGTGCACACACTTCTGTATGCCCTGCTCGGCTCACTGTGTGAGCTCTGGGCTTTCCCCATTCAGTGCATGGGATGCTCTGAGAGCTGGCACAGGCTTTCGTCTTCACTCTTCCCACCCTATTCTCTGATGCATCTTCTGTTGCTCAAGTCTTCCTGAGAAGCCACTCAGGGCCCCAGAGTGTCATGGGAGCCGCCAGACACAGGATCTGGGTCTCCTCCTTCCTCCTGCTTGGGCCCCAATGGGGCACCTCCAGAACCAAGGTTATCTTTTCTCTCTCTCTCTCTCTTTTTTCTTTTGTATGTGCATTGGTGTTTGGCTTGGATGTATGTCTATGTGAAAGAATCAGATCCACGGGAACTTGAGTGACAGGCAGTTGTGAGCTGCCATGTGGATGCTGGAAACTGAACCCCAGCTGCTCTGGAAGAGCTGACAATGCTCTTAACCACTGAGCCATCTCTCCTGCCCCTGAAGTTATCTTCTATTAAGGCCCTCTCCCCTAGTAACTATGCAGATCACACTCAGCCTCTTGGCCCTCAGACTCAGCTGCCCTAAAATGAGGAGCCTTCCTGACCCTGATCCCAAAATATTTGTCTGACTTCAGTGCTGGGGCTATCTGGTGGGGTTTCTGCCTGCTGACTGAAGTTACTCATGATCCCTGTGACTCTTGGTACTCTATCAGAGGGGGACAGAGAAACTGTTCTACACATCTATCCTGGCTATGTCCCTTCACCTTCCTGAACCTCAGTTTCCTCACCTGTAAAATGGGACAACCTTCCCTTTGAAGGGTGTATGGAGATGAGGTGGAGAGCACATTCCCTGGAACTCCCTGGTAAAGAAAAGCAGTTGAAAGAGACAGAAGGGTTGGGACAAACTTGTTTATCCCAAAGGCCACAGATCCCCCCCAGGCCTCACTCCTTTTTTCTCAGACTGTTAATGCTTTGATCAGCCTGTGTAATGCCCTCAGTGACCAACAAAAACACTGAAACACAGCCACACACCTGGCTCTGACTCCTTACGGCACAGTTAGTGGTGGTGGGGAGGATGCAACAGAGAGGATTCCACTCCTGTGGGCTCCACAGACCCTGCAATGACCCCAGGGCAAGGGGATTAGGATTTGCCTGATGTGTGGATGAAGAGGCTAGGGTCCAGGAATGGAGGGGCACATGGGGATCCACTCAGTTCTGGTTCTTGGCTGCTGCTAAGGGCACAGTTTCTTATCTAAGAACTGAGGCAGATTGCCTGGGCAGGGGAGTTCAGAAAGCTGATGGGGTTCCTCACTTCTCTTACACAAGCTGTTCACCCCACCAAGCCTCATTTCTAAAGGTTTTGTCTGCCACTAGCGTGATTCCAGGGCAGGAGAGAAGCCATGCTTGCAGAGGGCCTCACTGGAGATACTTCTTGGGTGATGGAACTCTAACAGCCCTGACTTAGGAGGGAGGACCTGAGGCAGTGGGAGTTGGGGCTAAACTATGGTCAGGCGAGCCCTGCCTGGCCACGCCCTCTCTGAGCCTACTGCTTCTCTCTAGCTGAATGATCCTGCAGAACTGTTTCTAAGTGTTATTGAGGCTCTTTCTAAAATTGTCTGTCCCCATAGAGCTCAGGAGAGCCATGCTGTGAAGGGGTGAGAGGAACCCACTCAGTGTCTCTCAGGAACCCACTCTGGGCTCGGTGACTCTTTGTCCTCCTTCTGGGATCACTGCTGAGGTGAGAAAGCATTGAAGAAAAGCAAAGTTGCCTTCAGGTTGGGCAGCCTAGCTGGATGATGCCAGGGCTTCAACAGGGCAAGGTGGGGCCTGGAGAAAAAAACATCGATACACTTGTGGGTGTCTATAGCCAATGACTGGGGGTGGAGGAAGGGGACCAGGATGCTGTTGCAAGGGCCCAGGTTTTGAAATTTGCCTCTGACAGCATCCTGGTGAACTTGATTCACCCTACCAGGCTGGGCTCTACCTCCTTCTGAACTGTTGTCTTCTCCTGTAAATGCAGCCCCTCTGTGCTAAGAGGAGGCCTTAGGTCATTCCACTGGGCGGTTAGGTGCAGAGAGGAGTTCCCCCCACACACACACCAGGTGTCATACATTGTGACCCAATGGGCATATGTGGGAACCCCGACCCATAGAACCAGAATATGATCTCATCTAAGTAGCCAAGATCTGATCCCAGTGGGCTGCGTCCTCATACAGAGGTGAAGTCTGGGACTGGGAAGAGAGTTCAGCAGTTAAGAACACTGGACAATCTTCCAAAGGACCAGGGTTCAATTCCCAGTACCCATATTACAACTCATAACCATCTGTACCTCCGTTCCAGGGAATCCAGCACCCTCACACAGACATACATGCAGGCAAAACCACAAAGGAAGGTATCGGCTCAGGATACCCCAAGACCAAGTTCTCAGCACAAAGAAGCTTTATTTGCCCCAGAGGGACAGAGGGCGGGGAAGAAAAAGAGACAAAGAGATAGAGGACAAAGGAGAAGGCGAAAGGAACTAGGGAGAGGGGGAAGGGACATTTGTCCTGGGATAGGTGGGGGACAATGCCTGCCTCCAGATGGGGAGGAGAAAAAGAAACCCCGTGTCAGGGTGGGTGTTTAATTTTTAATTGGGTATTGCTAATTAGGTGAGCCAAAGAGAGCTTTTGATTGCTGGACTTCAATACTCTGATAGCTGGACCTTGGTAGTCAGTCTCAGGAGGAGGAAGTGGCCAAATAAGGGAATAGACCTTGGTGGCCAGCTTTAGGAATGTAGTCTAATGTTTTTTTAAGCAAGGCAGAGGGAACTGGGGAGAAAGGCTGGGCCTGCCAGAGCCATGTTTGCCATGCTTGGGCTGACTAGAGTCCCTTCAAAAACACCAATACACATAAAATAAAAATAATAAATCATTTTAACAAAAAGGGTTAGAGGAGTTTGATGTGGCTTATGGTATATGCCTGTAATCTCAGCGTTTAGGAGGTTGAGACAGGAGGATTATCACAAGTTTGAGGCCATCCTGAGTTACATAGTGAGCTCCAGATCAGCCTGGCCACAGAATAAGACCCTGGTTCTTAGATATGAGTACCATGGTACTTATAAGTTAGTAGTTCAGACAATGTCCAGGCCCCTCTGGTGACCTCTTTAAATTCTCTGTGCCTCAGTTTCCCATTCATCAGTATCAGCTCCTCAGGGACTTATGAGGGTCTCCTATGGCCCAGGACTGGTAAATTTCTAGACAGAGCTAGAGAGTGTTTTGGCTTTGTGGTTCAGGAGCTCTCTGTTGTAAGACTTTGACTCTGCAGGTACAACATGAGACCTAGTAGCCAGTCTTAAGAGGATGTGCGGATGAACACCTGTATGCTAGCATTTGGAAGGCAGAGGCAGGAGGATAGCTGAAAGTCAGAGGCAAGCCTGAGTTGTAAAGAAAAGGGAGACCTTTTCTCAAAAGAAAGGTTTGAAAGAGAGCATGATTGTAAAACTCCCAGGAAGAAAGAAGATATTCTAAAGAAATACTTGTGCCCTCCCTTCAGTGATTGAAACAATGTAACCCAAGAAACTGGAATTTCCCTGGGTGTCTCTTGCTGGAGAAGGAAAAGACTGAAGCTTTATGTTAGCCAGAGGGGAAATTTGTTTACTGGAATGAGATTTATAGCTTATCAGACCAATTTACAAGAAAGACACATGCCCAGGCAAGGATGATAGACTGACTAGGGCTGCTTAGCTCTACACACCTCTTTCTCTATTGAAGCTGGATCTCATGACCAGACCCTGAAGAAGATAACCTGGGGAGTGCAGTGTAAGCAGACCTCTCCCTTCCTCACCTCCCGTAGCCATAGTGATTTTCACTTAAAAAAACAAAAAGATTTATTGTCCAGCATGCCTTTAATTCCACCTAGCACTCAGGAGATAAAGGCAAGCAGATCTCTATGAGTTCAAGGCCAGCCAGGTCTACAAAGCAAGTTCCAGGACGGTGAGAGCTGTGCAGGCTCTTTGGAGTCCAGATGAGGTATTTGATCCCTGAAGCTGAGTTACAGCTAGTTCTGAACCAGCCAGTCTGTACAAGAGCAACCCAGGCTCTTAACCTCTGAGCCATCTCTTGCCTCCGCTTTCTACTTTTAACTGGATTATTAAGTCTGGCTTATTAGGGCTGCCAGGGCCCAGGCTCTGACCCAATAACTCTAGTAACAGTGTGTTCTAATAAAGCTTTATTTGTGGAGACCTAAAGTTAAATTTCATATAACTTTCATTGGCCATTATACATAGTCCCCTCCTTTGAGGTTTTCAGTCACTTAAAATGTAAAAATGATTCTTGATGTGTGTGTGTGTGTGTGTGTGTGTAAATATATGATGTGATGTGTGTGCATGTATGTGTGTGAGTGTGGGCACATATGTGCCGTAGTGTATATGTTCATTAGATAACAATCTAGGGACTTAGGACTTGCCCTCTGTACTTTAAGACAGGATCTCTTGTTTACTGCTGCATATACCACAGCTACCTGGCCTATAAGTGTCTAGGGCAGTGGTTCTCAACCTGTAGGTCATGACCCCCTTGGGAGTGGAACGACCCTTTCACAGGGTCACATATCAGATATCGTGCATATCAGATACTTGTACATTATGATTCATAATTGTAGCAAAAGTACAGTTATGAAGTAGCAACAAATAATTTTATGGGGGTACTGGGAAGAGAGGGGGGGACTCATAGTGGGATGTAAAGTGAATATGTTAAAAAGCAAACAAACAGAAACAAAAAAATGGAAAAAATAATTTTATGGTTGGAGGTCACCACTACAGTGAGAATTTTGGTTTCCTTAAAAACCTACTTATGTTATGTGAATTTTTTTTTTTTTAATCCCAGGTGCGGGATATGGAGCTGCTTCAGATTGTCCACAGCAGCTAACTATGATTTGTCTCATGCTCTGGCAGGGGTGTGATTTTGCCAGCTGAAGATAGTTTATGTTTGGCATTCTAGGGACTCTTGGCAGGATATAAAAATGCCAAAACCCCGAGAGAGACAGTAGCTGTGGCTTCCCCTGCTTCTGCTACTGGTCTCTACTGCTGCTTTTGCTAGTTGCTCTGATTGGCATTGTCTGGTTGCTTTTGTTGGGTTGCTGGTTGGAGATATCTGGACAATGAAAATTGGACTTGCTCCAAGGGACTCAAAGCCCCTAATCAGCAGGAATTAACCTAAAAAGATCTATATCTGTTTCCTCTCTAACCTTCATTTTCTACTACCTAGCGATGGGTGTTTGGGATTGGGATTGGGAAGGGTGGTAGATATAAGAACCCAATAAAATAGCCAGAAAGTACGGTTGCCCACCACTACACGAGGAACTGTGTTAAAGGATTGCAGCATTAGAAAGGTTGAGAGCCACTGCTCTAGGGAGTCTCCTCTCTCTACCTTCTATATGGCAGTGGGAACACTGGGATTATATAGACATGTGCTACTACTGTAGCAGGCTTTCTATGGCTCTGTGCCCTCCTTCAGTTCGTCACACGGTGTAACCAGTGCTTTAACCGCCTAGCCAGATCCCTAGGCTCCCATTTTTTTCTTCTTGACTCCGTCCACAGGTAAACAGGTCCTGGCCAGGCTTAGCCCACAGCTGGGACTTGCCAGCCCAGCCTGATGAGAAGGGGGTCTCTCAGCTCCAGGAGTGGGCATCAGCAAGAACTACTCCACCCTTTTTGGGCTGTGCTCAAGAAGAAAGTACTGGAATTCACTCACTCCCTTCTGCTGATTCAATGAACTTCCTGTGTTATCTATCCTTCCAGGCAAAAGATTGTCCAGTATCTACTATGCAGCTAACTTAGGGTCTTTGCAGGCGTCCTTGAAAGAGGAACAGGGCTTTTGGCTCAGGGAAGTGAGCTCCGTTAGTATCTCTCCCTTTTTACAGATAAGCAAACCGAAGCACACATTCAGGTTATTCCAACGTTTAATTCACTAAGTTGTTGAGTCTGGCCTTGAACTCTTGATCCTCCTGCCTTCCTCTACCAGAGTGCTGGGATTGTAGGCTTACATCATTATGCCTCCCTAGTAATTTAAAAAGTTTTAGTATTCATGTTTTTTTTTTTTTTTTTAAAAAAAAAGAACAAAAAAAATGGGTGCTATGTCGGGCGGTGGTGGCGTACGGCTTTAGTCCCAGCACTTGGGAGGCAGAGGCAGGCGGATTTCTGAGTTTGAGGCCAGCCTGGTCTACAGAGTGAGTTCCAGGACAGCCAGAGCTACACAGAGAAACCCTGTCTCAAAAAACAAACAAACAAACAAACAAAGAAACAAACAAAAGGGTGCTATAATCCCAGCTCTTAGGAAGCTGAGGGAGGAGGGTTACTATGCGTCGAGTACTACCTGGGCTACATGGTGTCCTAGTTTTGATGCATTGCTGTGATAGATACCATGACCTACCTAAAGCAAATTTGGGGAGGAACGGATTTGTCTCATCCTTATAGGTCTTAATTCATCATTGAGGGAAGACAGGGCAGGGACTTAAGGTGGGTGCTCAAAGCAGAGACCATGGAGCAGCACTGCCCTCCAGATGCTGGCTCGGGGGAGCTCTAACTCAGATGCTAACCCAGGCAGGATCCACAGGACGGGGACAGGACAAGCTCTCCCACCTTGCTCAAGAAGTGAGGACTGATCTGGGAGCCCGGTTTCTGGTAGGCACATTATGGAGTGCAGAACCTCATGAGGTCAGCCCGAGTGTCTATCCTCCCCTGCTGGACCTGCCCTGCTTTTGTAATTAATTTGTAATGTTTTACTCTGTGTGTATGTGTTTGTCTGTATGTGTGTGTCTGTATCTGTATGTGTCTGTGTGTCAGGACACCTTTGGGAGTTGTTTCTCTCTTCCCACTGTGTGAGATCTGGAGATGGAACTCAGGTTGTTAGGCTTGCAGCCATGTGCCTTAGAGCAGCTCCCGCCTTCCAGCCCCCAATCTAGACTAATGGGCTTCCTGTCCCATCTGGAGGGTGACCTGAGGCCTGACCCTGGAGGCCCAGGCGGATCAGCCGGAAGGAAGGCCTCCCCAACACACTTCACTTTGCAGAGGGCGTCTGCCAGGGGTTTCCCCAGGGACTCCCTCGGGAAGCATTTCACACTCTGGTGGGCAGCCAGCCAGCGTGGCCCCCAGCAGCTGCAGGAGGCCAGAGCCTCTGGGATACAGAGGACCAGAGTCCTGTATCCAAGGTCCTGGAGGTACCCTCTCAACATCTGGGCTTGGGTAATGCCAGGGTGCCCCCCAACATAGCAGATTTGTCAACAAACACACACAGACACAGACACAGACACAGACACAGACACACACACACACACACACACACACACACGTTCCTTGTTTCTCATCCAACTTCTGCAGCATAGATGGGTGGTCTGGGTGGGAACTTATACTCCCCCAAGCCTTAAAATCCACCTTTGTAAAATGAGGCCCTAGACACCTCCCTTGTGGACCTATAGAGAATGCAATGCACTGCTGTTCACATGGGCCAAAACAGAGCTTGACCTCTAGGAGAAAAGCTGTAAGCAGGGCCTACCTCTGGGCTGAGCATATGCCTCTATGCTTGTTCTTACTGGAACCTCATTCTGTTAGAGCCCAAACCCAGCCCAGCTCTGGGAGTGAACCCACCAGGTATCTTGTTCACTTCCCTTCAGAGTGAGTGTCCAGGATCCTCCAACTTTCTCACTCACAGTGCCTAGTGCTGGGATGACTTCTTTCTCTTTCCATTTTTCTGTCATACATATTTATTTATTGAGTACCTACTATATGCCACATATTTCTTGAGTGCCTACTATGTGTCAGACCCTGCACTAAGCACTGGAGCATATCTGGGAGTGAGAGGCCAGTTTTACCCTCCTGAGGTTCATGGTTGATGGACAGGTTCAAGTAGATAAAACAGCATCATCTTCATCCACATGTGCCTGTGACCACTGAAGTGCTAAATGTGGGGCTGTGAACAGGATCCCATGGAGTAGGGAAGAGTAGCTCATGACTGATATCCTGGGGCCAGGCTCTACTTCAGAGCAGTTGTAGGGAAATCCCTGAGGGCAGGCCTCCCAGGGCAGCTGAGTGCTTGAGCTTCCCAATGAAGTACCAGGGGAGCTGCAGAGAAGGAGCAATACAGGCACTTCAAGACATCTGGAGACCTCACAGGTCAGACTGCAGCAGAGAGTAAAGGGTGGGACCAGACATGATGGAGTGGTAAGAACTGCCTGCCTTTGGCGGGTTGGGAGTGGTACAGTGTCTGGAGGTAAACTCAAGTGTAGTTGCTTACTGCACATGTTGGGGTCTCCTTGGACCTAGAACATGGAGACAGTGTACTTGGGTCATGCTCCTGTTCCCCTTGCCCCTCCATCTTCCCCTGATTGCTTCAGGCCCAATTCCAGAAGGAACCAAGAAGGCTGGATCCAGTGTAGGTCACACCTGACCATCCCTTCTTTGTCTGATAATCCAGGAATAAGGATGGCTGTCTCAGTTACTCTTACAGGCCTGTGATAAGACTCAATGACTAAGGTAACTTATAGAAGAAAGTGTTTATTTGGGGCTTACAGAGTTAGAGTCCACGACCATCATTGGTAGGGAGAGTGGCAGGCAGGCAGGCATGGTTCTGGAGCAGGAGCTGAGATCTTACATCCTGATTCACAAGCATGAGGCAGAGGGTTAACTAGGAGTGATGTGGGCTTTTTTCCTTCCTTCCTTCCTTCCTTCCTTCCTTCCTTCCTTCCTTCCTTCCTTCCTTCCTTTCTTTTTTGTTTTTGTCTGTTTGTTTTTTGTTTTTCGAGACAGGGTTTCTCTGTATAGCCCTGACTGTCCTGGAATTCACTCTGTAGACCAGGCTGGCCTTGAACTCAGAAATCCGCCTGCCTCTGCCTCCCAAGTGCTGGGATTAAAGGCGTGCGCCACCACCGCCCGGCTATGTGGGCTTTCGAAACCTCAAGTCCTACCCTAGTGACAAACCTCCTCCTACAAGGCCACACCTCCTAATCCTCCCCAAATAGTTACCAACTGGGAACCAATGATTAAAATATCTAAGCCAGGGGCTGGAGAGATGGTTCAGCAGTTGAGACCACTGACAGCTTTTCCAGAAGTCCTGAGTTCAATTCCCAGCAACCACATGGCGGCTCACAACCATCTATAATGGGATCTGATGACCTCTTCTGGTGTATCTGAGGAAAGGGACAGTGTACTCACATATATAAAATAAATAACTCTTAAAAATAATCTAGCCGGGCGGTAGTGGCGCACGCCTTTAATCCCAGCACTTGGGAGGCAGAGGCAGGTGGATTTCTGAGTTTGAGGCCAGCCTGGTCTACAGAGTGAGTTCCAGGACAGCCAGGGCTATACAGAGAAACCATGTCTCGAAAAAACAAAACAAAACAAAAAATCTATCTAAACCTCTGGGGTCATTGTCATTCAAATTATCACCGTGGATTTGGGGTACTGAGGTGTCTTTGAATCTATAGATGTAGCTGTGGGTATGGGGCCTATAGGAATAGCTGCACGATCCACTGGCAGCCCAGCACAGTACTGGCCCTGCTTCTCAGAAAAAGGTTATCGGTGTTTGTCGGAGCATAGTGAGGTGACATCTGCGGATGCTCGTAACTGATATCTGGGTACAAACACAGGGATTGTCAGGATGGGGATGGCCAGGCAGGCAGAATTGGTGTGTGTGTGTCCATAGCTCAAGGTGCCCCAGATCTTAATTTCTTTTTTTGTTTTTTGTGTGTTTTTTGTTTTTTTGTTTTTTGGGTTTTTTGTTTTTCGAGACAGGGTTTCTCTGTGTAGCCCTGGCTGTCCTGGAACTCACTCTGTAGACCAGGCTGGCCTCGAACTCAGATATCCGCCTGTCTCTGCCTCCCAAGTGCTGGGACTAAAGGCGTATGCCACCACTGCCCGGCGCCCCAGATCTTAAAATAACCTTCCTGCCTCATCTTCCCAAGTATTAGGATCACAAGTGTGCACCACCATGCCTGACTCATGGGGCCACATGAAAGCTCCTCAAGAATTCTCTGAGTGAAAGTAAGTGCTGATCCTCCTATGAATGGACAGTCAGTGGGAGGTCTATCTTGGTCTTTCTATAACTGAAAGCAGGTTATAATGCCCTTAGCCAGCTTCCTGATGATCTTCAGGCATGACCCCTCAGGACCAAAATGGGACTTCCCTTGCCCTGCATGCAGCTACAGTACTCTGATTCTGTCACCCTGTGGTTTTCCATAGTTAAGCCAATGCTTGTGGCATAGTTAAGCCCAGCAGTGGACACTGGGGAGTTGGCTGTTCTGAATGCTTTGTTTCCCCCCCCATCGTGTTATGCAGGAAGCAAATCCTAATAGCAGCCCTGTCACAAACAAGGAAGTAAGATCAGATCACTTATCTCCAAATATAAGCCCTGAGCTAGGTGGAAGCAGCCAGTCCCCGGTGATAGGCTGAGCATGACAGCAAGGGACAGACAGCAAAGCTGGAGGACACAGGTCTTGAACTCTGATCTGCCTTGGATGAGCTGTATGCCCTTGAGCAGCATAGTTCCTGATCCAAGCCCCACTTACAGACTGGGACAGTATTGTGCTAAAAAGAAGCCCTGATTCCAGAGCTGCTTGTCTAGGGGACGAGATGGAGACAGGGGCATGGGCTGCTGAGTCAGGTGAGATGAGCTTTCAGGTCCCTCTGTCATTTACAACCTATGCAACTGTACATGTGACCCTGGCTATCTGGGTCCACAAGCATCTGGAGACAGTAGGGTCAGAATTTAGGAAGAAATCAGCCTAAGGAAATTATGCAGACTATAATGTTTGTGGTACCTCTCACGGCTCTATGGATGAGAACAGGAATTGTGGCTTGCCATTGGGATAGTGAGTTCCAGTTGAAAGAAAGTGAGATATAGAAGCTGGCTTGGCTCTCTCTCAGTTCTCATCTGTCATCCAAGCCAGACCCTGTCGCAGTCTCTGGGGCTCCTTGGGCTGTCTTCCCCTAAATGCCTCCAAGATCCCATACCCTTAACCTGCCCCTTCCCCACCGTGAGTGAGCTTGGCCTTCTGGGATGAGCTTGGTAAGGCTCCATTTCCTTGACCATGCCTTCCTTCCTCCACAGGGAGAGTAGGGAGGGCTGACAGGCTCTGAGCCCATTACACCTTCTGCTGGTTGGGACACAGCACTCACCAGATTAAACCGGTTCACCCACTGGCTTGTTCAGCCCATTTTCATTAGCATGTTGGTTGCACGTCCTGAGAGGGACCCTAGGTTGGAAAAAGGTGGCCAGGAAGGATCTACAGAGGATGGGAAGAGAACAGACAAAGGAAAGCTTCTGGTAGAGGCTGGGCAGGGTCCAGGCTGGGAGTTAGAAAGGAGTCCAGGACAAGAGGGCTTGGAAGTAGAGACTGGGCCTAGGATTGGAGAGGATAGGAAGGGAGAGCATGATGGGTAGGCCAGAGTGCTGGGCATGGCACCTGCTTGTCAGTCTTGGTGACTGTGCCAGCTCTGAAAAGATGAGGCGTGACTGCGTGTGGCAATGGGAGAAAGGACACCATGCTGAAGGCATGGCCCTCCAGGACATGCTGAGAGGCCGGGAGAGGAGCTGCTGGGGATAGAGGTTGGGGAGCCAGCCTCTGTCTTTGTACCTAAGGGTGGAAGTGGAAAGGAGGCCAAGGAACAAGGAGAGGAGGGCCAGAGGAAAGTCTGTGTCAGTATATGGGTCTGGAGACCACCCAGGCCATATTCCCAGAAACAGGGAGAACCCACACTTCCTTATCAGACAGCTTAAGGTTAGGAACATCTACCCTAGTGCCTTCCCAGACAAAGGACCATCAGGAACCAGAAGAGTCAAGGGAACTTGTACTATAAAGCAGAGTTCAGGAAGAGGGCTGTGTATCTTGAAGGATAAAGCAGGCCAACTGGGGAAAAAGAAAAGAGCTGACAGCCTGGAGTTTGTCTACCAAGGCGTTCATTCAGATAGGCGTAAAAGCTGCCTTCCGCCCAGGATGATGAGAACCTTGACTGCAAAAAGTGCATCTCTGCTTGCCAAAGGATGGAGAAGCCGCTAACGGCGACCCAGCCCCCTGCACTTAGCTAAAGCCTTGTCTGTGTGGCCCTCCCGAGCTCTGGATGGTGCTTGAGACATGTAACAGCTGACTGAACTTCTGTGAGTTTACTTCTAGCTTTTGCTAGCTTTGGGTCAGAAAGGCCTAGCTAATGGTATTTACCGCCCTCAGTTTACCCTTTAGCTTCACTGCCCATTTAGAGCCCCAAGTGGCTCTTCTGTTCTGGTTTTTAAAAAAGAGTCTCGTGTGGCCTATGCTGCCTTCAAAGTTGCTATGAACTCCCTTTCCTCCTCCCCCCACCTGGTCCTACAGGGCTGCATCACCAGACCTTATTCTGCAGGCTCCTTCTAAACTAAGCTGTGACAAAGAGTTCGAGGGATGCTTCATTTGAAACCTTTAAGTTGGTGACGCACGCCTTTAATCCCAGCACTTGGGAGGCAGAGGCAGGCGGATTTCTGAGTTCAAGGCCAGCCAGGACTACACAGAAACCCTGTCTCGGAAGGCCCCCCCCCCCCGGGAAAAGAAAGAAAGAAAGAAAGAAAGAAAGAAAGAAAGAAAGAAAGAAAGAAAGAAAGAAAGAAATCTTTAAGTTGTCCTTTGGGAATCAATCTCCTCCCTCAATCCCTATCTCCTTGTGCACTCCCGCAGGGCAAGAGGTGACATCCCAGAAGAGCCACAGACACTCAAGATTCCAAGGTAACTACCCCTATCTTCATAAAAGTCTGCAGAAACTGCTTCCTGTGGTGGGGGAAGATTTCTCACCTCCTGTTCAGTCCCAGTGCCTTCCCCTAGACCCCACCATCCTGTGACAATACAATACCTGTCACCCAAGCGCCCATGCCCAGGGCAGGCCTAGCTACATTGAGTGCTTGGCAGCCATGCGTACAGGACAGTATGGAACGCTGGCTTTTGCAGAAATGGGGAGCCCAGGGGCAGGAGCAGGTGAGGAGAGGGAAGCAAAGGCTCTGGCAAGGGGTAGGTCATTGAGGCCAGAAAGTAGTGTCAGTAGGGAAGCTTCCCTCTAAGGGCTGATGGTACAACAGCAGCGTGTGTTCATGCCTGCCTAGGTGTATGTACCCTATGCTCAGCATGCACACCGCTGGGTTCTACACTGTTCTATCTTTCTGGCCTCTTGAGCTCAGACTCTCTCTCCAGCCCTGCCTAGCTCCAGGGCTCATGATTAACTTACTGTGTCTGTTCCTGGCTTGCTGCCCACCCAGACCTGGGCTCCATTCCCTCTACGTACTGATGTGCCAGTCTCCAAGGGACCATGGTGGGTCTCAGCCATCACCAGGTCAGGTCCAGAGAAAACTCCATTTCTCCAAATTCCAAAAGGCAGAGGGGACAAATGGCTATCTAGGGTTCCTGATAGCACATCAAAGTGCATCCTGTCCTCTAGGCTCCCTCAGTATCACAAGTACCTGCAACACACTTCAAAGTTCACGCTAGTATCCTAGCCCACCTCCTCCCCTACCCTAAACTCCTTCTAGATCACAGGCTCTCCTCCCTCCCCCATCCCCCCACATCATTCTTATTATAACCCTATTTTGGCTATCTGCTCTCTTTGTGAGCCCCACCCCCACCTGCCACACCCCTCCTATGTTCTGCTTGGCTTCTCTCATGGCAGGGGTTCAGCCATTTTCAGTCTATTACTATTCTTTTCCTTCCCTTCCTCTCCTCTCCTCTCCTCCCCTCCCCTCCCCTCCCCTCCCCTCCCCTTCCCTTTTCTTTTCATCTTTGCTCTGGACTCTTCAATATGTCTCTGGCTGTTTTCTCTCTTATATTTAGAATAAAAACCTTTGCTTAGCCATACCTTGGAGTGCTCATGTCTTCCCGTCTATACAGACAGTATGACTGTATTGACTGTATCTGGCTGATACCATGGCACCTGAGGCATACCCAGATGGTCCCTGATCCAGGTACCCCAAGCTGCAAGGAGAGAGTTAGGGTCAGGCTGGCTCTGTATGCCATCTCTCCCTCAGACTGTTGATCCTTTTATATAGTGGCCTATGGCAAGGGCATAGGAACCAGACTAGCTCACACACTTTTGCATGCCATCCTCTACCTGTGTTTGCCAGGCTCCATCTGGAACACAAGACAGGCCCATGAGATCCTGAACTTCTCTGGAGTCCTGTGAACTCTCTCTGATCTTCAGGCTGAGGCCCCAGAACTGTGACAGCTCCCTGAAGGGACACAGCACAGGCACGCTCAAGGGTAGAAGTTGGGGCAGGAGGTCACAGAGATGGAAGCCTGGATTGGAGGCTGCTTGACACTGGAACTCCTATGGATTATGGGTGACATCAAGGGTCAACCTGTGGCTGACCAGGTTAGAGGCTCAGTGTGTCACCAGAAACAGTGTTCAGTCTATAACCAAAATGAAAGTTGAGAGGACGGTGAGAGTCAGTAAATGAAAATGAGGACGTGACCATTCCTAGGCGTGGTCGAGAAGAAGGGTTTTTATTATAGATATGAGGGAGAGAACAGCCAGAGGCATCTGGAAGACTCCAGACTGAACATGACCAGCAGAATAGACCAAGCCATGGGGGTTGAGAGTAAAGAGAGGGGACCAAGAGAGAGTCAAGAGCCAAGATAGTCAGTGGCTGAAATGGTTGGGCTATATAGCAATCAAGCTGGGAGAAAGTGAAGCCCAGCCCCTGGGGTAGAAAGGTTGGAGGGGGGCAGGGTAAGAAGTGCTAGTAGGGGCCACAGGGTACTGAGTGAGCTTTTCCCCAGTTTCTTTAGAATCTGACAGTTAGGGGTCCAGGGTGTTGCTAGGACAAAATCTAGGTGTGAATAGGATCAGTGTTCAGGGCGTAACCAGCATAATCAAGGTTCAGTGTGACAAGGACCAGGATACAGGCTCAGCATGTGACCAGGATTAAGTCTCAGGTCATAGGTATGCACAAATATTCCAGGTTCCCATGGTAGTTTCTGGGCAAGGAGATCAGAGCTTGCAGACGGGGGAGGGAGGCGGATAAGGGTGAAGGTGGGAACAGCCCTTGGCCGTGACGTGAGCTTGGTGCTGGAAGATCTTTGGTGCATCTTGAAGTTCACAGGACTTGACTTAGGATACCTTGGATCATTTTGGCATTCCTGAACCTCTGCTTCCCCTATCTGTGTCTCTTAGGGATCCTGTGTAGGTGACTGAGGTCAGCATGTGTAGTGCTCTCATGGGACACACCCTGACCTCATGACCCTGCCTGCCTTACTTCCTCTTGTCACCCATGTTGCTGATTGCTGTAGTGGAAAGACTGCAAGCCTTCCCAGAGTCACCCTTGTAGGGCTGGGCCAGACCTAAGACGAGAACAAGGGAGACATAGAAGGCACACTCCCTGCCCTGGCAGAGTTCACCCAGGCCTGGGAAAGGTAGGTGTGAATAGTGTGAATGGGTGTGATGACCACGCAGCGAAGATTTGGTATGATGGGGAGTAAGAACAGGGTACCACGCCGGGCGGTGGTGGCGCACGCCTTTAATCCCAGCACTTGGGAGGCAGAGGCAGGCGGATTTCTGAGTTTGAGAGTTCAAGGCTAGCCTGGTCTACAGAGTGAGTTCCAGGACAGCCAGGGCTACACAGAGAAACCCTGTCTTGAAAAACCAAAAAAAAAAAAAAAAAAAAAAGAACAGGGTACCACAGGAGTGCAGGGCTCTGGGGAAGCCTAGACTTAGAGACAGCTTTAGGTAAGTTGGCCAAGCTGCTGTGATGAGAGATACAGCTCTCTACAGGAAAGCCACACTTCCCCTTACTCCCAAGTTACACCAGGTGTGTCCCTCTTTTTCAGGAGTAAGGATTAGAGACACAAGCACCAGACAGGCAGCCTTTGGCTCTATTAGGCTGAATCTAGAGAAGACACCAGCTCACTGTGAGTCATTCAGCAGAGGGAGCCCCCATGCCTTGGCCAAAAGCCACCTTTTGCATTTAGCTCAACCGCAATGTCTGCTGGGAAATTCAAGATGGGCACATTCCTATCCTCTAGCCTTGGGCTTCCCAGACATCCTGGTGACATTACTGGGGGGGGGGGGGGTTGGAGGTCGCTGGTGACACTCCAAGGAATGGTTCTTTTTTTTTTAAGGAGGGTGTTGCTTTTGCTCAGATAGGCTCCAGATGAGACATCCCACCTGCTTCTGGGCTTGATTGAGCTGTTTACATTCTCCTTCTCATTCTCTTGTGCAGGGCCCCTAGCCCTTCCCGGCAGGCTTGCCTGGGCAGGGCAGAGGGAGCAGAAATTAGAGATAAAGAGCACCCTCTGAGCTGCAAACAATGGCCAGGTGTGTAATTAGCATTTCAATGGTGATAGTATCACCTCTGTGTGGACTCTCCCTCTCTTAGCTAGTCCACGGGCTGTGTAATCTTGTGGGTCTGCCTTAGTCATATGGCCCTGTTGAGAGGAGCCGGCTTGGCCTTCTTTCTTCTATGTTCCTCTTCTTTACTCAATGTCAGGTGTTTATTTTATTTTATTATTTGGATTTTTGAAACTGGGTCTCATGTAGTCAAGCTAGCCTTGGACTCATGGTCCATCTGCCCCCACCTCCCAAGAACTGGAATTACAGGCTTGGATTGTTGCCATTATTGTTGTTGTTGTTGTAATTATTTTAAAGAAAGAGTTTCAGGTAGTCCAGGCTGGCCCAAACTTGCTAGATTTCTGAGGCTGGCCTTGAATTCCCAATTCAGAATCGATCAACCTGCCTCTGCTTCCCAAATTCTGGGATTACATGCATGGGTTAAAATGGTCAATGAGGCATGGGTTAAAATGGTCAATCTAGGTATATATGTATTTGGTTTTGAGAGTCTCACTGTGTAGCTAGGTTGGCCTTAAACTCACAGTCTTTCTGTCTCAGCTTCTAAGTATTGGGATTATAGACATGTGCAACCAGGTCTGGCTCATTCAGGAGCTGTTAATTCAAAACACTACACTATGGAATGCTTGCTGAACTGGGGACGGTGGCTCACACCTGCGATCTGGAAGATTCCTGAGCATTTGAAGCCAGCCTAAGCTCAAGGGCAACCTTGACTATAGAGTGAATGAGTCTCTGGTTTCAGCACCAGAGGAAAGGAATAAAAAAAAAAAAAAAGAAGGGCATGACTGTTTCTAAGGGTTGAGGGTTTTATTACAGATAAAAGGAGAAAACCGGCAGAGGCAGAGACATCTGGGAGAATCCAGAGTGAACATGGCCAGTGAACAGAGCTGATCATGTGAGAAGACAGAAGAAGAGCAAGAGTGGAGCCGCCAACCAAGAGGGGCCGCCTGAGTCAAGACACTGGCCAAGAAGCAAAAGGTAAAGAGGCTGGTATAGTCAGAATGGCTTGATTATATAGGAAAGAGTAGCTGGGGGAAAAGAAGCCCAGGCCATAGGCTGGAGATGTTTAGGGAAGAGGGCAGGATATGTCAGCCAGGAGAACCCTGTAACAGATGGGACTGAGGGATGCTGGGAGAATCAGTGACCAGCTTCAGCTTTAATAAGTGAATAGGACCATAGCTGTTTATCCGGGTTTGGGGTTTGAGATCTAACAGAGTGAGATCCTGACTCAACAAAACAAAACACACAAAAATCAACCAAATCTTTCAAGTTTCCATTCTACAAGATGTTCCTGAAGACCCAGTGGCGGCTTGCTGACAGGTGGCACTGTGTAGCCGCCCAGTCTGGCTGCAGTGGCCTAGGTACTGAGTCCTTCCTTTCACCTCTGTCTCAGGGAGATTCCACCTCCAAACTGACAGAGGGAGCCTGCTGTAGATGATGTCCAGCCTGGAGGAGTGATGATCCATCCATCTGTCCCTGCCTCACCTTTTGAGTCCTGTGTAGAGAGCCAGGAGTCCTGAGTTCCTTGGTTTTACAGAGGACACTCTGACGGCAGCCGAGGCTGCAGGGAAGCATGGGAGCTGCTGCAGGCTGGCAGCCTCTGTCCCAGTGATGCTTGGAAGCCAAGCCCAGCTCTGAGCCCTCTAAGTCCTTGCTGTGGACACCCAGGATCAACCACCCACAAGCCCCGTGAGAAGGGAGAGGGAGGGGGACAAGGGTCCAGTGCTGGGGGAGTTTGGTTCTATATTTTCCTTGTCCTTTTGGGGTTTCCCCTCTCAAATGACCTGTTTGGTAGGGTATGATGCCCCAGTGGGTAGTTGCTTTCTACCAAGCTCCAAAGACCTGAGTTTAATCCCTAGGACCCACATAGAATGAGCTGGTCTCTGCAAGTTGTCCCGTGACTTCCATTCTTATGCCCTCGCGTATATGCACCCCCACATATACATGTACACAGCAAACACACAGAATGAGTAAATAAAATGTTTTTTTTGTTTTTTTTTTTAAAAAAAGAAAGAGCTGGGCGTTGGTGGCACATGCCTTTAATCCCAGTGCTTATATGACAGGGACAGTTAGAACCCTATGGCTGTGGGTTTGAGGCTAGCCTGATCTACTACAGAGTGAGTTCCAGGACTTTTAGGGCTACAAAGAGAAACCCTGTCTCCAAAAAAGAAAAAAAGAAAGAAAGAAAGGAAGGAAGGAAGAAGAAAGGAAGGAAGGAAGGGAGGAAGGAAGGAAGGGAGGAAGGAAGAAGAAAGAAAGATAGATTGCATGTTTGGGGCTTGGGCTTGGGGAGGTCAGAGTGGGGGAGGGCTGTAAAGCCCTTACTCTCCTTAGGATGTTCCAGATGAGGAGTCTTCTGGTCCTTTGGGTCCCCTAGGTCCAGGAGTCTTCACTGAAATGTTCCCTCAAGCTCTTTGTGGAGTGAGGTGGAGGACAGTCTGGACACGAACCAGTGTGGGGCCAGGAACTGTCTGCCGGAAAGCACACTCCAGTGAGTATCTTCTGGAGATCATCTACATCCAGCTCCGACAGCATCGGAGCCTTGCCCTCTCCAGCCTCAGTTTCCCTACCTGTATCAAGCCAGGTATCCCTGTCTCCTTGTAGGGTTCAAATAAGATCACAGACTGCACAGACCTGGAGACCCCAACTCTACAGAAAGAGTACCAACTCAAGAACCCCCACACTTGGCACAGATGGCTTATGACCCTGTCCTGGCTGGGCTGGGCTGAGTACAGTCCTGTTCTCTGGTGGCCAAGGCTGCCAGTCATTGGCAGAAGCTGATGTTCTCAAGTGAGTCAGTAGGGACAGGAACATTAATTCATTTGAGTGGCTGGCTCTGCTAAGGGTTTCAGAGGAAGAAGAAAGTTTGCGACGGCCGAGCTGAACCATAAGTGCCAAGGTGAGGAGACACAATTGGTACCTAGGGACCTGCCCTCAGGAACACTTGGTTAGCAACTCAGGGGTTGCTAGGTGCCAGGCCATCTGATGAGGGAGGAGCGTGAGGAAGCACCACGCTGGAACCAGAGTCTTGTGGGCCCTTGGATAGAACATGATTGGCAGAAGGGGAAATCAGTGAAGAGAGGAAGGCACAGGGGTCCAAGGCAGGAGTCTTTTGAGAAACAAAAGGATAAGAACAGGGTAGCCCAAGAATCTCCCTGGGGCTGGGGTGGGGGGTGGGGGGCTTGACTGGCCTCCTATGGCTTGGTGGGGAAACTATTGGACAGAAAGATAAGGTCTGGGTGTAGAAGGGTCTGGGTGTAGAACCTTGAGTTATAGGAGACCTCCAGAAATTGACTGGATGGGCCTGAGCCAAGGCTACTCGGTGGGGTTAGGCCTGCTCAGGGTGGGAATGGGTGAGAGGAGGTGGCCACCAGGTGGCCCCAGAAGCCTGCCTCTTCCTTGTATGCTCACGGCTGCTACAGAACAAGCATGTGTTCTCCGTGGACCTAGGACCATTTCTCTGCTAGCTCTGCGAAATGTGAGACTGAGGTAGGTGTACCCAAGGTAGGCTTGAGAGCTCCGAGGTGAGTTGTTGAGCAGATGCCCTCCCTCACTGGGGATACCTAGGCCAATGGGTGGAGTCAGGTGACAACACCCTTTAGCCTCTAGGGAGCCTAGTGCAAGTGGCTGCAAGAGCAAGGAGCCAATTCACTTCTCAGACTTCCAGAAGGAAGCACCTTGCCTGCATCTTCACCTTGATGATGACCCTCTGAAGCAATAGCTGAATCTGTCACTCTTGGAGACAGAAGGGGAGCAAGGCATTTCAGGGGTCAATGGCCAAATGAACCCCAGGTTTGTGCTACCCAGTAGCCATTGTGGGCTGGAAAGAGCTAGGCCTATTCTAGAGCAGGGAATGTGATTCTAGGACAGGGGACAGTCATGAGGACAGGACTGATCCTGCCTCTAGGCTGGGCTGACACAGGAGTTAGGTAAGTGATCAACTGGACACTGTGACACTCAGACTCACATGCCCTTGTGTGTGTGAACTGTCACACATGCATGGGGGGGTGGGGAGCTGGTGAAACTGGTCAGTGTCTAACACAGCTTAGGTGTTACTGGAGAGGTCAGGGTGAACAGTCTGTGGGTCACTTTCTTTCCCTTTTGTTTTTGAGAGAGTGTCATGTGACTCAGGCTGGCCTTGAACCTGCCTCACTATGTAGCCTATGATGACCTTGGGCTTCTGATCCCCTCCCACCCCCCCACCCTCGCCTTCATCTCCTAAATGCTCAAATTACAGCCATTTGCTGCCACACCCAGTTTACAAGGTGTCAAGGTTAAGTCCAGGGCTTTGAGCCTGTTAGTTAAACACTAAGTGGTCTGCATTCCCAGCCCCTGGCTTTCTGTTTCACTGAGACAGGTTCTTGCTACTTGTCTTAGGCTAGCCCAGGACTGACTCCGTCAATCACAGAGGCTGGCCTCAACCAGGAGCAGTCTTTTGTCTCAGCTTCCTGAGTTCTGGGATGACAAATGTGTGTCACCACTTTCAAAGCACTTTCCCGATGAGGACTCATGTCCCTCACACTTGGCTTGGCCTCTTCCTGAGCACGGGGCAGAGCCTGGAGCATCCGGAGTCCATTTGCAAACACAAACAGCACCTGTGGTCTATGCTCACACCTCCTCAGGGCGTTGTTCTTCTTGTTAGTAGATAAGGGTGTTTAGTAATAGCTTTCCACTCCTGGCACCAGGTCGACCTTTTCTGGCATTTGGTGGATGGACATGGTTGTGCAAGCGTCTTCATTATGCAGTTTACATCTTCCATGCCAAAAGCCAAGACCCCTGAGGCAGCTGCTCCCAGTACGCCTCCAGCCCTAGCCATTAGCTCCCTGCTCTGCTCCAGGGTCTGATCTTCTAGACTCCTCCAAATCAGCAGAGCTGCCTTTGAATTTGGCTTTTTCGCTTAGCCAGACATCTGCTTCCTTCCTTTCTTCTTCTTTTTTTTAGGGGATAGAGGAAGGGTGTGTAGAGATACAGGGTTTCTCTGTGTAGCCCTGGCTGTCTTGGAACTCACTCTGTAGACCAGATTGGTCTTGAACTCAGAGATACACCTGCTTCTGCCTCCTGGGTGGTCCTGGGATTAAAGGTGTGTACCACAACCACCTGGCCCTCTTTTGTCCTTTCCACTGCCCCTGGAAGAAGTCAGTGCTCTTAACCATAAAGCCATCTCTCAAGTCTCATCCACATGTCAGAGTGCTCCCTTTCTGTGGCCAAGTATCAGCCCCTGAAGAATGTCTATGTGGTCACCCTTTGGTGCATACTTATGTTGTTTCTGCCTCTGACTGTAGCAGTGGTCCACTGGTCAGGGACAACCCTCTATCCAGACCCTGGGCCTTGGGGGCTAGGGTTATAGCTACATCCTTACACTCCGTACCTTCTCTCAACCTACTCAAGGAGAAAAGCTTCCTGAGAGTTGGGCTGGAAACCTGGAAGAAGGCAGGCCTCCCAGAGGAGGTGGGTGGTGTAGCCTGGATCTTACCAGAGCTGGTGTTTGGGAAGAGGTGTAGAAGGTTATAGGTTCCATAGCAGATGACTGGACTGGAAGGGGAAGTGGCTCTGGCTGGGTTACTGACTGTGTGCTGAGGATGGACCAGTCAGAGCTGCTGTTCTTCTAGGCACCTTTGATGTACCCATAGGTCCCCAGCCCTCAGGTCAGAGGGTCAGAAAGTTCTTAATGTGAACATTTCTGTATCCTAGGACACTGGGAGGGTGGAGGATGGGGCATACTGGATTCAAAGGTTGCTCCTTCCTCGTGCTGCCTATCTCCACCCCACAGCAGGCTTTACCCTTTGTCTACTCCCTGGTAGTCCAAACTGATTGGGGGCATCAACATCTATGGCTCAGGCCAGCCTTGCTGTGAAGTTTGTTTCTTCTGAGCTGTCCTTAGCTGTGCTCGATCCTCTTGCCCTTTGAAATACTGTGTCTTGGCCAAGGCATAATCTCTTCCCATTGTCTAAGCCTGGAGTTCCATGGAGCACTCTCCCTTCCTGCTGGCAATCCCGAGTCTCACCACACAAGAGTAGAGAGAGCCTCTTGTGTCTTCCAGGAAGGGCCAGTCCTCCTAACAAGGGGTTTGAGGTGGGAGCAAGATAGTGGGGGCCAGGAGTTTTGCAGAAAACTGCCCATTGCGTCTAGGTTTCTCAGCCAGAGGTACAGAGCTGACTGGAAGGTAGCGGCCCATTGCCCCCTCCCTGGGCTGTTCATCCGGGGTTATGGGGAAAATAGCTTGGCTTATGGAAAAGCCAGACTCTCCTCTTCCCAGTTTTCTTCCAAGATTCAATACCCTTGGGCTAATACTCTGGACAGGAAAGTAAGTAGGAAGGTTGCTAGGCAACCAGAAGGGGCCTCCGCCAGGCAGGCGATGTGTAGTTTTTCAGCTGTTGATAAGGGAGGGGCACGTTGTCCTGGAGAAGGTGCCTGACCTCCTCCCCAGGCGCTGGCCTGGCTCCCACCTCATCTGTAAAAGGAGGCTTTTCAGTTATACTTGAGCACAAAAGTTTGAGGCCAGCCTAGTTTATATAGGGAGTTCTAGGCAAGCCAGGGCTACAGAATGAGGCTCTGCTTATAATATAAATGACTAGGGACTGGACAGTTGGCTCAGTGGTTACAACCACCAGCTGCTCTTCCAGAGGACCTGAGTTCAATGCCCAGCACCCACATAGCAGCTTACAACAGTCTATAACTCCAGTTCCAGGGGATCCAAAACCATCACAGAGAAACGCATGAAGGCAAAACACCAATGCGTATAAAATAAAAATAAATTCCAAAAAATAACTAGATTGGAGTCAGTATAGCACTGGCCGCTCTTTAAGAAGACCTGGGTTCAATTCCCAGTACCCACATGACACCAGGGGATCAAAGGTCCTCTTCTGGCTTCTGTGAACACCAGGCACACACAGGGCGCTCAGAGACATATAGGCAAAACACACATACACATAAAATAAAATCTAACTAACCAACCAACCCACCTGTCCACCAACCCACCTACTCACCCACCCACCAACCAATCAACCAACCAACCAACCAACCAACCAACCAACCAACCAATTAACTAACTAACCAGACTAGTTGATTAGTCTCCAGGAGTTCTCAAAGTGGTTTCCAGAGGAGCCTCGGACCTTCTAGGGTGGCCTTTCAGTCCCTCCCTCATCTGCCCCTCAGGACTGAGTTCCTGCTCCATTCGCCTCTCCTCCCACCATAGCCTGGGAGTGGGCAGTGTGGCTATGGCAGCTCAGTTCTGTCTTCTGTGGGAAAGGACAGGCTCTGGACCCACAAATAGTCAAGTGTGGACAAAAATAGCCCTGGCTTTCACAACACACAGGGAAAGTTAAATAGGAAGTCTGAGCACAGCCAGGGATCGTCCACAGCCGGGAGCTTCCTTGGGAGATGGGCTTTTCCTTTATAGACAAGGTACCCGAGGGGTGGAGAAGACGTGCCTGGATTATTCTACAAACTGGTCACCTGTGTGTCCTGTGACATGGCTCCAGTTTTATATCTATCTTTAGAGTGCTTGCTGTTAGAGATGACTTCATTAATTTCTCCCATAGAAAAACTCCTACACATCCTGCAAAGCCCAACTAAGCCAGGCTTCGTGGTTTATATCTGAAATTCCAGCATTTGGGAGGCTGAGACAGGAGGATTGCCAGAAGTGTGTTTGAGGTGAATGTAGTCTACAGCATGTGACTCAATCTCAAGGAAATGAAAAGAAAGGAAGAAATAAAGAAGGAAGGAAGGAAGGAAGAAAGGAAGGAAGAAAAGGGAAAAACAAAGTCTGCTTGAATGTCTCTTCTCTGGAGAGCCTTTCTCAGCTCTCTGACAGGCAGATGAGCCGGCTGGAGTTCTTCGCAAATCTCATGACACTGGATTGGGGCTGGGAGCTCCTTGAGGACAGGGAGTGTGCCTTGTTCGTTGCTGCACACCTCAAACCCCACCCTGTGTCACGACAAAGCTGGTAGCAGGTGCCCGCAAGAGTGTGAGGAAGGATGGAGTGGCAGGCCGTGTGCAGTGAACTATGCGCCTTGCTCCCTCCCGGGATTTTTGGCATAGTAACCTGAGGAATGAGGGTCATCGTGACCATTTTAGCAATTAGGAAACAGCGGCTCAGAGAGGCAAAAATCACAAGCCCAAAGGTCACATCAGCCAAGGGTTGGGCCTTGCTTCCACCCCGTTCGGTTCTCCAGCCATATAGGTTTCATGGGGAACCCACCTGGAAACCAGAGCTGAGCTTAGAAGGGACCTGGGCTCTCCTTTCTCCCATCTCCAGACCCAGCTGTCATTGTAATTCCTCATATCCCACTCCCCCATCTGCTGGACTGGCCTGTCTCACAAGGGTCCTAGGAAAATTTGATGATGAGAGACTTAGGCTGCACGGGGTGGAGCTGAGCCCATCTCAGCAGGGATCCTAGAAGCTGCCATCTATAGCTTCCAGGAAGGAGCAGGAGAGGGAAGGGCTTGATATTCAGCTAAAGCCAGACCAGACCTGCAGAGCTTGGGAATGACCTGTGACCACACTCCTCTTCTCAGACTGTTCCCACGTCTCATGCTCCTTAAGGACACAATGACCCAAAGGTTCCCACATTGAGGGACTTGGGTGGCCATGGCCAGAAGCCAAGGTCATGGGTAGGAGGTGTGTGGAAGTTGCTTCTCTTTAGTGGAGCTAAAGAGAAGATATCGGAGATTCACTTGTGAAAAGGCAAAGCTTTGAGCCCCCCACCCCCCATCTTCATTGCTACCTTTGCTCTGGCAAAGAGCTCCTGGCAGAGGGGCAGGTGATGGACTCACTCTGTGAATAGTGAAGGCTGCAGGCAGTGGAAGAAATGGCGAGAGAGCTACGATCCGGTCAGAGAGGTGGTAGACACCTTCCCTGATGCAAGCTCTTGCTGTGGCTGGACCCCAGATGGTTCTGGAACCCAGAAGCCCTCTATGGCAGGCCAGAAACCCTGATGGAGCCAGTTGACTGGCATACAATGGCCTGCCATTCTATGCTACCCTCTTTGGCCAAGCAGCTTATGGCAGTGTCACAGCCATGGCTGTTGGGACAGGGCCGACTGGTCCCCAAGGCCTGTATTATCCTCTCTGCTTCATGGCAGAGGCCCAGGACTGCATGCCACTGGTACCCTGGCGTCTTTCCACCACTCTGCCTGCTGTTGGTTTATTGCCTGGCTTAGGGCAGTTGCCAGCACTCTGTGGTTGGATATGTGAGGTGCTGTTTGCTGGTACACCCCTATCCTCAGACCTGTTTTTCCTGCCCACGCAGTGGGCTCAGCTGCCAGCCCGATCCTATGACTCAGGGAAGGCAACTTTCTGGGCTCTCAAATATCAGAGTGAATTATGGTTGTTTGTTTGTTTGTTTAGAGCTAGAGTCTATCTATGTAGCACAGGATAGCCTGGAACTTTTGCTCCCCGTCCCCCTTTTAAAATAAAGATTTTATATATATAATATCTGTACACTGTTAGTGTCTTCAGACACACAAGAAGAACCCATTACAGATGGTTGTGAGCCACCATGTGGTTGCTGGGAATTGAGCTCAGGACCTCTGGAAAAAAAGTCAATGGTCTTAACCACTGAGCCATCTCTCTCCAGCCCCACTTTTGATCTTCTTGCCTCAGCCTCCAGACTGCAATGATTATGGGCATGCATCACCATGCGTGGCTTGTGAATACAATTATTTTTCCCTTACTATTTATTTATTTTGACCTTCTGTGTAAATGTTTGCTTGCATGTATGTATGTACATCACCCGTGTGCCTGGTTCCTGTGGAGGTCAGAAGACGGTGATGGATCCCTAGGAACTGGAGTTACAAATGGTTCTGAGATGCCACCTGGGTTCTGGGTACCGAATCCAAGCCTTCTGCGAGAGCAGCCAATGCTCTGAACCCCTGAGTCATCTCTTCAGCTCTGAATAAAATATTTAAACTGGTGACCATGGGTGACCGTGGGGTGCTTTCTGCTCCCACAAATCACCTGCAGATGTAGTTTGGCGTATCTGGAAGGAGGGTGGTGACTCTGTCCACGGAGCCCACCAGCTTATGGCTGTAAAGGCGGAAGGCCTAGAGGCATGGCCCAAGGGAGGGAAGCAAGTTGCTTCCTTTCCGGCCCCAGCTCCTGGGGGTGACTCCAGGCCCAGTTACTTGATCTCCCTTCCTCTTTATCCTCATGTCATATAGGGAAGACAATACTTGCTTGGCAGTGGGGTTAAGAGAGTGGCCCTTCAGCATGCTAGCTTTATACTGGGCAGAATAGGACTCTGCTCCTGGATTAGGGCACAGCTCGCACACTGTGGTTGGGCATTCAGGCTCCAAGGCCAAAGTCAGCTGATGTCTTTGGTTCCTGTCTGGCGCCAGGATTTAAGTGCTTACAGGCAACTGGTTTCTTGGCTGACACTGTACACAGTTTACAGGCAGGGACGCCTCTGAGCCTAGAGCGTGTTTTCCTCCTGTACTGTATCAGGAGAAACTAAGGTCAAGGTTGCAGGCCTGATCGGCCACAAGGCCTGGCCACTGATGGCTTCCCTGACAAAAGGACAGCTCTTTCTCTCTCCACTCCTAGGGATTGTATGTCTACATGCAAGGCAACAGGCTGGCAAGAGCATCAGGCTGAGGGTAACTCAGGCCAGAGCCAGAGGTCAGGTTCATTATCCCTGGGTCAGAATCTCTACCCTACTCAAGCCTCACACTCCAGGGCAGACCCCAGCCCCTCATCAAAAGCCAAGCCATCCCCTTTGCTTCCCTGTCTCTGCATCTGATTGTTTTGCTGTGATGCTACCTTGGTCTTCAAGTGTGGCCTTTGGATGCTACTCCAAGAGAGTCTTGGTGTCTGACAGAAGTCCTCACGGATGGACGTTCTATCTGTGCTGAGCTCAGGCCCCCTTCTGCAGGGAAGGGCACATTCAGAGATGACTGCCCATATACTTCCCATCAGCACAGATGAGGACATGGCATAGGTGCTAAGGACCCAAGCTGTGTAGTTGAGGAAGTGTCGAAGTGTGTGACCACTGTGCTGCCCACCCTCAGTGAGACCCTTCAAGAGGACAAGCCTATGGTAAGGATGTCCTCCCAGGATCCTAGAAAAAAAATGGTGAAGACTCTGCTCTTTGCCTGAACTTGTCCCCCACAGGGGAGGTTCTGCCCTGCAGTTGGCTGAGAGCAAGGGCCTCTGTCTTCTAGACTTGGTGCTCCAGGTAACCCAGGTGGTGGGAAGCTGGCTCCTCAGAATGGCTGTCAGGACTTCAGACACCTGTTCCTAGCCAGCAAGCGCCACCTGGTGGCCTCAGGTCACAGATACTCTGGTGCCAATGACGACTCCAAGGCTACAAGTTGGCCTCACTCAAGATCTATTTCAAGTCAGGGTGAAGTTCAGGAATTTTGCACCAGCCTGGGACCCGGGAACTGCTCTTTCATCTCTGACCACCTCAGATGGGTAGGATGAGTGCCAGCTGAGGACTCTATCCCGGAGACCATAGTGTGTATGTGTGTGTGCATAAGCCCATGTGTGTGTGCTTGTGCATGTGCATCCACATGTGTGCATGTGTGTGCATGCGTGTGCACGTGTGTACACCTGTGTGGTGTGTGTGTGTACATGTCCTGTTGGGAGAGAGACCTCATACTGATATTATATGAGGCATAGCTTAAGAGTAGAGACTGGTGCCGGACGGTGGTGGCACATGCCTTTAATCCCAGCACTTGGGAGGCAGAGGCAGGCGGATTTCTGAATTCGAGGCCAGCCTGGTCTACAGAGTGAGTTCCAGGACAGCCAGGGCTACAGAGAGAAACCTTGTCTCGAAAAAAAAAAAAAAAAGAGTAGAGACTGGGTGAAGGAGTGAAGGAGTGAATGGGCTAGGCCTTCCTGGGGATAGTCCTGTCCTCTTAAGCAGCTCAAACAAGTCACTAGTTATTAAATGAGGAATACCAAGGACTGACACACAGACTCACACGTATGTGCACATGTGTACATATGCCCCCTCATGTATGCTGACACACAAATGCACAGACTCATTGCATACACAGGCGCCACACGGAGGACGCACGTACACACAGGCACCGTGACTACAGATGCAGTGTGACTGGCCACCTCATGCTCCTGCTGCCATGCTGGACTGAACTCTGCTTCAACTATCAGCCTTAAACAAACTCTTTAGTTTTGTCTTTTAAAATATTTTTTTATTTACTACTTATTGCGTGTGGGAGAGTTCAGGTGAGACCATGCCATGGTATGCCTGTGGCGGGCAGAGGTCGACTCAGGGATTTGGTTCTCTCCTGTCACCTGGTGGACATGGATATGAAACTCTCGGCTCTGTCATGCTGGCATGCAAATGCCTGCAGCTGCTGAGCCACCTTACCAGCACCCCAAAGGTATTTCTCATCAGCCGTTGAGTTATGGCAACAAGGAAAGTAACAAACTCAGAAAATTGGTTCCAGAAGTGGGATCCTGCCCCTCAAGAGACCTTTCCTATCCATCCAGCCAGAGTGGAGAGAAGTTTCTTTCTAATGGTGCTGCCTTAAATCCTTTCAGAGAGACAGGAAGGTGAGCAGCTCTGCCCTTTACTCAGACCTTCATATCTGGGCTACCTGTAGGAAGGTGTCACCCACTCTTGAGGATGAGCCTTCCTTCTCAATTAAACCTCTTTACACACAGTGTCTCCTAGGTGACTCCATATCTTTTTAGGTTGACAGCTATGACAACCACCACATACACCCACATGCATACAGACACACGGACACATATATAAAGGCTTCTAACCATCTACACACAGACTTACACACATATATATACATACATACATACATACATACATACATACATACACACACACATATACATGGATACACACACATGAAGACTTATACCTGTGTATGTGTAGACTCACACATGTACATACATACACATATATACATGCTCATGCAGACACATACATAGATTACCATCCATGTATAAACAGACTCACATGTCATATTCATACACACACACATATATATGTATATATACATGCACACAAGATTTAAAACTATGCATTCACATACTCACATATGGTAAACATACATACTTGTAGATTCATGCATTTATAGATGTATGCATGCAGACTCACATCTATGATACATAAGCACAGACTCACGTACACTTTCGTTTTTGTTTTTGTTTGGTTTTTCGAGACAGGGGTTCTCTGTATAGCCCTGGCTGTCCTGGAACTCACTCTGTAGACCAGGCTGGCCTCGAACTCAGAAATCCACCTGCCTCTGCCTCTCAAGTGCTGGGATTAAAGGCGTGCGCCACCACCGCCCGGCTCACTTTCACAATATATACATTATATATGTGTGTATACATTTGTACATACACATTCAAATAACCAGGAGTAGTTAGTGATAGACAGTAAAGTAAGATAGATAGTAAAGTGGATGGGGTAAGAGTTGGGGAGGGGCGCAGGGTGGAGGGTGCTGAGAAATAGGTCCTATCTTAGGGTGGGCTGAGGAGGAGTGGGTCTGGGCACAAGTGATCTCGGGGAGCAAGGCAAAGGAGAGAGGTGGTCTCCAGGAGGCTAAGTGCTCTGGAGATACTGGCAATATTGTGAATAGAAGTGTCTTGAGAGGGGGAAGAGGCAGGGAGGCAGAAGGGGTGCCACCGGCAGGGAGGCTGAGGGGGTGCCACTGGCCGGGAGGCTGAGGGGGTGCCACCGACAGGGAGGCTGAGGGGGTGCCACAGGCAGGGAGGCTGAGGGGGTGCCACAGGCAGGGAGGCTGAGGGGGTGCCACAGGCAGGGAGGCTGAGGGGGTGCCACCGGCAGGGAAGTGCTGTGGACTGATTAATCTAGGGGTCTTCCAGGGCCATGAGGTTCTGTGGACTCTGGAATAGGGAAGATGTACCCAAGAGAGTGTGATTTGGGAGTAGGAAGGGCCTTTCCATCTTTTCTGCCCTGCCACCGCCCCATACCTTGCCCTGAGGCCAAGTGACCCTTGCCGTCATCCAGGGGATATAGCTCTCTGCCTCTTTGACCAGACCCACATTTTCAGTGGCTCCTGTGTATGTGGGTCCTGGCTGAGGCATGGTCTGTGTGAAGAGTTCCAGTCCCGTCTTTGTGTGACACTGAAGGACACTGCTTTATCTCCTTGTTTTTCCAACCTCACTATCCCCCTCTGAGAACAAAAGCCATGCCCAGAGGTTATGTGGGCACCTACAACCAGCGAGGTGATGTCCCCTTCCCTTGTTCATGTATCTGACTTCCAGAATCCCCTTAGGAAGTGAGAATGAGGTTCAGGGAGCCGTGGCAGGCCTAGCGACACCCCCCCCCCCACACACACACACACGCACACACTCCAGAAGGTGGCCTTGAGCTTGGGAGCGTGGGTGTGGAGGGCGTGAGTTTGGAATTCATTCGAGCAATTCTCTGCACACCATCAGCTTGAGCTGGACTAGCCCCGCCTCAGGCCTACAGGAAGCCAGGGCAGGCATCCGAGGTGACATTTCCTGCTATTAATGGAGGTTAATCTAAACAGTCCCTAATATTTACCTCTAGACGCCTCCGGCTGCTCTAGGGTGCCAGACAGGAAGAATGATGAGCCTCGTACAGCCGAAGTCCCTCCCTGCACCCCTGTCTCCTCTGAGCCTCCCAGGGCCAAGGACGGTCAGGCTGTTTGAGAGAAAAAAAGCTGGGTACCAGTGGACAAAGCAAAACCTTCCCAGACACAGCATTCCCATCAATGAACTGAAGTGGATACCCTCACCTTTAAGGGCAGAAAGAATGGTTTCCAGGCACTTAGTAGGCCCACAGATGGGGCTAGTGCTCCCCCTGCTTCTAGGTCACACCTTAAGGACCTGGTGATATTCTGTGAAGTATCTAGCTGCTCATCCATCTCTTCACTCCCTCCTTGAGTGTGTTCTTCAGTGAAGGGACAGGGAGGGGCACATAGGTCCCTTTAGGCTGGGTGCCCCCACCAGCCCCCACCTGCCAGCTGGGCACCAAGCCAGGCACAGAGAAAATAAACAGTGTTAATTTAGGGCTAGGACTTCTAGCGAAGGATGATGTTTACATCAGATATAAATACACATTTCACGTCATTTAGCGTTCTGAAAAATCTGGGGAGGGAAGAGAGAGTGGTCACCAAGACCTCATAGCTTGGGCACCATGGGCCTGAGCAAAGCCCTCCTGGATGAACCCTTAGCCGTAGTATCTCTGAAGTCGGGTGATACTCTGATCTCCCAAGACCAGGGAGACCTGTCAAGATGCCTTTCCCTGAAAATCCACTCTCCATCTCCAAAGAGAGGAAGAGGAGTGGGGCTTGGGGAAGCTGAGGCCTCACAGCTTCAAGAGAGGTTGTCTGGGTTCTCAGAGGTGGGGGGATGGTCCCAAGTCTGGCTCTTGACCCCTGAGATGACATCCAGTCCTCTTGGCTTGAATGGTGACAAGCTCCTGCCTTGGCTTTCAAAATCCTTCACTAAAAGTTCTTAAGGCTGAGAAGCTTCCAAGGCCCTGGAGAACACAGGTTGATGGTGTTACTTTAGACTTAGAGATAGGAGAGGCATCTGTTCATCCACTTTAGGGATCCCTCTCTTCTAGAAAGGATTGTACCAGAATAATTGCAAGCTCCTTAGCACCAAGCCTAGTCATTCACTCTTTAGTGTGAATTAGAATGATACCAGGATGCAGGAGCTTTGATGGGGATGGGGAGGGGCAGAGGTAAGACTGGTTGGTGTGGCATGGAACAGTAGGGTTAGGGTAGGAGACTGGGGCATGCTGAAAAAGAAGGTTTGAATGACAGTCATGTGAAGCCAAAGGAGCTGGTGTAGTTCCCTGTGATCACTGGCTCTCAGAGGGGCAAGCTCGGACTGATCTCTAAGCAAGCCACTGCCCTGCCTTAGCCTTCCTTTCCATTGCCTGCAGTCCCCACCTCTATGAGATCTAAGTGGATCTCACAGCACAGAAAGGAATCATGGTCAGAGGGGCATCATGCATCAGATCATAAGGACACAGGCTTGGGGTGCCTGGAAGGGTCATGGGAACTTGAGAGACTCCTTAGGATGGAATCTGAGGTCTCTGACCCAATATGACCTAGTGCTTGGGGAAGGACCTCAGGATGGGGCACAACAGAAGCCTCTACTGAGGGTTTACTGGTGCTTGGGGCGGAGGGCAAAAGGATGCCATGATTTTGCTACTTGCTTCTCAGGTATACAGACAGGAAGTGGGCCCCAGACAAGGTTCTGCCCCACCGACTTCATGTTTTTGATGTCTGAACTGCAGGTCATCCCAGCCAGGAAATGGAAATCTAATTGGGATAAGGAGGGTGAGGGACGGGGATGGGGACAGGGACAGACGACACGACCAGCCTGGAGCAACAAAGTACACTCCTCCCCCATGACCTCCACAAAGCCTTTCTTCTAAACCTCAGATCCTGGTCCACTTTTTGTTTTGTTATGTTGGACTAGAAGTTGGATCCAGGGCACACGAACGTTGAGCAAGCAGTTTAGTAGTGAGGTATGTCCCGTGCCCAGGCCCCTTGATGAAAAGTAGGGCCCTGACTCTTTTTCTTGCTCTCACATAGCCCCCTGAACTTGGATATGGGAACCTTGTCTGGAATCAGTGAAAACCATGTATCCTGCCCCTGCCCCAACTATCCCCTATTCCCAGCTGCTCAAGTCCCAGGTCTGTGGAACATAGGAGACGTCTCACTAGACCAGTGTACATTCTGGGCCCAGATCTCATCTAATCTGCTTCAGGAACTGTGATGCAGAGCCTGCCCCTCCACTACAGACCACTCTCCCAAACACCAAACAGGAGCCTAGGCTAGAGAGGGGCAAGAATGACCGACTCTCTGGAATCCAGCACGGAGCTGGTGATTAGAGAATCATTCCAACGGGAGCCCTGGCCCCCAAGACGAGAGAGCCTACAAGACAAAGAGGCCTTGGCTTGGTGGCCCTGAGTTTGAGTTGGCTTGTATCTTTATTCCTAGCATTTTCTATCATTGGACAGGGGTGCAGCCACACAGAGGCTGGGGCGGTGGTCAGTGGGTTCAGGATTATTCCTGGACTGAGTCTTTGGAGTCTGGGAGGTAGCCATGGAAGCAGGAGCTGGGATGCTGGAGACTGTGAGATTGAGTCTTGGTGTTGAGCCCACTATAATCCAGTGGTGGTGTCTGAGTCAATTCCCCCTCTGCATGCACACACTCACATACACACACATACACACACACACACATACACACACACAGGGTTACAACTAAAACTAGCCTTTTCATTTGGGGTTGCAGTGGTTCAAATATCAACCAGATACCCAAGTCCAACTCCTGGCACACAGATGACCACCTTGTATTGCTATGCTGGCCTGTGGTATAGTTCATGGAGGCCTGGGGTGTCTCCACTCCCTGTATATAACACCATTGCCTCTCAAATGTTGACCTTCTACTCTTGCTTATCCATCTGCCTGTAGTGGAGACTCTTCTAGTTGGGTTTAACCCTCCTGGGGGTCATCAGAACATTGATCTTTGTGCTTTCTCTGGAGGAGCTTCTTCAGGGAACAAATTCACAGAGGCTAGGAGCAGCTCCTAGATACCTTTTTGAGTGGTCAGTGGATACTACATAGCCATAGGAAAGGCAAGCATCCAGCATTCATACCATTACACCCTATCTGGAGTCCTTGCAGACATTGCTAATCAATCACAGCACAGTGGGCTCAGTTTGTCAACACAACACACTGGACAAACCAACAGATCAAAAGGAAATCAACTTGCTGTCCAGGACCGGGATATGTCTGTCTGGTAACCTCCCAGAGCCTTGACCTTTGACCTTTGGCAGAGTACTGCTGTTGGTGCCTCAGGTCCGTTGGTCAAAGGCTGGGTGAGGGCGTGAGAACTGGTGCTGAGAATGTGTCTGGGGGCTGAGCCCTTGGTACTCTTGTGCATGCTGACCACATCCATATTGCTGGGCTTGAATTCTTCTCCATGCTGATAGAAGAGGCCTCGGACAGTGGCCTGGAAGCCACTGGTGATGAAACAGTAGACAATGGGGTCCATGCAGCTGTTGAGGCTGCTGAGGGTGACGGCCACGTGGTAAGCCACGAGACGGGTATGGTAAGGTACATCGGGCCACAGTGCCCCAGCCACCTGGGAGGCATGGAAGGGCGTGAAACAGACCAGGAAGATGACCAGCACCGTGAGCAGCAGCTGCATGGCCCTCACACGCCGCTGACGGCCCTGGCGTAGCAGGCCTGGCCTTGACAGCGCATACATGATCCGGCCTGTGAACACGCTGATGACCAGCAGTGGCAGCAGGAACTCCAGAACAGTCAGAGCTAAGACACGGCAGCATGATCGTCCACCAGACTTCACACCCAGTACAGACAGGGTCACGACTCCTGCTGCCAGCCACACAAAGATACACACAGCCTTGGCACAGGCCGGCTGGCGCCAGCGACGGGAACCCTCGGGTTGCACAATGGCCAGGTAGCGGTCCACACAGATGCAGGTGAGGAAGAGGATGGAACAGTGCATGTTGAGGAAGTAGCCCAGGACATGAGGGAAGGCACAGTGTAGGCAGCCGGGGGCACCGTAGAAGACAGCATAGCGTGTGGGCAAGGACAGGCCCACTAGCAGGTCAGTCACCACCAGGTTGATAGTATAGGTGACTGAAGGTGTCTTGGCCCGGGTGCGGCAGCAGAAGACATACAACGCCAGTCCATTGAGCACCAGCCCTGCAAGGAAGATGGTGCTATGCACGACCATTAGTGCCAGCCACAGCCTGGGGAAGATGTTATGCAGTTCCTCATCCATCTGGGCAAATAGGTGAAACAGGGGCTTCTCTGGCACAGTTCCATTGGTCCTTGCTGCTGCAGTGGTATTGGGGAGCACAGCTTCCCAGGGCCTTGTAGACAATGCAGAGGGCATGGCAGTGGTCAGTGGACCCCCAGCCTGGAAGCAAGCAAAGGAATTATTGCAGGTATCTGGCATTCCCCAACACATGCTTTTGTTTGGCCCAGCTCCCTCCACCCAGACACGGTATTGAGCATATGGAGCAAGATGCTGAGGTCCGGAGATCGACCAACCTTGCTGGACAGACAAAAATTTGCATGGAGGACTGTCCTCAGACTTCAGAGAAAAGCGAGCACACGGGGCTGCTATGCAAGCTCAGGGCTAGCTCTTACATGTCCTAGCGGCACCTCCTCAGAGAAGTCCCTTAGCTAATGTTCTCTCTTTTCCACTCTGTGCCACTGGAATCCCATTGCCTCTGGGAGCATTGCAGACATAGCTAGTGGATGATGAACCAGTTCTGCTGAGACAAAGACTAGCTAGCCCATGTGGGGACTAGAAACTGTCTGCTATACCCCTACCCCACACCCATTGTCAAGGTCCCAGCCTCTGGGCACTGTTCTATCCTTACCTTCTCTTGGGCCAGCTCCAGAACACCACTCTGGACCTTCCCTGGAGAATGGGTACTCAGCAGGGTGTATGGGTGCTGAGAGTTGGAGCCAGGAGACAGGTCCCAGCAGAAGCTGCCTAGCTGCCTGGCCTCCGGTGTGAGTCAAATAAACACTAGACTCCTCGAAGGGTGGTGTGGGGCAAGCAGGGGGCTGGGCTGGAGCCACCCGCTGTTTATGTTCCTGTCATAGTGTTTAATTCCGCTCTGATTTATCCCTTTATTTAAAGAGGAAGGGTTAACAGGATCCCACCCCACCCCAGCTGGCTGACCCTCCAAATATGGACATTTTTGGGGGTTTTCAGGGGGAAAGGAGCCTCTGGGAAGAGGCAGGGAGGAAAGCTGCACATAAAGCATTGCTGATGCCCACTGCCCCACCCCCCTGCAGGGCAGAAGAAGACCTTCCTCACCCATAGGCTGCTTCCCTATATCACTCTTGTTGGTTGGCTACTGTAAACAGCCCAAGCTCTACCAGTACCTGGCCACATGGCCTCAGGCAGCAGGTTCTCTCTGGCCACTGCAACCCACAACAAGCCACCAAGTCTTTCCTCCCAGGAGATGGGGGGGATGAGAGTCCAGTGTCTATCCTAGTAGGGTAGATTCAGCTTTGACTCTGAAGGGAAGGGTCTGGCAGGGCTGGTGACCACTTCTATCTTTAGGCTCGGAGAGATCACTGCCTGCTGAGGTCATCCAGCATGACTTTCTGTCCCAGAGTCCTGTACCCACTTGAGGCTTCTAGGAAGAGCTCTGTGCTGTGCAGGGCACAAGTCCCTCTAGGCAGAAAGTGTTTGTTGAGTAAATTGTATGGCCTTCCTGTGGCTCTATGGTTCCAAGGCACCAGACAGAGAGTAGGAAAAGTATTCTATAGTTGAGAGGGAGTATGGTGTAAGACCTGGTATTTTGGGGCTATGGGCTGTACCTTAGGATCAAGGACACAGATGGTTCCCAGGAAGGAGAGAGATACCAAATGATAGATTCTTACTTTACAGCTAAGAAAATGTTGAGAGAAAAAGACAGCAGAGCCAGCAAGGAAGACTATTCTATGGATTCTCCCTAGGCTCTGGCCTCCGGTGAGTGTCACATTCAGAGACTTGTAGTAAACATTACAGCTCTCCCTCTGGGAGTCAGTCCCAGGGTGAAGCCAACCCTCAGGGTCCTGCTTCCCCAGAAACTCCCCAGGGCCATCTGTGATCACCAGAAATGTTATTGAGATGTTGGGGACACAACAGCCCAGTGGTAGGGCTCTGGGGATCCTGAGCCCTGCTTGAGAGAGCCATGAACCACGTTCAGAATACCGCAGAGCCCAGTCAGGTGAGGAAGGAGAGAGGCACACATACTGGTGCTCCGCTCCAAGAATCTGAGTCCTCACTTTGAATAAAGCTGTGTCCTGAACTGAATATCACAGTAAATCCTAAACTTGTTCACTGAGCCATGATCTCAGTAAATCAATGAGCCTTGGTTCCTGTCCCACTCTAAGATGGGAGCTTGCTCACACACTGAGCCCTGACGTTTTAGACACTGAGCCTTGATCTCTGTAACACAAGAAGCCTTCATTCATGCAACACTCTGAGCCCAACCTTAGTCAAACATTGAGTGCTCTACTGGGTGTGGTGGTAGTGTACACCCTTATCCCAATACACAGGAGGTAAAGGCAGGCATATGTCTGTGAGATGGAGGTCAGCCTGATCTACATAATATTCCAGGCTAGTGAGAGCTATATAAAGAGGGGTCTCTTTCTGTGTGTGTGTGTAGGGGGGGGGTGTTGTTGTTTTATTGTAAGAGCTCTGATCTCCCTCTGAGCCCAGATCCTGATTACACACTGAGACTTGATCCCAGAGATAGAATGAGCCCTGAGCCTAATTAGACACTGTGTAAACTGAGGGGTTCCAAAGCACCTGGTATATAAACCGAGAGTGTGAGTGCTCCAAGGAACGGTTGAGAAGGTTCTTATTGTAGATATGAGGGAGAGTGTACAGCCAGAGATGTCTGGAAGAATCCAGAGAAAAGAGAGAAAGTAGGAAACTGAATATGGCCAGCGGACTAGACCAGGACCTGAGAGGAGATGGGGGTGTGGGGGGGGGGGGGGGAGAGGAGAGATGAAGGAAAGACAACTTGGACAGAGGAGACTGAGAGAGGGGGCCAAGAGATGAAGACAAAAGAGAGACAGTGTAGTCAACAGTAGAGTTAACAGTGAATGGCAAACCAGGGAGGGTGTGAGGTGTGGGGAGGAGAAGCCCCTGAGCTGGAGAAGTTTAGGGGAGGGGTGGAGTGAGAAGAGCCAGAGTGTCAACGTGGACTCTGTAATCGGTACTGTTGATTTTGAGAGAGCCCGAAGGCCAGCATGCACCTTGGTATGCCAATAGGCACTACCGATAGCTTTTTGGCCTTGAGTTTCTTTTAGATCTGATATACACAGACTCCCAAGCCTGTAGACACCATAAGGTCAATCTCTGTCACATCCTGACCCAGGTACATCTTCAGCCCTGATCCTGCATATGTGCTTTCTTCTTCTTTTGATGTACTCAGATGTAGACAGAACCCTGATTCCTTGGATGTTGGTCCCCATCCCCGATTACAGTTATGTAGTGATCATGCTCTCCTCTAAGACCTGTCCTGTTCATGAAGCTCTGGTTTTCCTCACAGCTGGGGCCTCACGCTTGGGTGTGTGATCCTTCCTTCCTTCCTTCCTTCCTTCCTTCCTTCCTTCCTTCCT
>NW_021604669.1:1182409-1228346 GCF_004785775.1 Grammomys surdaster | reverse complement strand
CCTCTGTTGAGTCTACCGCCTCTGTATCCATTATGACTTCCATCCTTGATATTCCCTCAAGTGCTCCCTCAGTTCCAGCCTCCCCTCACAATGAAGTCCTCAGGCATCTTTAAGTGATCACTCCCAGACTCCCCCATCCCAGTTGAGACGGTGTGTATTCTGGGGAAGCCTGGAAGGAGAGGCACAAACCTGGCCCTTGTGGAAGAGGGAAGTTGCAAGCAAGCAGGTCACAGAGACTTGTCTGAGGCTGACAGTCACAGACTGGAAGGAGAAGGCTTCTATTGGGGCCACTATGCCTCTTTACCACCCTCCCTGCCTCCATTGCTTTGGGGCAGAAAAGTCTGCTGCGAGCCTCTGCAAAGAGTGAGCATGCGTGGTGGAGGCTTGCTTGGTCCTGCTAACTTCTTTTCTTCCCTCCAGGAGATTAGTGCCAGAGCCCACATGTTATAGGCCAGTTGAGGCTTTGTTGTGGGCAGCTGTGGTGGGCTAGGTCCCCCAGATCACACATAAACAGCCTTCAGAGGGGTTTTGCAGGCCCTTCCCCCAGGAGCCTGAGGCTGGGTGTTGACCAGGGTTGGAGTGTTCCTCTGCTGCCAAGGCTCATGCCTGCTAGAGAGAAACTCTCCCTCTTGCAGGTATGATCCCTGCCCAGCTTCTGGGTGACCCTTCAACTTGGCCTACTGCTACTCACTCCTAAGATGCTGTACGTTGGACCTTCTTACCAGTCTGAGCACTTTAAGGGCATCACAGACAGCTATAGCCCACCCTGTCAAAGCCAGCAGAGCAAGACTGGCTTCTTGCCCTAACTCCTGTTGTCTAACCACTGCTCACCTTCCCAGAGCCCCCAGAGTTCCACTAAGGGTTGGGGGGCTGTTACTGGTTTTTGCCTCCAACTGTACCCTTCCCATCCACCAACTGAGCAAGGCTGACACCTGTTCCAGGAAGCCCTTTGAAGTCACCTAGATTGCTTGGTTTGTCCCTACCCCACACATCACCACACTCCATGGAATTGTCTGCTTTGAGCTTGCTCCACTTCCACCCGAATGAACCCTTGGGATTCATGTCACCTTGTAGAGTCAAGACTCTGGGGACCTGCATAAATGGAGTGTGGCTGAGAGGCCTAGAGGTGTTACGTGGCTTAGTGGGAAATGCCCATATCACCCACAAGAGAGCTGTAAGTTACAGACAGCATGCTGGCAGATCCCGAGTGGCCATGTCAGCCAGCCCAGGATTTCTTAGAGATGTCAGAAAGCTCCCAGGGACAGAACAAACTTCTCAAGTCTCCCTCCCTTTAGGTCATGTTGATATACCATGCCCTGAACTCTGATGGGAGTGGCTACTTCTGTCCCTCACAGCTCTGAGCACGAGGCTGTGTGGCATGTTCTAGCATAGGTTTCCTTATTGGTCACCAGGGGCCACAGCTACTTCTCTCCTTAACCTATGAGTGGGGAATGGCTCATCTTGGCTTTTCCTTAGGCTCTGCCCAAACCCATCCTGATGTCTGCATGTGGCTTCTTAACTGTCTAGTGGCTCTGCTGTTGCTCTTCTGGAGATTGGCTGCCCTGCCTGGCTCCACACGGGACCAGGAAGCTAAAGGGTGGTTCCGGATGCTCCACCTGACTTCCTGTGCCAGGCTTGGGAGGGGCAGGCACTGAGGTGCTCTAGGGATTGGCTGGGCAGGAGTATGAGAACTCCACAGCCCAAAGGCGACAGAGCTTTTATAGGAGAGGCAAGCCATATACCCAGGGTCATGACCCTGAGGACCAATACGTGTTGGGCTGGACCAAAAGCCATGTAGGGAGCAGGGTGGGGGGCTAGTTGCAGCAACTGTGAGGTTCTTGGGGACTCTGAAGTCACAGGTGTATGTACAAGTCTGCCAGGGCTCAGAGTGTAACTGTAACAAAGACCCACATGCCTTCTAAGGCCAATCGAGCCATGGCTAGGGGAACACCTGCTTGCTTATTTTTATTACTAATCATGATTTTTGAGACAGTCACATTCTGGTCCAGGCTGAACCGGAACCTACTATGTAAACATAGGCTAACTTTGAACTTACAGCAATCCTCCTGTCTTAGCTACCCAAGGGCTGATTACATGTTTGAACTACTGTGCTGGACTCGGTAACATCTTCTTCAGATCTAGGAGCAACTGGGTTGCATTGGC
Organism: Grammomys surdaster; assembly: GCF_004785775.1. NCBI lineage: Eukaryota > Metazoa > Chordata > Mammalia > Rodentia > Muridae > Grammomys > Grammomys surdaster. Next base: position 1,226,183 of record NW_021604669.1, on the reverse strand, counting down.
TTGAACTGCCCTTTGGTTCCCCCTCATTCAATCTAGCGTAAAGACCCGACTTTCCCTGAGTCACCTGGCAGCTCTCTGAGGCATGGTTAGGACCTTAAGACCCATAACTCTGCTTTTCTTGGACCTTAAGACCGAGTACTGTTGTGAATAGGACCTGGCTGTATCTTGCTGACTTCCTCTCAAAGTCACCATCTGAGAAACCTTAGCTTGGGAATAGGACTTACAAGAATGCCACATGTTTCTGGGGGATCACACTTGCTCCACTTGGGAGTCCTGATGTTCCCAGGTCTCCCTGCCATACTGGTTCCTTGCTCATCTCTAGCCTAGACAACTACAACTTTCCTAGTCCCTGACACTCTGTTTGCCATTTCAGCCTTTCTAAGGGCTACTGGGATGTGCAGAGTTGGGGAGATGGGGGGGGGGCAACTGCTTAATTCTTTTGAGTGCCTGGGGCACATGGTCTCTGCTGGTTCTTCATCTCGGGCAAGCTGTTCTTTGTGCCTGGGTTACCTTGTAGAGTCTGCTCCCTATGCCTAAGTCCCCTGATGTAAGTGTTTAGGACTCACAGTCAATATCCCATACAACACTCCCTGAACCTCCTTAAGTCCCTGGGACCTTGGATACCCTCCCTGAGGAAAAAGTTATAATCTCATAATTCTTTGGTCCCTATGAGGATCCCTCCAAAGATCTCACTAACCCCTCCCCCTCCCCCTCCCAAGGGAACCCCAAGGAGGTTCTGCTACCCCATTTTGGTTGTGAGAGGCTCATTCTGATGCTCAGTGTCCCACAATAGGGGCAGAAGTATTAGGTTTGACCTCTGCACTGTCCAGTCCCCAGGTAGAAGCTCTATTGAAGCTGAGTGCACAATAGACCAGGCTTGCTGCCTGTCCTGTGATGGTCCTGTCCTCCACTGGGCAGAGGACTGCCTCAGCCTCCTATTGTCCCCTGCAGACTGCAGGTAGAGCTGGGAGTTCTTTCTGCAGGCCTTAGATCCGGCTGAAACCCCAGCACTGGGATCTTAAGGGATTTAGGCTGAGTTGGTCCCTCCTCATAGAGTTCACAGCTGGGGTGGAAACAGGGCCAGGAGACCCATCTAAGAGAGTAGTGTAGGGGAAGGCTGGACAGACACATTCAAAACCCTAAGGTAGTCCTTGTGTGGCCCAATACTCTGTGGAAAGCCAGGGCAATCTAGGTACACCGTGGCCTTGGTTTTGCCTAGACCTGTGGAAGGAGTCTTACTCAGGCATCTTTGGACCTACTTCATCTCCTCAGAGGGCATGGCTGGAGTACTCACCTTCCCTAGTTGGTGTTCTATGCAGCAGCTCCAAGGCCAACAGCGACGTGACGTGTTCACCTGCCTCCCTGTTTTTATTTGTGTGGTATCTGGCTGGACTGGAACTAGTGAGGGTGTGGCCTAGGTGACCTCAGCATTGTGTTAGGACAGCTGTGGAGGTTGCAAACGAATACTTCTGAAAGACCCCCTCTGGAGTTGGGCCTAGAGGCACACACCTGCAATCTCAGGATTTGGGAGGTGGAAGCAGGGGGATCACTGTGAGTTTGAGGTCTGAGCAACACAGTGAGCCTGGGCTACATGAAACCTATCTCAAAAACTAAAACCAACCAACCAACCAACCAAACCAAGAAATATAAAACAACCCCCTACCCTCCAAGCCCACTGTTACTGGGTCTGTTGCACACACTCTCTAAAGCTAGCACTTGAAAGCTGACACAGGATGATCACTGCAACTTTGAGGTCAACCTAACCTATAAAGCTAATAAAGAGTTTCAGGGCAGCCTGGGATATTGATTGAGGCTTTGTCTCAAAACAACAAACAAACAGGAAAGACCCCTCTGGCCTTCTGGGGTTACCATAGCCAACTCCATCTCACACTAGCTTGTGCAGAATTGCAGAAATCCCCTGAAGGCTCCCAGGAGGAAGCACAGCTCCCTTCATTCCGACTGTGCTGACAGAAAGACCTGCTCAGCAGACACACAGTCAGGCAGCCCCTGGGGAAGGGAAGCCCCTGGCAGCCGTTGCTGAGGGGCAGCACAGAGGCAGGCAATGGCAGGTAACCCCTGCGGGCTATGCTTTCCCTTCACCAGCCTCTCTCTCAGTCCAGCCTGAGGCTACCCAGCTGCTTCACGTCTGCCCCGCCAGCCATTCTGGCCACCAGCCAGTTCCCAGCCAGCCAGCCCCCTCGGGACCCTGCTCTCCAGCCTTCTCACAGGGCAGCTACACCAGGGAAACTCAGCCCGGAAGCCTCGGCTCGGAGGTCCAGTTGTGGGCTGAGCAGAAAGTTCAGCAATGGGCCTCAGTTTCCCCAGCTAAAGAGGTAGAGGAAGGACCTAGGCTAGAGCAGAGGCCTTGAGCCAGGGGTGGGCAGACATTGTCCCCTGTAGAGAAAGTAGATGCTGCTCCCAGCCTTGTCCCCTCCTGATACTAAGGGCCAGGGACCCAGAGCTCACCAAATGCTGCTTGGATCACCCATTTCCTAGCCTGGTCTGAGGGACCATCCCACTGCCTTCCTTGACAGGAGAGGAAACTGAGCCGCTGGCTTTGGACTCAACAGCAGATGCGCAGCAAGTGTGTGATCGATTTCATGAATGAAATCCAGAGTGGGCAAGGTGGGTGAGGGTCACTGGGAGAATAGAAAGCAACCCCACGAGGCAGGGAGGGTGCCACTTCTACCCCTTCCCCTCCAAACTCACTCTTTCCATCTCTGCGATTGTCTCTGTGGCAGAGGGCTGTGAACTGGACTCGCTTCCTGGCACTGTTTCTCTTCCCTTCTCTTCTTCCTGAATCACCCAACTGGGCAATAAAGATACCCTGATCCGTGCACGGGGGTGCCGGAGGCAGCAGTGCCTGGGGAACTCACCAGCTCTCGCTGCATCTTCTCTGTGATGAACCTGGGCTCTGAAGCACTAGGTCTGTGACCAACAGACAGTGCCTTCCCAGGGCCTGACGTCAGGCTAGCCAGCTGCTTTTGGACACAGGCAGAGGGGTGGGAGGGTTGGGGGCGGAGCGGTCGCCCTCTCCACCCCTGCTGGCCTGGCCGCTTGGAGAAGGGACTGGAGAGAGCCTGGGGTGGGGGAGGGGGCTGTCAGAGATACCACACCTTCCCTAGACAGAGGGGTGAGCCACAGCTGTTCAGACCGGGAAGAGTGGAGGGGGGCAGGGTTGGCTTCTGGCCCAAGGCTATGAGTTGTCTTGGAACAACTTGGCCAGTTTCTGAGAGAAGGAAGATCTGTTGGGTGGGTCCTGCCCCAGCAGCCAGGGGCCTAGGGCATCCAGGCAGGTGCAGCCACAGACAGCTGGCAGAGGATGGTCTCTGGGCAGAGCAAGGGCTGAATGTCTCTGAGGCCGAGGCTGTACAGGGCTATTTGCTCTGCCAGGAGTTCCCTCTAGTCCTCTGCTCCTCGTGTCCATCATCCACTTCAATCACACCACAGTGCTTCCCTCAGCACCCACTCAGCAGCCATTCTGACAGCGCTGATGCGGGAGGGATGTGCAGGAGGTCCCGGGGACCTCAGAACTCACACTGAGTGTGATAAAGAGTATAGGAAGAAGTGGGTGCCCAGTGGCAGATCCAGCCAGCCCAGACGAGAAGTGAGGGCAAGACTCTGAAGTGGACAGAGGGAGGTGTCACAGGAGAGGGCTGCCGGGATGGGTAGAGGGAGAGGGAAACCATTTGGGTCGGGGCAGCTGCACAGTCTGCAGGGCAGAAACATGGCGATCTTGATGAAGCTGGGAGGGAGTGATTACTCTCACACAGAGTCTCAGCAGCCCTTAGGGGCTCCAGGGCTTTGATCCTACGGGAACAGAAGGTTCTAGAAGAGGGTGTAATCCCCCAGCCTTAGTCCACACCACTCGTTGTCTCTGTCTCACGTGGGTAAATTGAGCTCCAGAAGAAGTCCATGGCTTGTTAGACCACCTCCCCTAGGTTAGCACTGACTTCTGGTCCTGGAGGGAAGGAAGGTTTCAGGCTTCTGTTAGGCTGCAGGGCTGAGGGGTAGGGATTCAAACTCACTTCTCTGGGCAAGCGAGAAAAGAGCTAGAGGTTGGAAGACCTCACATTTCACAAGCTGGCCAGAGGTGGGTCCAGAAAGCCATGATCCTTGCCCAGGAGGGATCAGTGCCCATCTGTTCCTTCTACATTCAGCCAGTGGCTGAGACTTTCAGTGCCTGGAATACACAGCTATAGCCTGGGTGCATAGTTCCCATCCCTGCCCTGTCTCCACGTTGGAACAACACAGGAAGGGGTGTGCTGGCTTTTCCTCCTCAGTGCCCTTCCACCTCCAGGAAGCACCTGGGTGGGTCCTGTCCTATCACTTGGCAGGGTATACAAACCTGAGGAGAAGGGTGGCGCTGAGGATCAGGGGCCAGAGCAGCCCTGAGGCAGAGGTCTACAGCCTTAGTGGGGCTCTTGGCTGCTGCTATGCTTGTTGGATTTTGTCTGAGGGGTGACAAGGTGCACGGGTCATAGGTGACAGGCCAGGTGCATGGGTGGGTGCGGGGTGGGGGGAGTGGCTGGAAAAAGGAGATGGCTGAGGTTTGATGGAACTCTAGGGCATTACTGGGTACTTGGGGCAACGTGACCTTTGCAAGAAGGGGAGAAGACACCTAGCTCTCTTTGCCTCCTGGGGGCTGAGCGGGCCTCAAAGGGCTGAGAAGGTTTCAAGGGGTCCCACCATGATCCTGAGCGAGGTGAGCTGTCCAGCCTTTGTGCACCGACACCAACAGGGGAAGCTGAGAGACTCTGCTCAACTGCTGGCTTGTGTCTTGCCATCTAGAAACATAATCTAGGGGTCCATCACTCAGCAAGAAGTTCAGGATGAAGCTGGGTGGTGGTGGCGCACCCCTTTAATCCCAACACTTGGGAGGCAGAGGCAAGCAGATCTCTGAATTCAAGACCAGCAGTTTCAAGACAGCCAGGGTGACACAGAGAAACCATGTCTCGCAAAACAGACAGGCAGGCAGGCAGACAGACAGACAGATAGACAGATGAAGAATGGGACACCCACAGTGGTATCTGTCAGGCACCGGCCCAGTGCTAGGCCTCATTCAACTTTCAAGTCTTCTAAGGAGCTGGTGGGTTCCACTCTCAGGGAGGACAAATCAGAGAGGTAAAGTCATCTGTCCAAGGGTAAATGGTTAGAAAGAGGGGAGCCAGACCTGGAGCTGTCCCTTCTGTCAAGCTGCCAGTCACACATGAAGCCAAAGCCTGGCCTGCTTTCTCCACGCAGGCTTCAGAAGCAGCTCCAGGCCTAGTACTGGGCAAACTGTGGACTTCTGTCTCTTCTAGCACATTGGCCCTGGAGGCCCTGTACTACCCTGAGTTGGCTGGGCTTTCAGCTCCCTTGGTAGAACTGGACCAGGGTCAAGAGTTGGCCAAACCCCCTGCAGAGCCTGGACTGGCTTTCTATTTCAGACCTGTCTGGCCTTTGATGGTCCCGTGGGATCATGATAGCTGAGTCTGCCTGGGACTGCACAGTGGGTCTCAGTAGGATACCCGGAGCCACTTTCTGAACCTCATTGCTGTGTGTGCAGAGCAGAGATGCTGTATGTTGTCCTGGAACTGTCCTTCAGGGGCACTATGGGCACTAGGGGCAGGGGTGTCAATGGGGGGGGGCACTGTTGGGAAAGATGCTCACTTTCAGGAAGGCCGATGACAAATCTCTGGGGTTGACTGATAGGCAAGACTCAAAGTAGAGTGACTGAGAGGGGGCACTAGATGATAAGCAGCCAGTCAAGGTGAGTTTGGTAGGGGTTTAGGTCCGAATCCATGTGCCCCTCCCCCCGCCCAAATCCGGGATCCTGAATCCAAATTGCACTTGAGTACAGAAATATTGAAATCAGCTTGTTAGCTTGCCTGACCTCTAATTTGCCAGAGCTGAGGGTGCTCTGGGTATTTTATTGTGTGTTATGGCCACAGCTTGCTGAGGGTCATGGTATATTTGACAAAGAGGGTCCTTAGGCCTGGTAGATCCTTACAAAGGGCACTGCGTACACCTTACTGTCTTCCTGGACTCTACACCAGATGCTGAGGTTCAAAGAGAACCAACGTTTGTCATTTTTTGTCTCTCAATTATTTTAAAATTGTGTGTGTGTGTGTGTGTGTGTTGTAATTTGTGGTATGTGGTGTATGTGTGTGTGGTACGTGTAGTGTATATGGGGTGTGTGTGGTGTGATGTGTGGTATGTGTGATGTGTATGGTATGTGTGTATGGGTTTGTGTGTGGTGTTTGTATGTGATTGTGGCGTATGTGTGGCGTGAGTGTGTGTTTGTGGTGTATGTGAGTGTGATGTGTATGTGTGTGGTATGTGTATGTGAGTGGTGTGTATGTGGTGAGTGTGTGTGTTTGTGCTATATGTGTGTCTGTCTGACTATGAGGAAGGTATGTGCACTTAAGTAGAGAGGAAGATTTTGGATGTCCTGGAGCTGGAGTTACATGTGGTGGCGAGCTGTCTGGTGTGAGTGCTGGTAACTGAACGTGGATCCTCTGAAGAACAGTAGACGCTCTTCACTGCTGATTCAACTCTCACACTCTACACAGGAGTACAAGTCCCGGAGAAGCGGTTTTCCAGAGGAGCTGATCTGTCTTCTTTCTCCAGACCAGGACACAAAACCTTGCTAAGAGTTATCCCACACTAAGGCTTCAAAATTGAGGGTGCCCAGAGACACTTCTATCTCTGGATGTGTCTTAGAGTTTGGCCCTATCAGCAGCCTTGGCTCTATTTAGTCTCCCCACAGCTACCAGCCATGGATGGACTTCTCTGTCTCCAGCTTCATGAGCAGTAGCCCCAGAAGGGCCGGCCTGGGTGTCATCAGGGGTCCTTAGTCTCTTTCCAGGTGAGTCAGGCTCTTCTTCTTCTTCCCTCTTCCCCTCTCCCTTCTCTTCCATGAAGCTCAGATGGGGAGGGAGGTCTAAGACCCCAGGGCTCAAGTCCCAGCTGTAGAGCCTCAGCTGGCTCACTGGAAAAGAGAATAAGGACCAAGCTGTGACAGGTGCTCTTCCATGACCAGGGCCGTGGCAAAGGCTGTGATAGAGACCAAGCCTCAGTGTAAAGTCAGAGAGAAGTGTTTGAACAGAGTCAAGACTCAGAGCATAATCAAGACTAGCTTTCAGAATACTGTCCAGACAAAAGGAGCTCAGAGTGTGACTAAAGCCAAGGCTTGGTGTATGAGCATGATCAAGGCTCAGTGTGCAAAAGAAGAGCAAGGCTCAGTATGTGACAGGCTTAGGACTCAGGGTGTAATCAAGATCAGGGGTCGGAGTGTGACTAGAAGCAGAGCTTAGTAGTTAATAAAGGTCAGATCTTAGGCTTTGACCAGAAGCATGGCTCTTAGTTTCACTGGCTACAGTTTGTCCATCTACAATCCTAGGGCTTGAAGGGCTGGAGCAGGAGGATTGTTGCAAGTTCAAGGTCACCCTGATGTACACACATTTCCAGGCCAGCCAGGATGACACAGCAAGATCTTGTCTCTAAAGGGAGTGGGGGCATAGAAATGGCTCAGTAGGTAAAGGTAACTGCCACCAAGGCTATCTAAGTTCAAGTCCTGGGACACACATGTTGGAAGGAAAGTCAATTCCTGTAAGTTTTCCTCTGACTTCTGCATGTGTACTGTGGTTGTGTGCACTTATGTGTGTGAGGTGGGAACTGGCCAGCCAACCACCAACAGAGGAGGACACCATACTGATGTCAGCCACAGTAATGTGGCTTCCTCAAAGACCTCTTAGGGGTTAGGAATTCATTTACCACAGTAAGAGAAACCCCTATCTAAGATGAACCGAAACAAGTTGAGGCTGTGAAGGGTTCAGGAGCAGGCCTGGCTTAACCCATCAGGCAGCCAGCCTCCAGCTGTGTGAAACTAACAGTCAGCCTGGGAGACCTGCCATCCTGTCCTCATCCACCTGTCCTCCACCAGGACTCTGAAGGGGTGCTGTCATCTTATATTATAGCTTTGTTCAAAGCTGGAGATGAACAGTTACTCTCTGTGACAAGATACAGCATGTCCTGTTCTTTCTAAAGAACAGTCAGGGAATCATCTCACTCTGTGTCTCTGTCTCTCTGTGTCTCTCTGTGTCTCTGTGTCTCTGCCTCTTTCTATCTCTCTTTGTGTCTGTCTCTCTCTGTATATCTCTCTTTCTCTGTCTGTCTCTGTCCCTCTCTCTGTCTCTCTCCCTCTCTGTCTCTCTCTTTCTCTCTGTCTCTGTCTCTGTCTCTGTCTCTCTCTCTCTCTCTCTCTCTCTCTCTCTCTGTGTGTGTGTGTGTGTGTCTGTCTGTCTGTCTGTCTGTGTTCTGTGTAGCCCTGCCTGCCTTGGAACTTGCTTGTAGACCAGGCAGGCTCAAACTCAAAGATCCACCTGCCTCTGCCTCATGAATGGGAGGATTAAAGGAGTGTGCGACCACCTTCTAGCTTTGATGGAAACTTTAATTCCCATTATGTGATGAGGGAATCAGGCCCCAAACCCGGGGCAGTTAGCACCTCTGGCTGACCCTGGCTAGCATCACTAATCAATTAGGCTCGAGTTTCCATCCAGTTTGCAGAGATCTTCTCACAGTCTTCAGGTGTTGGGGGTGGTGGTGGGGGATAGATCAGAACAGCAGGCAGTATAGCCCCAGGATTGGGTCCAGAGTTCTGGCTTCTTGTAGTCTCTTAACCTAGAAACACAGGAGTAAAAAGAAGGTTTAGTGGATCCCTCACTTACTATGGTTCCTGAAGGAGCTGGGCTCTAGGTTTGGAACTTTCAACTGGGCCTGTTCGAGTGATGCTTCTGGTCGGGGTCATCTGCGGAACCATTGACCTACTACCTCTTCCTGCTTGGTGAGACACTTGAAGCCTGCAGGACCTACATCTTATACTTGAAAGCTGCAAGACCAAGGGTCTGGACTGGAAGCCATGCCTTATGTCCTACATGTGGCTTCTTTCTTACAGCACACAAAGTATAGCAGATGCAGGGAGAAAGCCTATGGGTTTAATGGTGACAGTCCCTGTCCAATGCACTCTGGTCTGATGGAGGAGACAAGAAGGTGACTGGGTTATAGGCACACGTGGGAAAGCCAGAAGCAGGTTACTTAGCCTCATTCCCTCTAGCACGATGAAGTCAGCAGCTCAGGGGTGCTGTGTGAGCAGTGTCTGAGATGCTGGATGATCTACACGGGGTCCCCTATGCTGTATAGCGGCAGCTGGAGGGATGTCCCGTTCTCTCAGGCACTTTGGTCCAGCTCAGGTCCAGGGCCCTAAATACAGAAACACTAGATGCTAGTGTTTTTATAGAAGCTCTAGGATGACTCTGACATGCAGATGGAGGTTGGGGAAGGGCAATGTCCGAGCCATGCACAGGGATGCTGACCAGAGCAGACCTGAGTTAACTGCCCCTACCTCCCAGAGGCCTGTTTGTAGTGACTGTCAGCATCCTCCAGGTACACAGTCTCGTTCACTTGCTCACTCATCCATCAACAACCGTCTTTACAGTTTCTCAATCCTTGTAGATCATTCTTTTTCCCACTGTAAACTTTGCAGAGCTTCAGCCCTGACCAGATCTCTTGCCTGCACCTCATCTCTGGAACAGGTTTGTTTACAGTCCACTGACGACTCTTCTCCTGCTGCCTTTGGTGTTTACATGGGCACTGCGCTCTCCCAGGAAATCCAAGGACAGGAAGGAGATAGACAAGGCAGGCCCCCTGACGTGAAGATCTTGGGGTTTGTCCAGACCTGTCTCCGGCTCACAAACAAGGCCTGGGGTTGGGGTGAGAGGCACTGAAGGGCAGGAGCAGAATTAAAACGTGGCTCTTTAGGTTCCTGTTTGTTAAGAGAGAGCCCAGACAGGCTTCTTGAAGGAGGGGGTATGGAATTAGTTGTCTGTGAAGACGGATGCGTAAGGTAGCGGGCATGGGGCATCAGGTGCTTTCCAGATCTGGACAGAAAGCAGACATGCAATGGTTTTTAAAGAAATTTATTTTGTATGCGAGTATGCTGTCACTGTCCTCAGACACACCAGTAGAGGTCATCATATGGTTGTGAGCCACCCTGTGGTTTCTGGGAATTGAACTCAGGACCTTTAGAAGAGCAGTTAGTGCTCTTAACCATTGAGCCATCTCTCCAGCTCCGACATACAATGGTTTGACTCTACTGGGTGAATGTGGCCTGATAAAATGCCATCCCCACTCCAGGCTATTTGGCCTTGGGGATGCTACCTAACTCCCTGTGCCTCTGCTTCCTCCTCTCTCCAGGAGTAGCTTCGATGTGTTGCTCCCACAGGGCTGGGATGCAAGAGAAAATATGCTAAAACAGGGGATGTATGCTAGACAGCCTTAGGCAGTCTGGGGGCAAGGGCCCAGTAATCCCATAGAATTCTGTCCACAGGATGGAAGCTAGGCTGAGCGCATCTTAAACCAAGCTGTGTGCCTGTCACACCTCAGCATTTGGGGCTGTGTGAGGAGTATCTGAGATGCTGGATCGTCTGCATGGGTCCCCTATGCTGGGCCACTGCAGCCAGAGGGATAGCACATTTCCTCAGGTACCTTGGTCCAGCACAGGAACCAGGGGAAAGTTGTGCCCAAAGACTTTTGATGCTTGAATCTCCAGGAGAGCAGGCCAATTTGGCTTCTAGTAGGGGAATCTTTGCTTTTGGCCACTGAGTCTCTGTGGTGGGGCTTGGTGATATCTCAGGACATCTGGTGCCAAATTCTGGAATCTGATTTCATCTGCTTCCTCTGAGTCTGAGAACACAGTGGTCTAACCTGAGCTCACTGGGTCCCTGGCTTCTGCTCTGCTCTAACCCTTCTAACAGTGTCATCCGGGGCAGAAGGTAGGGGACTTGGATGGTATTGGGGAGCCTGGAGATTGGTTTTGCATAGATGCTTCCTGTTCTCCCAGGAGAGAGGGAAGATGGGACAGAACATGTGTCAGGCCCTGAGTCTGGCGTGCAGTGAACACTCAGCAGATGCTCTAATTCCAGATCTATGACTAACACACCCCTCCCCAGCCCCTGAAGGTTTCCCACATTTTGGGGAAACCAAGCAAGACATATCAGCATTAGGTTTCAAACCTGGGGCAAAGGGCTAACTGAGGTGCCTCTTCAACATATCACAGCAGACTTGGCTGCTTGGTTCTCCCAGCATCCCTCAGTCCCTATGTGTTACATGTGTTACGAGGTATGGCTGCTATATCCCACTCCCTAGCCTAAATGTCTCCAGCCCAGAGGCTGAGATGCCCTTCTCCCAGTTGCCCTTCTCTATATAATCCAGCCATTTTAATTACCTGGCCTTTTTGATCCACTCTTTACTCTTCTGGCTTTCCCCTCCCCCATCTTCTCAGATAGCCCAACCAGGGCCATGTTCACTCTGGACTCTCTCAGATATCCTTCCCTCTGGCTGTGCTCTCCTTTTTTCTACCTTAAATCTTCTCCATCGTAATGAGGAATAGTCATGTCCTTTCTTTTTTATTTTTTTTTTCATTCAGTCAGGTGGCACATGAAACCCCATGCCATCTAGGTATCTTGCTAGGTTGCCAACTGTGTGGTCCCAAACAACTCTACCATGCCCAGCTGCCAGCACACCCCCTTCATACCTCTGCGCCTTATTGGTGCGGTTCCTGTGCCAGCCCTTCCCACCTTCAGTGGGCTGAAGCCTCCTGTGAGTGCTAGGCTCATGTCACCTGTGAGCCTGTCACTCTTGAGGACATATATAGTCAGTGGCCCGTCAACTTTTGAGAACCATCCTTGGATGATATTGGATGATCAGGGTTGCTTGTACCCCAGCTCTGATAGTGATCCCTTCTCTAAACCAATGGCTGCATGGATGTTCTTGGTGAACAGTGTTTTATGGTTCAGCCCTGTAAGGTAGCAGATGTGTGTGTGTGGGGGGTCAGTTTGAACCCTCTGATTGATAGGACAGGGCCATCTTAGTTATCAAGAGGCTAAGACAGGAAGAACTTGAGTCTGAGGCTGTGAGAACTGGTTTCAAAAAACTAACCAACCATGATAGACCCAAATCCATGGGTCCTCTCGTGACAGAGATTGCTACTCTCTGGACTATGTTTTCTGGAAACAAGGGCACAGGCTCCCCTAAAAAGGTTTGATGTAAGGTTGGCTGATCTTACGGGGGTTGGGGGGGCAGTGATGTGACATCAGTGCGGTGCCTTCAGTCTCTACAGTCCTGGAGAGCCATGCGATCCTCTGGTGCAGAGGGCTCGTGGCTTGAGTTTCACATTGAGCATCTGGCTTCTTTGAGCTCTTGTCCCTGAGTTCCCCCTGCTGGAGATGGGAGAAATGGGAACAAGGCTTAGGTCCCATGGTTCAGCATAGGGAGAGAGAAGCATCTTAAGGTTCCAGAGGTCAGAGATTGAGTCTTGTCTTCTTCTGGATTCTTGTGTCCCTGTCCCAGGGATGAGGCTTCAGTTGTCCTTAGCCTGGGCCTCCATGTCTCGGGCAGCAGCAGTGTTAAAATTTTCTGATCTCACTGTTCCACCCTCCCCACCCACCAACCCCCCCACCCCCGAGGCTGACCATTGTTTTCCCACAGGCCTCCTCCAGGGGGCGCTCATACCCAGCAGGTACAGCCATCATATAGGCTCCTTTGTGGGAACGGCGGGCTTGCCAAATCCTGTGTCAATGGACTGTCTGTCCGTCTGCCCTCTGTGGAGTCTTCTGTGGATGCCTGAAGCACTCTGTGCCACCCCAGTCCCCGAAGCTCCCTGCTTTACTCAGTCTGTCTGAATGTTTTCCGGGAGTCATATCAGTTTCCTTTGTCTCTTCTACCTTCTGAGGGAAGGGGACAGGAAGAGGGGAGGGGCTCCGGGGCGGGACCGGGAACGCGGGTAGGGGGTCGGGGGCGGGACGTGAGACTCAAGCGGACCAAGACAGAGGACCTTGACCTAGTCACCAGACCCTTCATTGTTCCCTCTCCCCTGTTTCTTGCTCCTCCTGACCATTTCAGAGGCCCTAATCTAACTTGGTGAGAACAGCAGGACAACTTAATGACAAGTTCTGTTTTCCATATCAATTAAATCATAAACTCCTTGTTATCCTCCAAGGAGGACTAAAAACCCCAAGGCAGAAACAGCACTGTTCTGCTCTGGAGTAGAATGGTCTTTGCCCAGAAGCCTAGTCAAGGTCTGAAAAGCCCTTATTTAACACACAGAGTCTTACCACTGCTGAGGCCAAAGAGGGAAGGGTGGTTAGAGATGCAGGGTCATGTCTCCCTCCCCTCCAGCCATATGCAGATGCAAGCCTGCTTCAGGTTGCTTTCCTGTCATCATCAGGCAAAGAAAAGTCTATTTATGACACTTCCTGAGCCCATAGGTTCAGCCCAGGGCTGGCTGTGCCTGAGGGTGGGGTACATCAGGGACCAACAACTAAGAAGTTGCAGGGACCATTTATTTATATATATTTGTTGTTGATTTGGTTAAGATTTTCCCCTCTGATTTTTTTTTAAAGATTTATTTATTTTATGTATGTTAGTACACAGTCTCCATCTTCGGACACACCAGAAGAGGGCGTCAGATCTCATTACAGATGGTTGTGAGCCACCATGTGGTTGCTAGGAATTGAACTCAGGACCTCTGGAAGAGCAGTCAGTGCTCTTAACCACTGAGCCATCTCTCCAGCCCACCCCTCCACCCCTGATTCTTATTAGTGGATATTAATTCACAGAGTAGTGTGTTTCCTCGTGTCATTTACATATAAGCATCTAAGCCATTTTGATTGTATCTTGTCTTCCTGTCACCCACATTTGTCCCTCCCGATTCTCTAAGAGCCCAGCTTGTACTTCATCAGCCCGCCCACACCTGGCTTATCTCACTTAACGAGATGGTCTCCACTCTCCTGCAAAGGGCATATTTGTTCTTCGTCCTGACTGAATAAAGCCCCTCTGTGTATAAACGCCTCTGTTCTTTATCCATTCAGCTGCGACTTGGTTATTATGAGCTGGTGGACAGTAAACGCAGGTGCTTCTGTGGTGTGCTAGCTCAGATTCCTTTGTGTATACACCCAAGATATGGCATTTGTAGAAGAGAAAAACATAGCCCAGGGAGGCAGGTGGCCTGTCCAAAGTCACATGGTTGGGACCTAACACATGGGGAGTTTCCATGTGTGCACTGACATGTAATGAGTAATGCTTTTAGAGGGTTGAAGGACATGAGGCAGAGGCTTCTGAACCAAGGTGGAGAGGTGAGCGGACAAGGTGCAAGGCTAGGGTGCCCCATCTCAGCCACTGATCCATGGGTCTTTAAAGACCTTCTCTGCAGTCCCAGTGGAGGAGCCTTGTGGGACCCATGACCCTCGCAATTAGCTGGTGGGGCACACTGAACTCTCCAGCTTCTATTCTGGACAGACCTGACTCCACTGACCTTCAGAGTCCAGTGTCAATTTCCTGTGAGCACCTCTCTCCCCAGCGTCTACTCTAGCACCCATGAGGGCTCAGTGTCCCTCCTAATGGCCACCAATGGACAGCATGGAGGGTGGTGCTGACATAGTATTCTGGTTTCAGCGATTGGACAGGTAGTGGGCTTCACTTGAGAACATGCCGTGCCTGTGATATGTTGAAGGCAAAAGAACAGGGTCACTGGCTGAAATCTGGGGTCCTGACACCTAGGAGTTCCAGATGGGGTCCTGCCCCCTGTGGGTGGGGGTGCAGGGATGTGGATGGCCAGCTCCCTCATACTTGGTAGCAGCTAAGACTGCCCTGGGGGAGATTCTAGTGATACAAAAAAAATGGGGATGCCTCTTAGGGTTCTTCATCTCATTCATAAAATAATGTAAGAAAAAGTCAAATGGAAGCTTGAGGACAATTTTATTAGAGTTAAAGCAAAACCAAACAGCTGGGTGGTGGTGGCCACGCCTTTATTCCCAGCATTTGGGAGGCAGAGGCAGGCGGATTTCTGAGTTCAAGGACAGCCTGGTCTACAGAGTGAGTTCCAGGACAGCCAGGACTACACAGAGAAACCCTACCTCAAAAACAAACAAACAAAAAACAAAACAAAACAAAGCCAACCCCCCCAAAAACCCAAAAAACAAAAACAAAAACAAAACCCAACCAATAAAAGCAAGCAAACAAACAAAAAAACCTCTTAACAACAACAACAACAACCACCACCAAACAGCACAGGCAAATTGCAAATCTTGGCAGCTGCTTAGAGCAGGGTAATGGAGGAAAAAGCCATGTAGTTAGAGCCCCATGGAGGTCAGGCACACAGTGGACAAGCAGCTGCATGAAGGAGAGGAAGTTTTAGAGAAAGCGAAAGCCCATGATGTTGGGGAAGCTCAGATTGTTACAAAAGCCTGCTTAGAGGGGAGACAGAAGGAAAGGAGAAGCCATGAACTGTGGCAGACTTACAAAGCCGTGTTCTGGTGAGTTCTGCACTGGGGAGGAGATCCTGGGAAAGGAAAAGTACGTTATCTCATTAAATGAAGTAATTCTGTGCGTCTCTTTAGCACTGTCCAAAGTGAGCCTGCCTTCCTAGAGGTAGTCCCTTGGCCAGGTTATTGTATTGATCCCGCCCAACAGAAATGTTAGGTCTCTCCTCAGGCCAGAGATTCTACTCTCCTGACCAGGAGGTTTGCATATTGGGCTTTTATGTGTGTTCTAACACTGGACTCTTCAGACCTTACTGGGCTCTGCCTTTGTCCCTCTTTAATGTCTGCTCCAGGCTGGACCCTGGACTCCAGAGAGCTCTGTGGTGCCTGCAGATCCCTCATGAGAGGGTAGAGACTCTCTGACACTTCAGGGCCTTCTTTTGGCCATGCAATATTCATGATTCTTGGTTAAGCTTCTCACTGCTCAGCCTTAGACGACTAGCCTAGAGCTCTGTAGAGGGTTAGTGGGCTGGGTCTCTGGGTACCTAGAGTGGTGGTACGTCCTATGGCCAAAGTTGTTTGTGGTTGTATCTTCCTGCACCTTGGCTTCCTGTCTTGAGTGGGTGGTGGTAGGCACTTTGTGCTACCATAGTGCCTCTCACTGTCCCCAAAGCCAGCCCAGGAGTCAGGCTCCAAGTGACCCTAAGGCAAGACCACACTAGGGGTTCTCAACCTGTGGGTCACGACCCATTCACAGAGTGGCCTAAGATCATTGGAAAACCCAGATCTTTACATTACGATTCAAACAGTAGCAAAACTACATTTATGCAGTAACAATTAAAATAATTTTATGGTTGGGGGTCAACACAGCATGAAAAACTGTATCAAAGGGTCGCAGCACTAGGAAGACTGAGAACCATTGTTCTACACCCTTTCAGGGATCTTGAAGCCACAGATTCTGAGTCAGAATCACGAAACTGCTCCCTCTGAAGGCAGGGACTGAAGGGCAATAAAGCCAGAGCCATAACGGTCCATATGGGCAACTCTGACCAGAACAACCACAAGGGGGTGCTAACGTGTCATGTCTCACACTAACACTGGAAGGCGGCATCATAGCAGGCAGCTTGGTCTAGGCATCTTCATGGGCAGGCGCTCTCCTCAAAGGGTACTTATGGATGCTGGAGCCACCAAAGACAGTGACAGATGCCAGAAGAGGCCAAGAGAATAGGAGGCCAGATGTGAGGACACACCTGCCCCTTCTTCTCAATTATTTCTATAGGATGCCCCACTTTTTTTTTTTCCTGGATGCTCTGACCACAGGGGACTCCCTGGAGACTCCCTGCTCTCTGCCTGCTGAAGTGATAGCCTCCTTCCTGAGATGATAGCCTTGGGACTCAGGTACTCGTTTTTGCTTATCTGCTGTGTCTACTGACTGGCAGGCCTCTGCTCTAGACCAGACACCTGGAATGGTCCACTCTGAGGCCTAGGCCCCAAATGCCATCCTAGATGCTCCTAATTGCTGCACTTGAGCTATCTGAGTGGGCTCTCTGGCTCCCATCTATACCCTGAATTGAGCAGCCTGGTACAATGTTCAACAAACATGTCGGGAGCCAGCAGGTTCTAAGATTGCAAAGGGAGTTCCTTCTGCCACTCTCCATAAAAGGATGCAAGCTCTGACGTCCCTCACCCCTTACCTTCTCCTCTGGTAGCCTCAGAAGCTCCACTTGGACAGTCACTACCTCTACCCCATCCCATCTTGGGAAGGAAAGCATCTTGGTCCCACACAGGAACCAGCCATGTTGCTAACTAACACTTGCTCAGCCTCAGCCTGCATGGGCTCCATGCTTCCTTTCCATGCCAGTGTGATCAACAGAAATCACTGTTTCTTCATGCTAGGTCATGTATGGGCATCCCAGTTTCTCGGCTATTCTCCACTTGGTTTATGGAGTACTTTGGTCCCTGAGTAGTGTGGATGCTCATGGAGCCCTAGAGGGAATTTCCCAGAGGGCTTTGAGCCTGCATCTTGGAAGCTGACCCTCAGTCTAGCCGGCCACAGATGATCCACTGCATCTCTGGCTGACTATCCCCTTATCATGGCATTCCCAAGCCAGACCTCCAGCCAACAACAGTTTGGCTATTTCAGGCTATTTGGATGTTGTTTAATTGCCATTGTGAATAATCATTGCACGACTAAGTCATAGATAACTGCACCATTACAGTGGCACAGTTACAGAACAGGGGAACTCAGGAATGAGCCATCCAACATGGTCTCTACAGTTCTTCCTTCATGCTACCCTAAAGCCTTGCTTCCCTCCAACTGTCTCTGTTTCTTGTCAGGG
The DNA here is from genome assembly GCF_004785775.1 of Grammomys surdaster. NCBI lineage: Eukaryota > Metazoa > Chordata > Mammalia > Rodentia > Muridae > Grammomys > Grammomys surdaster. The sequence continues at coordinate 1,208,545 of NW_021604669.1, read as the reverse complement.
GCATTGCTGCCCACTTCAGTCCCCTTCTCACAGTAGAGCTGGTGATGGCGGAGTTGGCTTCAGATGAGTTACTATGAGAGAGGAGGACTCCTAAGTGAGGAAGTCAATACACAGGTGTGATTCTGAGGGTTCCCTGGTTGTAAAACTCCAGGGCACATTTTCCAGAGACAACAGGAGACTGGGGATAGATACCCCAAGGTAGCAGGATAAGATGCTGGGGTGTGTTCCTACTGCTGGCTTCCCTGCTGATGGGAGCTGGTTTGGGACCATTCCTTTTGTACTTCAGGGCTCCATGCTATAGGAGGTGATAGACAATGTCAGTGAGGGGAAGGCTGTGTTCTCTAGAATGGCCATAGGCACAGAGGCTAATTAGGTAGCTCAGAACAGGCACCACAGTGGCTCCTCATTCTAATTGAATTCTCTCTGACTTTTCTTTTTACCACAAGCTCTTTGTCTTTTTGCTCACACCTGTCCTCAGGAACGATCCTTATCATGGGTTTACATTAAAAAAGTGTGTCTTGGGTTGGCAAGACCAAGCAAGTATGGCCAGTGCTGTCTTGTTCTGTCTTCTCCATGGCCCTAGGATTGTAACTGTCAGCACCACTCTCTCTATAGATGGGAAGACAAGTCAGGGGTTACATCATGAAGCCCAAGGAGGGGGCTCAAAAGTCACTTCTGTGGCATTGGCCTTACAACTCCGTCAACCTCCCCCAACCGGATCCTGTGTTTAGCTCAGCATTTCCCTAACCAGGGCCCCTCCTTTCCAGCCTTGCTGACCTGGGGCCAGGCCTGGTGGCCGGAGGTAGTAGCTTCCTGGAAATCCACTTAGCATTGACCTCATTTCTGAGCTAATCTGCTGATCCTGTTGTCCCTGAGGGCAGGTAGTTCCTGATCCAGATAGGTCTAGTGCAGAAGGGCAGGATGCTTTCAGGGGGGCTATGTCTATATCTGCAGCTCCTGACTCTGACTCAGACTCTATCTTCCCCTCACCCAGCCCCCATCTCATCATTCCCTGCATAAAATAACACAGCCTGAGGTTCCCTTTGCCACAGAAACCTCAGGATCTCCCCCATTGCCTCCCACTCCTGTACCTTCTCTCCACTCCGTCTCCCCCGAACTTCAAGGACTCTTGTAAAACAGGGCTACAGAGCTTCCTCCATGGAAAGAGGTGAACGTTGGGGACTTTGGATTTGATCAAGCGCATGGTCTGGCATCTGCAAGTGTCTGAAGCATTGGCTGGAAATCATCAGGTTGGTGCCTTCTCCTGGCCGCTGGCTGACAGGGCCTGGGTGAGATGGAAATTCTAGGCTTCCAGGGGCCGAGTGGAAGGCAAGCCCACTGTTCCCAGAGGAAATGCTGGAGTAAAACTCCTGAGGCTTTGGATAGGAGAGGAAGGAAAGAGTAGAGAAGAAGGTGGAGGGTGTTGTCTATGGAGAGGAAGTCAAACTGTTTTAAAAATCAGCAACTCAGACACACAGCCCTATGATGAGGTGGGCCGTGAGCTGCTGAAACAGGTATTGAATTACTGAAGAGCTGGGAGCATGGCCTTTTTCCTAGGACCTCAGACTGGGATGTTTCCCACTTGCCTTGACCTCTCTGTGGATCTTCGGTGAACTCCCTTGAGGTGTGAAGGCAGCTCCCCTATTGGGGGAAGAGCTTCTAGAGAGTGTGAGGTGACAGCAGCTAAGGACTCCAGTTAGGTGGCCTGGGGACAAGGTGGAGTCTCTGGCCTTCACCAGCTTCATGGGGTCCTTGCAGAATGTTGTACAGAGAACCCTCACTTTAGTTTCCTGGTGTCTCTCCTGTCACTGAGGAAGAGTGGATGAATGAATGTCTTTGGAAGACGGAAGACAACAACTTGGACGTTTGGTTTGCTGGATTGAAGCTGGCTTTGGCACAGGGGCACAGACTGGGTGGGTGTGGCACTTTGAAGGGTTCAGCATTCAGCACAGAGGTGGAGGACAATCAGCACAGGAGAACTAGTCTCCAAGCCGGTTCTCTGAGGCGTCCCTCTCCTAGAATCCGCTTAGCACAAGGGGTCTCAAAGTCAACCATAGGTCCCCAGGCCCATTGGCTATTGTTTGCTGGCCCATGGGCCACCCAACCTATCCTTAGGCGAGGGATTTTGCTTTAGGAGACCTATAGAGAAGCAGAGGACTCTAGAAGCTCCGATGAGTCTCTGGCCTGGGGTGCCTAGTTATGGGGCACAAGAAGTAGACCACGACGGTCCCTAGTGGGTTCTCTAAGCCCGAGCGCGCGCGTGCGACAGCGTGCACCGGTGCGCTCCCATTGGGTCGTGCCCCCACGTGACCCGGAGCTCGCCCCGAGACGGCGACGCCGAGGCCGCGCCCCTGCGCGCGCACGTCCTGACGGCGCCGAGGCCGCGCCCTGTGCGCGCGCGTGCCGAGCCCTCCGCGTCGTGCCGGCGCCGGCGCCCGGACCGCCAGGTCAGTCTCCACCGCGCCGCTCGGGCGGGGGCGCGCAGGGGGCCGTCGGCGGGGGCGCTGCCTCGGGGCCGCGCAGGCGGGGACGCGCGCCGGTCGTGTGTTTGTTCCCGGCGGGGGCCGGGCCCCGCTGCAGCCCCTGCGTAAACCCGGCCGGTGGCTGCCACGTGCAGGGCCGGAGCCGCAGGGAGGCCAGGCGTGGGGACCTGGCCAGTTTTCTCGGTGTGGCGACCAGACCTGATGGGTGGAAAGGGTGACTCTGCTCCCATCTCTAGGGGTGCGGAAGATTCCTTCAACATCTGTCTGGTTTTCATCTTCCCCAAGATCCCTATCTAGGATTTGGTTCGCCTCAATTTCCTTCTCTGCATAGCTTGGGGCATAGGACCCCATAGACTTTCTTGCCTCCCGCATGTATGTCAGTGGGTCACCTTTGAAGGCTGGGCACTAAGTCTTGGGGCCCTAGGGAGCCGAGTCCTGGCTTAGGCATACTGGGTCAGGCCAGATGGGACAGCACCTCACTGTCCATGGGTCCTGCTGTATCCTGTCCACATGCAGCTGGCTTAAGCAGGCGAGTCCTAATAGGCCTACGCTCTCCTGGTAGGAAGCTGCCGGCATGGTTGGACTGGATGCCATGCTTAGCTCCAAGGCAGGCAGAGTGACCATCCCTCTGACCCCATCAGTGAGGGGCAGAGTGGATTCCAGGCCGGTTGTCACAGTGTGCCGTGCCCCATCGGTAAGTGGTGTATCCCTCTGCTTGGCTGTATGCTCTCGGGGAAACTGCCCAGAGTCTTGGCGCTGAGGGCAGTGTAGTGAAGACTCCTTGTGTGGTGCCTATGGCCTCAAATCTTCCATAAGGTTATTAACCCCATTCCCAGATTATACTGGCACTGGAGAAGTGGAGTCAGGTCTAGCCTCTAAGGTCTAGCCTTGTTCTACCTGCAATGAGGAGAGAGTAAACAACACATGAAGTCTGTGGCCTGCTCTGAGGCAGGCTGTGGAGGCCCTACCCTGTACTCTTACCATGTGCCTAAGGATGAGATGCCGTGGGAATGTCCCCAAATGTCCCCTTGAGAAGGAACTGGTCAGCCCCAGATATTTATCAAGTCTCTTCTCTTGGCCAGGCCTGGTACTTGACTTGGGGTTCTGGTGGCAGGATTAGGACCTTGGTGGCTGATGGATAGGGCAGGGGTAAGCAGCCTGGACAGATGGTCATTGTGAATGTCAAGGTAGGAGCCCACCAGGATCCCTTTCCCACTAACTGGGGAGAACTTTCCCCACTATCTCCTGCCAGCGTAGAGCTTGGCAGAGGGTGGCCAGCCCATGTAGTTGGTCTGGTAGAAGGAGAGCTGAAGGAGAGCCTCTTCCTGGGACTGGCTGGCGGCTCGGATGCTGGTGGGCAGAAAATGGCAGGAAGACCGACCTCTGGTGGGGGAAGCTGGCTCTCACTGACTCGGGCTCTTGGTTAATGCTGGTGGTGTAAGTTGCATGCCTGAAGTCACTGCTGTAGTGTTGGGATACAGGGCACAGAGCTGTCCTCCGTCTTTGATGCCTAATGGTGACTGTGATGCTCCAGAAGGCATCTCGCTAGGAGGGTGAAGTGGTGCCCATTGCATCTGTCCAGGGGCAGAGCCAGGAGCTGGCAGAGCACTGAACATTTCCCCAAGCCTCTGGCCTTGCTTTGCTCCCAGAGCACTGAGCCTGATAGCTTTCATGGGATGGCATGCAACGGTTCTTTCTCACTTATGTTAGACCGTGTGTAATTCCTGTCTGCCTGACCTCCTGTAAGAGGTTTCCCTGCCCACCCACCTCCATCCTAGCCACCCTGACTATCACTGCTTCTTCTGGCCCGTGTATATTTCCTGCTTACAGTGGCTTCATCAGCATCTCCCCGCGTGCCTGTGCGAGGCTGGGTTCAGCCTACCAGACCTGGGTTCTTTCTTTTTGTTTTTTTCTATACAAGATTTTTCCTGTGTAGTACTGGCTGTCCTGGAACTCACTCTGTAGACCAGGCTGACTCCAAACTCAAGAGATCCAAATGCCCAGGCATGTGCCACCACTGCCTGGCTTGGCTTCCTAGTTTCTGATTAATCTAGTCCTGAAGTTTTGTCTCCTGTAGAATTGGGGTGTGCTGGGAAGATGTGTATTAAGGATCAATTGATAGGGGACATACATAGCCTTTTTTATTCAGGTGCCACCCAGCAGGGGCTCTGGGATCAAGAGGTCTTGTATTTGGGGCATGGCTGTGGCCTGGTGGTGTCCTGTGGTGTGCTGTGGACTGGGCTGGTCTTAGCTGGGGAGTGTACATGTAAAGAGCCTGCCCTGTGTCCTCCAAATGGATAGGCTGCAGGGTTTAGAGTACAGAGGGGACTGCTGAGGGCCCTGGGACCACCAACAATGCAGCTCCAAGCCATGTTATATTACAGTGAATAAGGTAATGAAGCATAGTTGACCGGCTAAGGGAGAGGATGGGGCTGTGGGGTTCTGAAGACTCCATAGGAGTTCACCTGGTGGAGGTTGTGCGTTTCTTCTCAAGGGGTGCCTCAGGCCAGCACTCCAGAGTCTCACCATAATCATTTTGAGCCGGACCAAAGCTGTTGGGCCAGAATCGGTTCAGACAAGAAGCAGGCTGCTAGGCCAGTGAAGCTGGTGGCCCTGAGGGGTCTCTGATGTCATCATAATGACAGAACTATGACTCAGGAGCTTGGCTGGCCACCTGGTGTCCATGTAGCGTGCAGCTCAGCCTGGGAACATTAGCAACCTGGTCTTTTTTTTCTAGAACCCTTGAAAGGGACACTAGGGTGACATTGTGTACACAGTTGTCATCCCTGGGACACCCGTCTTTCCAGCCTTCGCCGAAGTTCAGAGCACAGTGTCCCCTCCCCCCATGCCCACCTGCTTGTCTCCCACAAGAGGCCCTGGTGTCTCCCAGATGTCTGCCCCAGATGTGGAGTCTATTGGAAGAGTCAAGATGGTGCTGTGTGGTCTTTGCTGCAGACCACACACCATCCTGCTTGGCTGTTATAGATCCTTTCTGTCCTGCTCAGAGCGAGCAGGCTACCCTAGTGTGAAAGCTTTATCCCCTGCATGGCCAGGTGCTGGGGAAGGTTCCAGTAAAGGTGGGGGCTCTTTAGTAGTGTCCGGTGACATGAGTGGTGACCACAAGGACCTTTGGACATCTTCCTCCTTGCTTTCACTCAGGTTGTGAGGTTATCTTCCAGTTCTACAGCTGTGCTGGACCTAGAGGTACGGGAATGTACTTGGAGCACTCTGCTGGTTGAGGGCAGGTTTGGTCTACGGCTAGAGCCCAGGCCCACCACTGTGGGACTATACTGCTTTCTTGGGGTGGGTTAGTGCAAAGGTATGGGCTCTCATTGTTTGAGTGGGGGACCTCAGGAGCAGGCAGCTCCAAGGTTACCAGGTGTGTACAGTCTGATTCTCCTTGCCCACAGCCCTAGCAGAGTGTGGTTGTCCACAGTGTGGCTGTCCCTGGTGTGCTAGTGTACCTACAAGGAGGGTAAAAGTCATGAATGCTAGAGAGTGGTCAGCAGGGTTGGGTCACAGGTGGTGGGGGGCAGGTGGCCCTAGTTTGGCTAGACCAATTTGGGCATAAACTTCAGAGTCTCTTCAGTTACCTGTTAAAGCAGCTGTGCAGCTGATGGGTTATGCCAGCGTACTGAACCAGGCGCATGAGGCTTGTCTTGAGACTACTGAGGATCTAGTGGTCACAGCTGGGGAGTCAGGTGTTTACTGGGTGGCTGGTACCCAGCAGTGGGCTACCTCTGAGCTCTGCCTTTCCCACTCCAGTGAGCTATTGTGTACAGGGTAGTTGTCCAGGGACAGAATGAATGTTTTAGGCCACTGTCATCTGAGGGGGCAAGGGTAGGCATGATAGCCTGCTTTACCAAGAAGTTCTGAGATTATGTTAGGCAGAGTATATAGAATGTCTACAGGGTGCTGGGCTCTTCTTGATACTGTCCTGGGTGGTGTCTCTCATAGAAGAACCCACCCTCCACAGAGTCTGAGGTGTGGCTCAGCAAGGCTCTTGTATCCTGAGGTCAAATGGCTCTTGGTAGTGATGGCTTTTGGAACCCATGACCTGGATCTCTGGAGGGACAGGGCTGGAGGCCTAGGGTGGGCGTTTAGAAAGGGGAGGTCCTACCTCCAGGCCTGAAGCATCACAGTGGGAGTGACCTGTGCAGTCTTTCTAAACTGCCATTTACCCTTCTAAAGGAAGTGATCATTTTTTTTTTGCACAGGGGCAGTATCAGGCAATGAGGGCTATCCAGGGCGTGATTGTTGCTAATCAAAAACTAAAGGCAGTGACCTTTGGAGGTTCTAGAGCTAGACACTGCTGTCCTCTGCTACTGGGGCCAGAAAGCGTCTAGGAAAGGATATTCCAGAAATCAGCCTGGAGTTAGGCATGGCCCCTCCTGCTGGCCTGCCCTCTGCTTGGTTCCCACCCTTGTTGCTTGCTGCCCAGCCCCTGTGTAGTCTGTGCAGACTGTATAGAGAGGGATCTGCCTGGACATGTTGGTCTGGGGCCCCTGGACAGGGCCAGGTTGAGACACAGGCAGAGGCTACTGGGTCTTGGCTGAGTGGGCGAGTGATCAGGATCTGGAATGTACAGGAAGGGCCCAGGTTTCCTAGTGGGTGGCCTTCAGGTAAGAATCAGCTTAATGGTCCCTGTACTTGCCCTGGAGATCCAAGGCTGGCCCAGACCCATGACTGTGGATGGAGAAGCATCCCTGGTTGATCATATGGTTTGAGATGCATATCCCCGGGAGCCTAACATCCTCCTATTGGTGGTGGTGGGGGGAGAGAAACATCAGGTGGGGGATTGGTTTCCTTGAACCTCAGAGTGCCATTTTCATCTTGGAATCAGCAAGAGTTATAGAGTACCCTAGCAGTGCCGAGGGGCTGGAGCCCAGTATGTGGGCAGCAGATTATTTAGGTCATTGGGAGCGAGGCATCTGGAGGAAGGTTGGAAGGAGTGAGAGACCGACAGGCTGGCGTAAGTCTAATCTAGGGAATCAGAATAAAGGTACAACAGGTCTCGCTGGGCAGCCTGCCTCAGCCTCTTTGTCTTTGGGGCTGAGTGGCCTGAGAGATGGCCACTTACGAGCTAGAACGTTCCTTTTAAGCCTCAGTTTCCCCTGTGTAGTGTCTTGTAGAGCTTCTTCTGTATTTCTTTCCCTTCCTTGGATCTGTGGGATCCTGTGGAAGCCTGTTCCCAAGTCCTTGGGTTCACCAGACACACCCAAAGCCGGGGCTGGCCCAGAAGAGGAGGTAGGTCAACTGCAGCAGGCAGGCCTGGCCTGTCCCCTTCCCATGGGACCAGGGCTCCCATTGCACTCTGCCTGAGCCTTCCTGTGACTCAGGATTGCCGGAAGAAGTTCAGCTGTGTTTGGAGGATCCCCTGTCCCACCCAGGATAATGCCCTCCTGCCCCCTTCATCATGGCTTCTGCATTGGCTCAGTGTCACTTACTGGTCCCTGTGCCCCAGAGAGGATGCCTCTTTTTCCTGGCAGCCTTCTCTGGCGATGCCCACTGGCCCTGAAACTCTGCCAAGGCAAGCAGTTCCCTCTAATCTCCCAGTTAGGGCAGCAATGAGGCCCCTCCTCCAGGGTCAGCTTTTCTCTGGCTGGCTGCCCAGAGGCTCAACATATGCTGGGAATTGCATTGCCGAGCTTAGAGTTGCCCAGGACTCCCAGTGGTCCCTCCTCAGTGATCTCCCTGCCTGTTCCATTGGCCTTAGGGAACATGGACATGTCCCTGGATATACCAACCTTGGATGGACCCCACAGTAGACTGGTGGCATATCATACAAAGTTAGATGGCTGATTAATACAGCCTGGGTGACTGATTCCTGGCTATCTGAGCTGCGTTGCCGCACCTGAACTGAATGTTAGCAGGCACGCCCCGAACACTGATTTCTCTCAGGCCTGTGACCTGTGGAGGTGCTATTTGCTGTTGCCTCGATTTCCCTTTCTGTTAAGTGATGCTCTCAGGGCTGGTGTGGACCTGTAGTGGCTTCAGAGTTCACATAGACAAGCGCAACAATTAAGCACCGTTCACTGGCCAGCTTATAGATTTGGCCACGTTTGTTGTAAATGGCCTAGGGAAGAGGTTCCTTGTACACTGGCCTTCCCCTCTATGCTCGGCCCTACAGGAACAGGATGCCAACATCACACTTGGACTTTCCCATGGCCTTGACTGTGAGCCTCTGGTCCCCTGGTCTTGAAGGGTTGTTTATTGCCTGCCTCCCTGCCCCCATTTGTAATGGAAGTTCTGGACAGCTAGGGACATGCATTGGGGCACTGTGTGAATCTTTTAGTCCTGCCTGCTGGCCCTGATCCCACATCATCCCGTTGCCACTGTCCTGGCTGCTATATGGGGGATGAGGACACAGGCTATTGCGTTGGCTTTGTTCTGCCTCCCCAGGCTCCCTGGAAGCTGTCCTGGTCTGCATTAGCTTCATGGGAGTAGAAGATTGGAAAGTGTGTGGTCCTGTGCTGGAGGGACTCACACACACACACACACACACACACACACACACACACTCACACACACGGAGCAGGATTACAGGGGATGATGATCACCTTCCTGGAGCATGTGGCTCTGCATCCCAGAGGTTGTGCTGTAGGAAGGGGATTCTCCTCTTGCCAGGTAGTCAGGTGGGCTTCTAGGAGGTGATGGCAAATGGCATGGCAAGAGGGGTTAGTGGGGTGCAGCCCACATCACCTGGGCAGGCCTTCACTGAGCCCTTTTGGGTTGGTGGTAGGCACTGGTCCAGGGTACCTCTTTAATTCTCAAGGTAGCCCGGGGGTGGCTGCTCTTTACCACCCCATGCTCCCCACCCCCCCATTTCTCAGGCAGGAAGCTGCTGTCTGTGGCTGGCCTCCTGCAGGTGGCACCGGCTGGCCGGGAAGCGCAAAGTGGAAGGCAGGCTGTTGTTATGCACTTGCAGAGTGGCATGGCCCAGCTCTCTTGGTCCCTTTGTTTGTGACGAGCCAGAGCAGGCAGCCCCCAGGTGTGTGGGGGAGGAATCCAGTGCAGCTGTGGCTCCCAGTTCCCTCAATGACACAGAGGTGATTAGCTCATAGGAGGCGCTGCTGTTGTTTGACTGTGAGGGCCTCAGTTTCCTCCCTGGTCAGTAGGTGTGAAGTCTCTGTTTAGGGACTTTGGGAGTCCTCTGCTAATGGGAGGGAGGCCTTCCTGCTCCCCCTGCCCCTTGGTCTCCTCCTCCTAGCTGTCGTTCCCACGACTGGCCGTGCAGGAAGCCATCTGGAGGGCTTATTTACCCTCCCTTAGCCTCCCTGGCAGGAAGTCACCGGAAGGGCTGTCCCCAGGGGCCCCTTCAGGCCTGTGAGGACAGCCAGTGGCTTGGGGGTCTGTGCTAAGGAGTCCCCCAGTGGAGCAAGGGGGCAGGGAGCCAGGAGAACAGAGCTAGGCAGGGCTGGGAGCCGGGTATGTGGCTGGAGGGGGCTTGAGATATTCATCCAGGAGCCATCTGTCCATCTGTCCACGCTCCCTCCCCCACTCTCCCACCCAGAGGAGGCCCAATAGCCCTGATCATAGGACTCAGGCGAAGCCACTTGGGCTACATCCCAGGGTGGTCTGTGTGATGTGTGTGGGATCTTGGGAACAGGAGGGGGACACACACTGCGTAGACCACCAGGTGGAGGCTGCATGGGGGAGGAGTGATCTAAGGGCAGGAAGCTGAAGAGGGTACAGGAAGAGGATGTGGCCTTGGGAGTGGAAAGTTGACTTCTCAGACGCAGGACTGAGGGCAGAGGAGAGAGAAGCAGACAGATCACGGGGCACAAATGGTGCCAGTGGTTTGGGCCCTTCAGACCCTTCTTTGCCCCTCTGCAGGACTCTGGCCTGTTTCTCAGAATTCCCTATCAGCTCATTAGACTGGCTATTTAGGCCTAGGGACCTGGGCTTCTGCCTCAAAGGCCAAGCATGTCCAGCTGCCCAGGCATTTGTGGCAGCTCCACTGTCCATTGGGTGGCCTAAGTGTGATTGACAGGACCTGGGGACTGTTCCCACGGACACTGCCAGCTGGGCCTGCCCTACCCCAGGAGGGGCCTCGAACCCTGTGGGACCTGTGGCCTGGGTTCTTGGCAGCCTTGCGTCTGTCCTGGCTTCTCGTCTGCCTTGGGGAGTTGGGTGGGCCCTGGGGTCACACAGCCCTGTCCCAGCCAGCTATGGGTAGGTCAAGGTATAGCCTCCTCGTCCTCAGTTTCTCCCCTCCCCCTCCTTCCTCCCATTTCTGGAGGCTGTGGCTTATGACCCTGTGCAAACCCTTCAATGTGCTGGGGTTTCCCAGACAAGTATCTTCCAAGTCTCTGCCCTGTGCTGAAGGCGGTGAACATGAGAACCTAGAGACTAGGCCAGTCTGGGTGGGAATGGAGGCTGTCCCTGGGCACAGTGGTGGCCATTGGTTGTCCCAGGAGGGCCACTGGCAGGCAGGTCCAAAGCATTTGCTGTATACACCGAGGACATGCTGTCCTATGATCCAGCTTCATGCAGCCCTGGGCTGAGCGTACCCCACCTCAGAGGCTGTGCCACGGTCGGAAGATGATTGGCTGTCTCTGGGAGGTCAGACATTCAGAGTGGGGTCAGCCCAATAATCTTGCCTTCCCATGAGATACTGAGTGAATCTGAGATAGTGCAGAAGTCCCAGTGGAATGGGCTTGAAGTATTTTAACCACAGCCAACCTCAAGTGTGACCAAGGAACATGGGCATCAAGCACAGTGGGCCGGGTGTTGGCCTCTGGGCTGAGAGTCTGGACACCAGGGTAAGGCTGACCACACCATGCCTCGGCCTGGCTGGGGCAGGGCCACCTTACCTGTGATACTTTCCTAGGTCTAGTACACCCCGCTGATACCAGGGGATTTTCCCTCTACTCCTCCCTTGGGCTGCCAAGAAGAGGGTATTTGGATGGACAGAATCAGGCTAATTTGGGATCCTAGGTGCTAGATTTCGGCATGTAGCTTGAACAGACAATACCAGACCAAATGGTTCCACGAGGGGAGGGGGTTTAGTAGGGCAGAGGACAAAGGTGGGAGAAAATGTCGGGTGGGGGGGAAGAGAGAGAGGTCAGAGAGTTCTGCCTATTTATATGGGCAGTGACGTAGCTCTTTTCCCAGGTAAAGGTGAGGTAGCCAGGTGTATTCTGGGAGTGTATAGCGGTTGCCTTGGCATCGATGTAAGAGTCTCCCGGATGTGACGTCACTGAGTTCGGGGCTGGTACCAGCACTAGGCATGTGTTCAAGGCTGGGAGGTAACACCCAGAGAATCCACAGGCTATGCCACATTAAGTCCGATGAGCATGGGAGCAGAAGGATGGGTCCTGGTCCTCAAAGATTCTAGAGATGCAGGGGAGACTGTCAGGCCATACAGGCCAAGATTGTCTGGAGAGTGTGTGCTTGGTTCCTAGCCAATAGCCCAGCAGGTCTGTGACCAGTGTCTCCTAGAGAGTCCAGAGACATCATTCAGGAAATCTTTGCCAGGGTGGGGCTACATCCTTAAGGATCCTGGAGGGCCTCCAGAGGGAGGTAGCCAGGATAGACATCCAGAAGAAGCCCGTCTGCCTTGTTCCTTTCACCTCCCCTTTACCGTGTAGGAACATGCTGTGTTCACAAATACTGGTCAGTGTTCATCTGCCATAAATCCCCACTGAGCACTGGTTAGGCTGAAGAGTCAGTGAGCAATAAGAGAAAATGGAAGGAACCTTCTCCTCTAAGCTTCAGGAGCTAGCACGAGCCGTAGGCTGCCCCAGCTGTTGCATCCAGCCCATGTGGGGAAGAACAGGTCTCCAGCAGTTAGGGAAGGGCGAGTTGAATGCCTGTGAAACCTGTTTGGTCCCTGCTGCTGCCCAAGTCTGGGGTTGCAAGCTTGTGTTGGTACCCTCCTTCCCCCAGCTGCATGCTGACCCTGGATAACCTGTTCCTGTGTACTCAGCTTCCTTGCTTTGTGCTCTCAGATGTAGGTGATTCTGGTTCTTTCTTGTCATGTGCTGTCTTCCTCAGTGGCATGCGGGGGTGGGGGGGACGACATTGGTGGTCTTGGTGAGAGCATTCTGGGGTAGGAGCCTTCCCTCTCTAGGGATCCCAAGTGGTGACTTTAGATTGTCCCTATGTTTAGTCCAGGCTCTAGGGTTGGGGGGGCTTGGTGGGAAGGGACAAGCCTGCCAGCTGCCCTTCTCCACTTCACTGGCCACATGGTCCTGGCCAGACCTGGTGTCCTGGGTATGTAGTCCCCACCCTGCTCAGATCCCACTGTGCACTTGCTGCTTTTGCATACCTGTTGAAACACCTACCGGGTGCAGTGTTCAGAATCTGTAGACAAGGGTGTAGACAATCTACAGACAATGCTTCTCAGTGGGGAGACAGACAGATTCCAGGCCAGGCAGTGCTGTTGGCTGCTAACAGCCATTAGCCTGGAAGCCCACTGACCTGAGGTCCGAGTGATGATGAGGAGAGATGGAGAAGCAGAGGGTAGCCGTGCCAAGGCCTGGAGGCAGTGCTGTGCTGTGCTTAGGGGTTTGCAGACACAGCTGGGGAGGCAGGTGCAGAGGAAGCTTAGAGAACAGTCACAGTCTTAGAGAACGCTGGGGAGGTCCTTCTGGGTGTGAGGGCAGCCGGAAGACTCAGCAGAGGTTATGGTCTCCCTGAGATGTGTTGGGGGAAGATGGAGGACCTAGGATACCCAGCTGGGGCTGGGTCAGCATCTCACTAGACCCCCTTCCAGAGCTGCCCTCTGCCTGGGGCTGTAGGGACTGTCTCTGTCCCCTCGTCTTGTGATGGACTCTGGGACAGGCCTGGATGAAGACCAGAGAAGTGTTGGTGCTCATGGTGGTTCTGAGAGCTGAGGCCTGGCCCAGCTAGCTTTCGTTAGATGCCCCCTATCTGCTCCACAGTGGCCCTTTGTTGCTGGGCCCTCCTATGGATACCTACCCTTCACTGTTTCATTAGCAATGACATGTCCCTCATTGTCCTGTGTATCCGACAGTCCCACAATAAGCCAGCCCCGGGGATGTCTACCCCACTACACAGTTGGGTGAACTGCGAGAAGGCCAGTGTAAATAGACAATGACTATCTCATCCCGTAGGATGGTGGTGATTGGCTAAGTCTTTTTTTTTTTTTAAACTCAGAGTTTAGGGTCCTTCAGGGAGAGACACTCAGCTGCCCAAATCTCCCAGGAGCCTGCTCTGTTCAAAAGAGCTCAGTAAACAGCCCCAGGGTTTGCTCGAGCATATGAGTGCGCGCTCTCTCTCTCTCTCTCTCTCCCTCCCTCTCTCTCTCTCTCTCTCCCTCTCTCCCCTTGTTGGAGTGTATTGCAGAGTTTCAAATGCTTAGACAAACATTTCCTGTCCTCAGGGGAGTGATCTGAGCTCTCCTGCGGTCCCCACTGCCCAGTGGCCCGTCAGGCCCTCCCTCGTCTCCTCCTCTCCCCTTCACCTTGCACGTCTTCAGTGGCAGCAGCCTGCACCTCTCCTAGCATACTGCCAACATCCCGCCAGACCTAGTCAGGGTCAGGTGCCCCAGGTGTGGGCTAGATTCTGTTATCCTGTTCTTGTTACCATGACCCACTTCCCCTGCCTGGATTTAGCTCTAGGCTTCCTGGTCCCTCTCAGGGTACCACAGTGCTCTTGGACCCCAGCATCTCACTGCATCCACCTCCCCTATTCCTGCAGTGATCAACACTGTCCCCAACTTGGGCTCAAAATGATCTAAATGTCCCTCGGCTGAGGACTAGATAAACCACGGCGTGTTCCTACAGTGGAATATTATTTGGCAGTATTCAGCTGATAAACGGAAGTGAAGCACTGGCCTGCTACAAGAGAGATCTTTGAAGACACGCTTGTGTGGGAAAAGACATCACAGTGGTTCCATGCGACGTCTTTTTATACCAGACAGGGAACCACAGATGGGGGCCAGAGAAAGAGGCGAATGCTTGTGGCTGCACTGTGTGCTGAGGAGAGGTACCCAGAGCTTCACACATCATCTCCCAGCACTTTCCTACTGGGCTACAGCCCCAAAACTTCTAAGTTTTAAATCTGGAGACAGAGTGTTGCTATATACCTGAGACTGGCCTTAGTCTGACCACAGTCCTTTTGTCTATGCTGCCCGAGTGCTAGGATTAAAAGAAAAACTCCCCTGAAAATTTTAAATTTATGTCTTCAATCACTAGTTGATTGACCGATCGATTAATTAAGAGTTGGTTTTCTTCCTTCACCATGTGGGTCCCAGGGATTGAACTCAGGTCTTCATACATGTGTGGCGAGCCCTCTCTTGGTCGAACCATCTTCCTGGCCACCACCATCATCACCATCACCACTATCACCATCATCATCATCATTAGCAGAAGCAGCAGCATCTTGTGCCATGGATTTTGTTGACTTGAAGCGTACAGTGTAGCCCAGATTTGCCTCATACTCTCTCTGAAAATCTTCTCCCCTCAGCTTCCCAACAGCTGAGATTATAGCGCACCACCGTGAGTGGCATATAGAACCTGCAGGGAGGCTGTACACTTTAAAATGGTTAGCATGAATCAGGTCTGGTGCACTCTTAGAATCCCAGAACTTCTGAGCTGGAGGCAGGAGGAATTCGAGGTCAGCCTCCCTTACATAGGGAGTTGGAGGCCAACCTATACTAGCAAGACTTGCCTCAAAAAAATAATAAACTATGATGCTGAATTTCACGTTACTAGAGTTTATCAGAGAGGAGATATTGAAACAGCCTTGCCTAGGGCCTTGCTGAACATGTATTCCTGGGTTTGTGAAAGGACAGAGATGCCCTTGGCTTTGCCTGGTGTGTTAGGACTCTGATCACACAAGGTTGGTGCTAGCAACTGGGGTGCTGGGCCCAGGCTGCTGGCTTCCTTCTACCTGAGAAGCTTTGAACGATCACAGTGGGGAACCTGGGACTGTGAGGGGAACCTGTTCTTTGTCCTCATGGTCAGTGCAGCAGGTACTTGCTTCTGTATGTCTGCCTGTGGGACCCCAAAGTCTAACCATGACAAGAGCAGCTAGGGCACTTGTCCCTACCTCCTGGTCCCCCAGGTGCCAACAAGTTCTTGCCTGGCTTTGTCCTGGATCTCAGGGAGCCTCTAAGTCTGGCCGACTCGTGAATGGCCCAGCCACAGCGGTGCCAAATAGAACAAAGGTCCCAGCTTACCCTGAGAGCTATTCCCTGGACACTGGGTCCCTCCCACCCTGTGGTCCTCTGCATTCTAGGCTGGGAATCCCCTCTGTGCATGGCTTTCTATTTGCCTCAAACCTGGTGTTGGTGCCTCCTACTCACCCCTGCTGAGATCCATGGGAGACAGGACAGCCCAGAGGATGTCTGTCTGGTGTTTCATGAAGTGCCTGCAGGTCCCTCCCAGCAAACCTAGCCTGTACTTGGGGCCAGATGCTGAGAGGAATTTCGCTTTAATCCTGGAAGCAGGGTAGGGTGCTTATGCAGGCCATGTGGCCTGTCTAGGCCCAGCATGCTCAGTGTTCACATCCACCCCCCCAACTCTTGTTCACTCTTGTAAACTCCTTCTACATTTATGGGAAGTTGACCCTGCTGCCGTGGGCAGGGTGACCAGGCATTTGGATGGGCAGCAGTGAGCCATGGCTGGCGCCTTCTTGCTGCGTGTCAAATCTGGGGCATGGAGTGATCTAGTCTGAGGTTGCAGATGTGGGCCTCTGTATCACTTCGCCATACTTAAAATTGGTGTCAGACACATCTGGAAGTCCTATTGGCTGTCACTCCCTTGTCTCTATGTCTAGAATGGGGGTCTCTGGAACGTCTTGTATGAAAGAAGTTATTTAGACTGTCTTCCAAAGGACCTAGGTGTAAGTCCTCAGCCTTAGTGGGAACCTGGCCCAGAGTCAAAGCTACAGGGACAGTTCGAAGGGCTCTGGGAAAGGGACATGTCTCTTAGATCCTGGACACTGAGGACAGCTCCATCCAAGGCCAGGGTTCCAGAGCACCCATCTCACCGATGAGCAGACAGAGCACAGAGCTTTGGAGGATGCCACCCAATGTCACACATCTCATACAAGGGATAGATAGCAGGGAACCAGCCAGAGGTCCAAGCTGGTGATTCTCTCTGTGTGAAGGAATGGGTTCTGCGATCCAGGAGTCAGAGGCTGAGAAAGGCCTCTTGTCTGGCACCTCAGGGAGCTTGCTTGCTTTTGGGCTTGAGCTCAAGCTTTAAGGGATTGGGGAGCCGAAGATACAGATACGTGTCAAGTCTTTCTGAGCTACCGCCGTTTCCCCAAGTGTCTTATGATGTCACAGGGGCTGGCCAGGCCAATGGGAGGGAAGTAGGGCCCAGTAGAGGCTGTATGTACACTTAGGGGCCAGTGCTGGCTTTGCCAGTGTGTGGCCTCTAGGATTGTAGCTTGTGTGTGCATATGTGAGGTGATGCATGTGCCTAGTGGCACCAGTCACAGCAGCTGGGGACAGCCAGCAGAACCCCATGGTGTGGCTCACTAACTTCTCTCAGGGAGGAGCCCCGCTGCCTTGCCACCCATGTGCTTAGCATAGACTTGGCCTGGAAAGCCAGTGGGGTGATGTTCTGAGGTCTTGTGGACAGGGAGGCCTGAGGGAGTATGGCCTCCAACAGTCTCTTAGCATGTCAAGGATCTGTGGTGACTGAGTGTTTTCCACCTGTGTCCTGGGGTTCTCACTTAGCTGGACCTCACACACTAATTCTTTGGGGGTATCAGGGCTGTGTCTTACCAACAGGCCAGCCCAGAAATAGCCATGACCTCTGTGGCCAGCCTGGCAACGCTGGAGCATAGCGGCCTACGTGCACCAGGCCAAGTCATCTCACCGTGAAGGCCAGCTATTTTGGACATGGCCTCTTGAGGCCAGGTCAGAGCTCTTTCCCGCGGCTCCTTGGGCCCCTCTGACGTGCATCCGAGGGCCTTGGCATGAAGCCCTGGCTCCCTACGTGATCTCCAGCCCCCCACCCCCACCCCACCCCTGCCTGTCTGGCCCCAGAGTCCTGGGCTCTGGGTAGGACTGAGGAGGAATCCCATGAGGCAGACTCTGGGTGAGGGATGAACTGTCTGAGCCTGCCGTGCATTAGTGGGCTTGGCTACTGTGAGGAGAAAACACACAGGAAGTGAATCTCTGGGCTGGTTCTATACGTGCCTCAGTTTCCTCACCCAGAAAATGGAGTGACAAGTGCCTTCCAGGACTGTCCTGGGAATTGGTGTGGTGTATATAATCACCACACAGAGAGGTTTTGGGGTTCCCTCATCTCATAGGTATGAATAATGGGCCCAGAGAGTAGCCAGCATGGAGTGGATACAGCTTCTGAGTTGGTTGTTGATTACTCCTGCTTTCAGCTGTGAACCACTTGAGTCGTTGAATTGAGCATTGAGATGCTTAAGTTTCCGCTGGCCCGCAGTCTCTTACTCTGTGGCCTGGATCTATGCATTTGTTGTCTGCCAGAGACTGCTGCTGGGCTTCCTGTAGAAGTGACCATATAGGGCCAGGATTCCCTGAGGTCCTGCCATCCTGGAGGACCACAGTTTCCTGGATATCCCACTCATTGGTCCTGCTCTGGAAGGCCAGGCTAGCCTAGCTTCTGACTTTCCAGGAGTAGAGCTTACCATCTGTCTTTGAAGATGCTGAGTGGGTTAAAAGTGGTTTTCACTGTTGGAGTTGGGGCAGGAGAGAAAGGCCACATGGCCAGCTGACTGTTGGCTGCATGCTGGTCCTGGGATTTTGACTCCTGGAGAAGGGTCCCAAAAAGGAGCTGTAGCTGGTCCCTCAAGCTGAGGGACTGTGGCCTGTGGCTTGGCACCTTGCAGGCAGGTGCAGAATTGATGCACCTTGTATCCACTTGTATTATGTGCCTTTTGGCCGCTGTAACAACTGTTCACACTACAGAGTGCAGGTTTAAGTCTCACTTAGAGGTGGGCCAGATTCCATGAGTACCCTGACTGTGCAGCCTCAGTGCCTAGTGGGCATCAGGCAGAGGCTGTGTTGAGCAGTTTTCAGTGTGGGTCTCCATGTCTCTCTGGGACCTCTGACACATGTACGGACTTATCTGGTAGCTAACAAGAGTAACAAGGGCCCAGGGACCCACTTAGCTCTCTGAGGCCCCAGCTCACAGCTCTTGTCCGCTCCTAGGGGCTGTGCCTGGTGAAATCCACAGACTTGGTCTCAAGAGATAGCCCAGTGGTTAAAAGCACTGGCTGCTCTTCCCAGTTCAATTCCGAGCACCCACATGGCAGCTCACACCTGCCTGTAACTCCAGTTCCAGGGGATCTGACACCCTCACCCAGACATATATGCAGGCAAAGCAGGAATGCACATAAAAGAAAAATAAACATTAATTGAAAAAAAAAGGGGGGGCTGGGCGGTGGTGGCGCACGCCTTTAATCCCAGCACTTGGGAGGCAGAGGCAGGCGGATTTCTGAGTTCGAGGCCAGCCTGGTCTACAGAGTGAGTTCCAGGACAGCCAGGGCTACAGAGAGAAACCATGCCTCAAAAATCCAAAAAAAAAAAAAATAAAAAAAGAAAGAAAGAAAGAAAGAAAGAAAGAAAGAAAGAAAGAAAGAAAAAAGAAAAAAAAAAGGAATCCACTGGATGGTTCCTTGTATGACATGGAGGGCAGGAGTCACCTGGTGAACTGTGGGACAGACCTCCTCTGGGCTTGGTTGGGACTTTAGAGAGTGGGGGGGGTCTTACCTCCCACAGGAGCCATTAGCATCAAATGAGTCCAGGAAACTCTGTGTCCTCTGGGATGCCATCTCTACTCATTGGCCCTAGGCTTTGGGGGCCTTGCAGCTTGGCTGGCACTGTGGCAGGAGTTGATACCAGCCTGGATGATGCCAAGGAGGGAAATACTAAGACTGAGGAATGGGTTTTATGCTGGGACTATGGTGGGCTTTCAAACCTTTCTTCTTCGACTGGGATCCTGGATCTGCAGAATTCCTGTCCCAGCATCTGGTGTGCCAGAATCACAGGCTTATGGTAGCCAGTGTCCCATTGGTAGAACTCTGAGCTTCCCAGACAGGGTAGCCCTGGGTTTCCAGGACTGTAGAACTTGGTTGAGTTCCCACCTACCTACACGGTCTGCCACAAGTATGAATCTTCATGCATGAAGACTGGGAATTTATGTACATTGATGGCACAATGGAAACCTCTGAGTCCAGTATTCTATGCAGAACTGAGGTGGGCCTCCCCAGAGAGGGGTGCAGGCCTTCAGTGGGCTCTACCAGTGGACGTGGACTGCAGTGAGGGTGATATTACATCTTGGTATGAGGCTCCTGGCTCTGCGGGGGGGGTGGGCAGAGTGGAAGAGGAGCTGTCAGCTTGAGGGTAGGAGGACCTTGTACGCTCTGTACTTCCCTAGAGATTCTGATGGGTCCAGCTACTGCAGGATACTGAGTTCTCTTTCCTGGCACAGGTATCTGGCTAATCACTTTTTTCCCCCAGAAATTCTTCTCTGTATGCCCCGTGTGCTCAGGTCCTTGAGTGATATCTGTGTGGAGGCATGTGTGTACGTGTGTCTGTGTGTCTGTGTCTGTATGTAGCAGTGTGTTGTGTACAGCTTTTCTTTACATTGCCATTGTTGGAAGAGCATGCTGGTTGAGGAACGACAAGGGACCAGTCCTGAGAGGCAGGAGCAGCCCCTGCCCTGTTTATGGAGTTTCCACTTCCTGGGGAATGAATGGAAGTAGGGGTTGGTGCTGGGCAGGAAGAAGCATGCATGAGCCCCTGCGTCGGGCCTTGGTGGGCTGGGTGTGTGGGTCTGGTCCACTTTCCCCTCCTTCTTCCTACTAGAACAGCGGTTCTCAGTCTGTGTGTTTGAGACCTCCTTTTGGGGTCAAAGGGCCCTTTCACAGGGGTCTCCTAAGACTGTCAGAAAGTTACAGTTGTGAACTTGTAATGAAAATAGTTTTATAGTTGAGGGTCACCACAACCTGAGGAAGTATATTAAAGGGTCACAGCATTAGGTTGAAAGGAAGCATACTGTACTAGAGGAAGTGTGAGCCCCAGCAGGCACTAATGGGACATAGGATCCAGGGCCAAACCTAGATTGCTGCCTGCTGGGGTATCTGGACAGTGGTTTTGGTATGGGGCTGCTTACTTGGAGGGTGGGGTGAACTTAGACTCTTATTTCTGGCAGGTCACCCAGCCCTGTGGGGCTGCCACCCACTCTCCCTTATTTCTGCTATCACAGGTCCCTGGAGGACTGCCTGTCCCCTGTCCCCTGCTCGTCAGGGAGAACTATATCAGGCTGTGTGACCCTGGACCCTGTGTCACTACCCTGTTAGGGCTGCCCCTGAGCTCAGTCCTCCGGCTGCTATATCAGGGCTTCTGCCTCCACCTCTGACATAGAGGGAGGCGAATAAAATTAGCTTCAAGGGAAGGATAAGCTCTGAGGACCCAGGTGGTGAGTGTCACTAGCCCTGAGTGGGAGGGCCTTGTTTGGGGACAGCAGGCAAGAGGAGCTTATCCCAGAGTGAAGGGTGTCATAGCACTTTCTAGGGGAAGTGGGGAAGGGTGTCACCCATGTGGCCAGAGTGGCATCTTTTTCTGGCAAGATCCAAGCTCTGTTTTCCTCTCATCTCTCTTCATTGTGGGGTACCTGACCCTTCCTACTGTGGTACCCCAGCTTCAGTGGAGGTCATGTGTCTCCTGTTATTTCCACACCAGCCATGCCATCAGAAAGTGGGCCAGGACCACAGTGGGTGGTGATGTGGTGGCCGCACAGGTCTGATTGAACACAGCCACAGGCACCCTCCTGAATCTGCCGCATAGAAGGACCAGTGAGGCCCAGAGCCTCTTCTATCACCTCAGCCAGCCGTATGCTAACACACAGCAGCCTGGCTTGTCATCCATTATCACCTTCAGCCTAGTGGCTCCTATGAAGTTCTGGAGGGTCACTTCTCATGCTGGTCATAGCTGTATACAAGGTGACAGTCCGGCTCTGAGGGGTGGCTGGAGAGACTCTGGAGGTGCCATGACTGATGGGCGTGGAGTGGGCCTCCTGCCATTTCCTTTGATTGCCCACTGGGTGTAAAGCTTCTGAGGCTGCGCAAGTCACACAATAGGAGTCGGGAGGGAGGGAGGCCTCAGCTAGAACAAGGCAAGCAGGTTGTAGGCAGCCCTCTCCTCTTTATCTCTCTCTCTAGGCACACATAATACAGGGATTCTCAGTCTTGGGTCTCAGCTGGGGTTTGTATGTATTTGAGGAAAGACATGGACTAGATCGTGAGCCGCCAGCCAGGTAGACACTGGTGCTTGCTGGTGGTGGAGAATACGGTTGGTTCCTGCCCTGGGAACTGAGTCTGCCTGAATGCTGCCGTCCCAGTTTCTCTTTTCCATGGTGACGTTGTCCAGCCCCTGTCTCCCTGCGCTGTAACTCCCTGCCTGGTATCTCATGATTTCTGCAACCTCTATCTCTGTGATCTCTGGGAGTCTGTTACATTTGCTCCCCCAGCCCTAATCTCATGCAACAATGAGGCATGGAGGAAGCCTAGAAGTGCTTGGCAAGTTGGGAGCTTGAGATACAGAGTGATTGGTGGCTTCCTGGAGGATGAGGCTCTGGCCTTGGGGGTGTCTGAGGAATTCTGTGAGAGAGAACAGGGTACCTGGAGGTGCGAATCCTATATCCCTTCTTCCACTGAAGGGCAGTGAGTTTGGTAGGCTGTGGGAGCCATGGAAGATGTGTGATCTGTGGCAGGTCAGAGACACCATTCAATCTGCAGTTTGAGCCAAACTTTGAGGCCAGTCATGGTGGCTTGCTGGGTGGCTTGACAGATGGACAGGTGTTCAATCCTGGTGCTAATCTGTGCTGGAATGTGAGACATCAAGCTGCCCTTCCACATGGACACACATGGATGTTACCCACTTAACTCTTTCCTGGGTGTGAAGGGGTCCCTGATGGAGTGGGGAGGCCTTTGGACACCTGGGGATCCCTTGAGCCCCCTTTTGTTGGCAGGGTCAGAAATCATGGATGTTGTCTTTTGAGGCAGCTGGGTCTCCAGGCAGAGTCCTAAGTCTTCTACAGGTGCTTGGATCTTGTGAGAGAGGGGCTAGATGAGAAATCTTGAGACCTAGGCCTGGACAAAGGGTGAGGTTGAGGGCATATTGCCTTGGGGCACATCCAGGCCCACGTGGTCCTCTACTTACTGGATACAGAGGAGGAGGCAGTGCTGTGCTCTGGGTGTGAGTATAGCTTGGAGCTTGCTTGTTTCTGGTGACTCTAAGGGAGTTGAGTTTCTGCTTTCATTCTGATTTATAGGTGAGGAAACTGAGGCACAGAGTTCTTGCCCCTCTGTAGGAGAGCTCTCCTTCGTGACAGGGACAGGAAGAAAAGACCCAGGAGTCATGGCTGTGGGGTGGTGTGTGGGAAGAACTGAAGAGAGGAAGGTAGGATGAGCTTGTCCGGGGTGCCTCAGCCGTGAACAGACAGCCCAGTGAGAGTCAGTATTGGGAGAGCACTGCCCAACTCTGCATGTGGTAGCCTGGGAAACAGGTACTCTTGAGTCGGCAGTGATGCCTGCCCGCAGGACTGGCAGCTCAGCTGTTCTCTCCCATCTTCCCTGTCTCCATATTTCTCAGCCTTTCGAGTGACATCAGGAGGAGCTCAGCATGCCTGTCCCACTGAGTGAGTGAGTGAGTGAGTGAGTGAACGAACACTAGATTCCCTTCCTCCTGGGAAAGAGTTCTAAGGTCTAGTGTAGAGGAAGTCACAGGCTGTGGAAGGAAGGAGACATGTGAGCCAAGACTGAGCTCTTGGGAGGTGAAGTACACCATAAGAGGAGGAAAGGGGTGCCCTGTCAGCCATGATTGAAGCAACTGCTGGAGGCAGATCCACCCTTAGAAAGCATGGTGCTCGGGCTGGAGAGATGGCTCAGAGGTTAAGAGCACTGACTGCTCTTCCAGAGGTTCTCAATTCCCAGCACCCACATGGTGTCTCACAACCATCTAGAATGAGATCTGGTCCCCTCTTCTGGTGTGCAGGCATACATGTAGGGAGAATGCTGCATATATAATATGTAAATAAATCTTAAAAAAAAAACCCACAGAGCTCAGGGTGGACCTTCTGGGGTCAGAGGTCCCAAGTTTTGAGACCTGGTGGATTTCATATACAATTACCTGGACCCACTCTGTGGCCCACTGTGTGCTGCCAGTCGGTAGAAGTGACAGTTACAACCTTTGGTCTGCAGTGGTGCAGGCGGGGCTGATGCCAGGCACGAGGGTGCTCTCAGAGAGCGGGAGCCTGGGTCAGCAGATCCCCACTATGGTCAAGCTGACCCTTGGTGGGGATAGCAGGTGCCTGCCTTTTGGAAACCCAGGTCTGTTTCCAGGTCACAGTCCATGGCATGCAGGGTGCTGGCACCATCCTGGAAGGTGGCTTCCCTCTCTAGCAGTGTGTCCATTTATAGAGGTGGCCTTAGGCTCAACAGAGGCCAGCACTGGTCCCAGGTGGCACCGGGCATCAGGACAGATGGCCAATGCAGGCATCAGGAGTATGTCCACCCCCTTTTGGGTCACCTTCTCCAGGAACCCTTCCCTGCCCATCCTGCCCTCTAGAGCGTCTGCCACCTGGGGCTCTCCTGTGGTCCCTATCCAGTGCATAGTTTCAGATGGCTCTTGAGGGACTAAATTGGAGGGGAGCTCCCCAAGGCAGGAGGCAAAGGGGCAACTGACATAGTAGCTCCCTCTTGGAAAGCATGGATGGAGCTGTTGTTAGGGTGGCATGAGTGTCCCCTCCTCTGAGGTTCTCCCAGACCTCAAGGGATGAGGTCTCGTGATAGGTTCTGGATGGCTCCCCAATCTGGACCTCTGCCTAGAACGCCGGGTCATTTGTTCCTTCCATAAACAAGTGGGAGCTTCTTGGTGCCAGGTCTGGGTGGGAGGTGGGGGTATAGGTGGAGCTGAGTGCTAGGTTCATCCTCCCTTTAGGGATGTCTTCCCTGGGCTGGGCACATAGCCAGGGGGGTTGGGGATAGCATGGGGTTAGGGAGCCTGTTTTGTGAGGGGTTGCACCCTTGGAACTGTGCGGCACAGGGTTATAAGAGCTTTGGATGGGTTCCTAGGGACTGGTGTGGGTGGAGCCTGCTAGGGTCTCCCCTCCTGGCCCCAGAGATGCGTGCTCTGGGAGGACTCCAAGAAGGCTCTGGATGTGTTATATATAGACTTCTCCGAAAGGCTTGGGGCCCTGCCAGCTGTAGCAGGTGCCCCCAGGCTTAGCTAGAGGCCCCAGCATGCTGGGCGGGGGGTGTCCCTTGGAGCCCCCGTTGCAACCCTGATTGGTGCAGTATCTCAGAAATTGCTGGGCCTGTCACTAACAAACCCTTTTTTAGACAACTAGTGGGCCACCAGACATGGTTTGCTGTGCTTTCTCCTAGCCACCTGGGACTGGGACCTCAGGGGGTGGGCAATCTTTAAGCATGGTCTAGCTTCCTGGCTGGGTGACGCGGGCACTCTACTCAATACCTCTGAGTTGCTGGATGCTGGTGCCTTGTGGAGGGTTCAGGGTCCGCTGTCAGGATGGGAACTAGAGGAATAGCCAAGACTACGGGTCTGGTCAGCATCAATGCAGTGTCTGTGCTGGGTTTATAAGGATGGTATATTCTGGGGATCTCAGGTTGCTGCCTGGCTTTCTGGGGTTGAACCAGGATGGGGCTGCAGCGGGATGCTCCAGCCTGGACATTACCAGCTCTACTTACCTGGGCCAGGCAAGAATGGGGGATAGTAGGCTCTGCTGTGCAAGGCTGGCTAATGAGACTTCTCTCTGGGAATATTAGGAGCATGCCCTCTCCTGGCTCAGGTCCAGCCCTTCAGGGACCATTCCTCTCCCCAGCACCAACTACTGATTACAGGGCCAGGCCTCTGTCTGGGAGCCGGGCTTGGGCCAGGGTTCCCAGCAAGGCAAGGCCTCTGGGGATTCTGTGAGCCGGAACTCAAACAAGCCCTGCTCCAGAAGGCTCCCAGGGTGATGCAGCTACTGGGGCAGGTGTGGACTGACATCTGTCTCCATTCTTGGGCTGGAGAGCACAGAGTTCCTGCCTGGGATGCCCCAGGACAGAACCAGGACTCTGTCTCAACAGTGGAGCCCAGGAGAAGATCCTGCTCAGGGGGTGTCCTGGAAGGCTTCAGGAGACCTGGGTGGGTGTCAGTTCCCTTGGAGATGAGCCTTTGTAGAGTTGCCTCCAATTTCTTGTGTGACTCGAGTGTGCGTAGGGTCAGTGCCTCAGTTTCTTCAGCTGTAGCTCTTAAGGTGAAGTGAGGGCTAGTGATGCTGAGAGCACAGTAGCTGCTCAGTGAGTGCATATGAAGCCTGAGAGCTGGAAGGGTTCCTTCAGGCCGATGGTCCCTCTACAGAGGGAGGTCTCCTGCCCAGCAGGATGCAGAGGGGGATGGCAGGCGGGTCCGCGGTGGTCCTCTCCCTTCCTCCTTCCCCTTCCTCTGCTGGCCGCGCCTTTGTTTGCCTGCTATCTTTAGGCAGCAGGTGCGGGAGCCGCTGTGAGTCGGGTCGCCAGCCGGTCACCGCCCCCCACGTGACGCCGGGCGCTATAAATAGCTGGGCGGCGGACGGCGGGCATCCGCCCGGAGCCGGCGCCGCTGCGGAGGGCGCGCGCGGGTCCCGGCCCGGCCGGCCGGCGCATGGAGGCGGCCGCACGCCTGCGGGCGCGGGTGAGCCGGGCTGCG
>NW_021604669.1:1146532-1177409 GCF_004785775.1 Grammomys surdaster | reverse complement strand
GGGGGGGGGGGGGGAGCCACCATGTGGTTGAGCCGGGGTGAGCATCAGGCATGCTGTGGGCATGCCTCTTTGCCCACATTTAGGAGGTGTGGCCCAGACTGCAGTGAACTGCGCAGGTATTCTAAGATGTGGTTCAGCCTGGTGACATCTACACCTGGACCCCTGGCTTCATCCCCTCAGGCCTGGGCAAGCATTATAGGCGTGGCTCAAGCTTCCTTTGCTCGGATGTTGCTTCTGTTGCCCCTAGAGTCTTAGAACCCACCCCCAACCCCTGCAGTACCTGATAGGTGCAGTCAGCTCTACAGGAGCCTGCCAGTGTTCTCTGGCTTCCTGGGGCCGCCTTTTCTTCTGTACACACAAGGGTATTGCAGTGTATACACACATGGGATGCTCCTCCCAGGAGGTCCGGGTGTTTGTGTCATAGCACGAGAGAAGGCTCTCCTTGCTTACACCGGGCTAGCCGTGGCTCCACATGAACAGGGGTTGAGACCCTGCCCTGCCAAAGCAGGCACAGGACTTCATTATGCCCTCCTTCAAGGTGCCCCTCCATCTTAGCCCTTCCAGAATGGTGGCAAGGACTAGCTGTGAGCCACTGCACTGACTTGGAGTGGAGTGCCGAGCTGTCCCCAGGTGTAGAAGGTGGCGAGAGAGGACTCTGTGCTATCTGGTACAGCTGAGCCTTGGAGAGTGTGGCCTGTGCCCGAATCTTAGGACCAGAGTCCAGGGTCCTGTGCTGGGCTGAGACTCCAAAGGCCTGGTTTGCTTGGTGGGCAGCTGGAGACGTGGGTGCTGGGGCAGAGGCAGAGAGGTAAGAGGTGTGGGCAGAACTCTTCCAGATGGGGTCCAGGAGGGACCTTCCATTGGGAAAGGTGAATGCTGGGTGGGGGATGGGCTGAGTCCAGGGGCTCAGGCTCTACTAACTACTGGGTCATAGCCCAAGGGACTGTGGTGCCATCTTGCTCAACCTTCATTGTGTAGGTGGCAATGATGTCCAGAGAGGCCAGTGACATGCCCAAGGTCTCCCAGGCCCTCCAGGGGGTGCCGGGGAGCTAGCTGTTCTTTCGGGTCCTTGCATCTAGTATATTTGCAGAGGGGAAGTGGGGTGAATGGCTTGAGGCTGATGTCCTCCAGTAGTGTCCTTCCCCTGGGTCCTGTCAACGGTGTGACTCCCTTCCTGGCCACCTGTGCTGTCACCTCCTTGGCATGAGCCTGGCAGCCTGCCCCTTGGCCTGTGGTCTCTTGCAAGGCAGAACGTCTTGTTTACCTCTAGTGCCTGGCAAGTCCCAGTAAGTTGTGCGTGTGGGTAGGGACTGCAGAAAACCCGAGGGCCAGCAGTTGAGGCCACTCACCCCTGTTCCTCTGGTAGGAC
Source organism: Grammomys surdaster (assembly GCF_004785775.1). NCBI lineage: Eukaryota > Metazoa > Chordata > Mammalia > Rodentia > Muridae > Grammomys > Grammomys surdaster. The sequence goes on along the minus strand of NW_021604669.1, from coordinate 1,176,040 downwards.
CCACTGTCCCTGTGACCCTGCCTTTGCCGAATGATCTGAGCTTTACGTTGTGCTGTGGCCAGCAGTCCCAAGAGAAGGACCACTGCCCGCATGAGCTGTGTGATGGGGGACCGGGCTCCATGGCCTGGCTTCTGTTGCTGTAGATGTGCTCTGCCTGTAGGGTTCACGTGTTCCTGGGGCGAGCCCTGATACCTTCTTCACCCTATCTCGGTGGCTCTGTGTGGCTCTCCTGTCACCTCAGGGGCTTGGGGTACCCCTAGCAGGAGCTGTCTGTTCTTCTGTGTTTCACACGGAGAATCTGAGGACCTCCCATTTCTTTCTTCCCTCCCATAGATTGTGCCTTCCGAAGACCAGGGTGGGATTGATGGAGGAGCCCCAGAAGGGCAGCTCTGACTACTGCCGTTCCCAACATCGTGGGTGCTGCCGCTGAGGAGGCCCGTGTACCTCTGGCCCTCACCATTGCCCTTGCCTCCCAATGGCCTCTGCTGCCAGGCAGGAGGCCAGGACTGCCGCCTGAGCCCGCTGCCCCTCTCCAGGACTTGCCGTTCCCTGATGGGGTAACGTGACAGCCGGGATCAGAGGCTGCCTGCCCACCACGGCCCAGGGCCGCCAGACTTGGTTGACTTCAAGTTCATTTTCCCTTTGGTCCTGAGTGCTGGGGCCCAGCTCTGACCCAAGGGGACACTCCTTTAGCCACCCATGCAGAGAGGGTGTCTCCAGCGACGGCCCCATAGAGGACACTGCTCTGCGGCCAGAGTCACCAGCCCGAAGTCCCTTTTGCTCACTTTTCTTGGTTGTTGTTATTTTTATTTTTGCCTCCTCATAACGATTCCACTCTGAGGGACAGGACTTTGGAGCTGCCCATCTTGCTGCAGGGTGGGGGAGGGGTGTGTTTCTTTTCCTTTTTTTTTATTTTTTTTTTAATTATCCACCATCAGGCAGCTTCCTCTCCCTCTCCCAAGTATTTGCACAATATTTGTGCGGGGTGTAGGGACGAGGTTTTAAGAAGTCTTTCTTTTTTTTTCTTTTTTTCTTCTTTTTGGACAAGCACGGGGATCTCACTGGACTTGGTGTGGGGGGCTGGGGGACCCCCCGTGCAGCCCTTGCTGGCTAGTCCTCTGTGGGCCCCCGGAGGAGGCATGGCCCGCATGAACCGGCCTGCGCCTGTGGAGGTGAGCTACCGGCACATGCGTTTCCTGATCACCCACAACCCCAGCAATGCCACCCTCAGCACATTCATCGAGGTGAGTGGGCCTTCAGGGCTGGGTGGGTGCCCTGCGTGGCTCAGGGTGTGATGGCACTCATGCTTAGCTGAGTCTCCTGGAGGGCTGGCAGCGTTCAGGCTTGGGGGGATGGACATTGTCTAGGCTGTCGTTGTCCAGACCCTGAGTGACCTTAGCCTCTGTAGAAGCTGATCGAATAAGAGGCTGAGGAGGGAAGGGCTGATGGAGAAATGGCTTGGAGACAGGCAGATGGAAGATGGACTGGGAGCGCTACCCCATGGCTAGCCCAGCCCACAAGCTCAGGCGTTAGGAAAGGAGCCGTAGGGAACAGAGCATGACCATTGCAGTCAGTAGGTGATGTACAGAGAGTCCGCAGGTGTCTGTGGTCTACAGCCACTCTCACTCCATCCCTAGACGTGACCAGGCATTTTTTCAGAGCCTGTGTGTGTGGGGCTGTCAGCATGGCCTCACTGGGGACCCTGGGCAGGGCTCCTTGCTGCAGATCTGGAGCTGCCTGCAGAGCCTGCAGCTGCATGCTGGCCTGTTGGTGGAATGGACTTTTGTGGCTTTATGTTCTTAGTCCTCTTCTCAGTGGCATGAGCTAAGCCCCGTGGGCTCGTGGGCATCAAAACAGGGAAGACTGCACAGAGGAAGGCAATGGACACCCGAAGTCAGAGAACCTGGACCCTGGACACATAGCTGGGTGCTATACCCAGGGAAGACTGCCCCTCTGGCAGTTGAGAACCTTTGTGACAGCAGGGCCTGATGAGGGGCTAGGGAACAGAACAAAACAAAAAACAAACAAAAACAAACCACCATGAGTGACCAGGACAAGGGCTCTGTGTATGACCAGAATGAGGATTCTGTGACCAAAGTCAAGGCTCACTATTTGACCAGGGTCAGGGACCACAGTGTAAGCATGATCAGAGTTGAGAGTGTGAGCAGGGTTGGGCCTGAGCCCTGAGCTGGTGGTGGCTTTCTCCTCGACAGACTCTGCAACTTCCCATGGTCTCTGAGGTGGACACTCCCTCAGTTTTTTTTTTTTTTCTTGCACTCTCAGAATAGTTGGGTCTTGGCTTTGCTGTGTCTGTTGTTCCTATCACATGGCCAGCCAGACCGTCATCCTTCACCACTCCCAAAATAACCACTGGGAGCAGGTAGGTGGGGGTTGGCCCTGCTTGTGGCTATTGGTATAAATACTTAATGTTGGCTGTGAGCTGAGTGAACTTTTCTCTGGAGGAACGGGGCTTCCCCGTGGTATTTGAGCGGTGCCACCCAGCTGTCGCTGAGGTTCCAACTCCTGAGGTCTGCTTGCTGGAGACTCTGAAGGGACTTTGTGGAACCCACCCATGAAGCCCAGGAAGGAGTCTGTCTGAGGCCTAGGCCACACTGCTAGGGGGACCTAGCAGCTTTATCTGGAGACCCAGGCTTTGCTGTCAAGACCCTTTGTCCTAGGTGCTGCAGAGGTGTGAGGGACAGGAGGGCCTTGAAACAGCGACTGAGCTGTGTGTTTTTAGTGAGCACAGGTGTGCCCTTCTTCAGGTGGGACAGGAACAGCTAGCTGACCTGGAAGCACCAGCAGGCTACCCTGCTGGTCGCTAAGCATCCAAGCTCACCTGTTGATTTATGAAATCTGCTTGTCTCAGGGGAAGCAGCTCTGTTTAGGAGTTCTAGAGGGGCAGGCCTGTAGGGACTCAGCATGGGCAGAACCCTGGGCTGGAGCCAGTTCTGGGTTCTGAACTGCCCCATCTCTCCCTCTTTCAACCCCAGGACCTGAAGAAGTACGGGGCTACCACCGTGGTGCGCGTGTGTGAAGTGACCTATGATAAGACCCCTCTGGAGAAGGACGGCATCACAGTTGTGGTGAGGGACATGTGGTTCTGGGTACTGTGACTGCCCTAAGCAAGGTCTGGGCAGTAGATTTGGGGTTCTTCCCTGTGAAGCAGGGCCCTCTCCTGGCACCTGATACATCCTGAGCTATCTCTCTGTGCCTGTGCTGGTGTGTGGGACAGATGACTGTGAGAAAGTCATCACTCCTGTACCCATCTTCCCTGACTAGCCCTGAGGTGAGGTTACACACACTTGGTGCTACTGGCCATGCAAAGCACTTGGCTTGTCTGCGTCAGGGCCTGTGGGTCCTACTAGGTGCTCCAAGTCCATTGGCAGCCTGTAGCCCTGTAGCCTCTGTGTGGGTTCTTTTTTGGACCATTTGAGGCTTGGAGTCATTGATTCTCTTAGACCCCAGCAGAGAGACAGGAGAGCTCGCCTGGGGAGTTGCATTCCCCTAACGGTGCTGATTCCTTTGCCTGCTGGGTGTATTTGGCACTGTGGATTGAAGCTTGAGCCCTGACAGCCCATGGAGACCCTATTGTACAGATGAGGTGGGGCTCAGCGTGTGCCTGCCTGGCTCCTCTATGGCTCCCAGGGGCCTCTCTTGAGCCTCATTGCCTGCCATGTGGGATCCTGTCTCCTGGCAGCAGTGTGTCCTGGGAGACGCTGTGCAGAGGCCATGGATAGGGATCCTAGCTGCTGTCTCCTTGGCTTCCTTACCCTGGGGGCTCAGCTAAGGGGAGGAGGAGCAACTTTATGGAACTGGTCATAGTGCTTGGAGAGCCAGAGGAGAGACAGCCACAGAAGCCACCTCTAGCCTGGCCTGTTGCAGGGCCTTTCTTCCCAATGTAGAGCCTGGATGAGTCAGGCCTCTGGCTCAGCAGACCCTGGGTGACTGTGCAGAGGCCCTGGTGCCCAGTCCTCAGCACAGTAGTGACCCTAGTTTACCCTACGGTGAGGACCCTGTGTCAGTGGGGTCTCATAACCACTGCCTGGCAGTCTGTAGAGGAAGAAGGAGTTGGGCTCTCTCAGGCCTGGGAGGAATCCTGTTGACCCTTCCCTCCTGTGAGATCCTGCAGGCTATTCGGAGCCTCACGGGCCTCCCATAATGTAGCTGTTTAGAGGATGTGAGCATGAGATGAAGGTATAGCAGCATCTCTCAGTGCAAGGTTGCCCCAGCAGACTTCCTTCCTCCATTACAGGAGGGGCTTGGGTTAGACTCAGGACAACCACTTAAACTGGTGGCCTCCAGGAGCTGCTCTGTTTGGAGGCAGAGACCCCAAGAACATCTAGCACCTGAAGACCCATGTTGGTTCACCTGTTGGTACCAATAGGTCCAAGATGGCCCCTTCTCCATCTCCCCATACCACGTCCCAGCATTCTCTGGGCTGGAGCTTTCTCCATGTGGGATAGCCTCTGCCTCCTACCTGGAACTCTTAAGGGACAGGGGAAGGAAAGCTAACATCCCTAGGGCAGATCCTCAGGCCTCTCTCTTCCTCTGCAGGACTGGCCCTTTGATGATGGAGCGCCCCCTCCTGGTAAGGTGGTGGAGGACTGGCTGAGCCTGCTGAAGGCCAAGTTCTACAATGACCCGGGCAGCTGTGTAGCTGTGCACTGTGTGGCGGGCTTGGGAAGGTGAGTGACAAGTGGGGGTCAGGTTGCTGTTGGAGGCTCCGCTTGTGCCCCTGTGGTCTAACTTTATTGCTTTGTGCATTTGGACCTGGGCCACATCCGCTCTACCTAAAGGCCCGGGATTCCCAGGCAAGGTCTTTGTTTCACAGCGTGACAAGGAGGGCTTCCTGCTCTGATCCAGTCACGGCACCTCATGCAGAAAAAGAGCTGCCACAAAGACTTCCCGGCCATCCAGGCCTGACCCCTGCTTGAGGGGAACAGCTGCCCACACCAGATGGAAATGAACCAGGCAGGAGAGCGCCCTCCCTGACACCCGTATTGCAGGAGGGCTGGAGGGTGGACTCGTGAGCAGTATGCTCAGAGTTCTTTTTCTAGGTGCTTAGGCACAGAGAGGTTGTCTGCATCCCCTCAGGTTGAACTGGAGGGGCCAGACCTGTTTGGAGTCTGTGCCCTCCAAGGGCAGCTGAGGGAATTGGGGGGGTCAATCATGCCCTCATGCCCTGTATCTTTGTCAGGTGGCATGAGGCAGGGGGATGAGAAGAGGTGCGGGGTCTCTGGTAACCTCAGCTCGGCTTGTTCCCACAGGGCGCCAGTGCTCGTGGCGCTCGCTCTCATTGAGAGCGGGATGAAGTATGAGGATGCCATCCAGTTCATCCGACAGTGAGTAGCCAGTGTGTGCGGCTGCTACTCGGGGAACCCGTGCCGGGTCTTGACAGCTGGGCGGGGCTTAGGCTGTCACCATGGCCTTTCCTTGTCCTTTGCTTCTCACTTCTGTAGCCCTTCCTGTGAAGTCCCATCTCTCTACCCTCCCTGGATGCTCCTAGGCCGGTACCTCCTTGTGGGATGGTGGCCGTCCTGAAGGACCCCCATCTTCCTGATCTTCTGGGCAAGGGCTGCACAGCTGATGCTATACTCCTAGCCTGTAGCGTGTGTGTGTATGTGTGTGTGTGTGTGTGTGTGTGCATGTATGTGACATATCCATGTGTAGGACGGACCTCTGTGCTGTCTGAAATAGGCTCAGCCATCTCTCGCCTCCCCGGGGCAGGCCCCATACAACTGTAGTAATATGGCCTACTAGCCTGCAGGTGTCCATAGGGGAGCCTGGGCTATGCAGACTGGTACACAACCTGAAGAACCACAGTAAACACAGATCCACAGTTCTCTTGTACAGCACTGAGATGCTGCTGGCTGGCTAGGGAGAGATGCATTCCCCAGCCTTCACGAAGCCCAGGCCTCCCTGTTTTCTCCCAGAGCACCAGCTTAGCCTACCTCCTGTGGGACTATCTACTCAAGGCCACACAGATAAGCTCAAGAAAGGGTTTGCTCCAGCCCTACGGGCCTCCAGGGCCCAGAGCTCCCCGGGGCAGGCAAGGTGTCCAAGCCAGGCTTTATAACCCTTGTCTGTCCTTGTCTTGCAGGAAACGTCGTGGGGCCATCAACAGCAAGCAGCTCACCTACCTGGAGAAGTACCGGCCTAAGCAGAGACTGAGGTTCAAAGACCCACACACACACAAGACCAGATGCTGCGTCATGTAGCTCAGGTCCAGGTCCCGTACACCCTCTTACTCCTGTACCTCATTACATCTGTGTTTAAGGAGTCCAACGGCTATGTGCGTTCCTGCTCTGTCCCCGTCTGTGCCCACGGCTGTCTTTCTGAGGCTGCCCTCGGACCTTCTGCCAGCCCTGTCCAACCCCTCCACCCCCTGCCCAGGCCTCCCCCCAGCCTGTGTATTGCAGGTGGGCGTTTTTAACCACTGGGCCCAGTGCCTCAGCGGCACCGCCCTCACCCTCACCTTTTTCCAGCACCGTTGTTACCAGGTGCTCTGGACTCTCAAGGCAATAAATCAGGAGCTGTGGATGTGTGTGAAGAGTGGTGCAGAGCCGACGGATGGGGTGTGGATCCTGGGAGGCCATGGCCCCCATCTCTTCTGTCCTATTGTTGCTGCTGCATGCCTCCTTGGCGCCCTCTGGTGGCCATACAGTGTTCTGCACCCTGCCTTGTTCTACAAGTTGTTGACACATGAGCACCGAGCCACAGCTTGGACTGGTGACAGTGGGGGTTGGGAACATTTAGGAGGCGAGACTGAATCACCTCTGCAGGACAGAATGGGGGTCACTTGTAACTTTCAGTGGCCTCCACTTCCCACCTTCGTGCAACCAGTGAGGGATGGTGGGCTGTGAATTGGCCAAAGTGGCCACTAGCCTAGGAAATGACCCTCCACTGCCCAGAGGAGGGGAGCAGGGTCAGGGCAACAGAGTGGTGTGGTGTGGGGTCCAGGTAGCTCTGAGTGTGGGTGGGTTTAGGTGACGTGGGTCTGCCTAGGACCTCCTCATCCTGCTCATAAGTTCTGAGCAGTGGGCTGGCCCTTCCCTTCGCTGAGAAAAGGGTACTACGAGGCACAGTGTCAGTGTGGATGTCTTATTTTGCAGACCCAGTCCCTTCTGTGCTCAGAACAGACCCAGGGTGCCTCTCATTGATGCTTGCTACCCGCTCCGCTCTTTCCCTCAAGTTCCACCTCTGGACTAGGTCCCACATAGACTCCCAGCAATCCCTGTTCCTGCCCGTCCATGTAAGGCAGGCCATGGCAAGGTGCAGCCCTTTGGGGGAGTTCCTTATCCAAACTCAATAGTGGTGACCTTGTGTGCTGGAAACTCACTACCCTGTGGGATAGTTACAGAAAGTCACTGGTTTTTGTTTTTATCAGTCTGCCAAGCTTTTTTTATCTTTAAAATTTTTTTTTATTATTTATTTGATGTATGAGTGTTCTGCTGCATGTACACCCACATGCCAGAAGAGGGCATCACATCCCCTTTAGATGATCTTGAGCCACCATGTGGTTGCTTGGAATTAAACTCCGGACCTCTAGAGGGGCAGCTAGTGTTCCTAACCACTGAGCCATCTCACCAGCCCCTGCTGTCCAAGCACGATGTCACTATCCCAAGAAGCACATAGCCTAGTGACTGGGAGAGACGTCGTATTGGGGATGCACCCAACTGAGGGCGTGCAGGGTCTACCTAGCAGAGACTTCGTAAGGCCCAAGGGATGGCCTATCGAGGCTCTCTTGGGTGTCAAGTTCAGAGCCCAGAGTCGAGGAGCTAGCTAGAGGGTCCCTTGGTGGAGCTGTCTGGTCTACTGGGTCCTGTGAATGGCTGGCTGTGATGGGATTCTCTAAGCTCTGTGCCCACAGAGCCTGTCTGCATTCCTTCAATAGGGACTGAGGCTGAGGGGAGAGGCTCTGTGTGAGAAGGGATGAGGGGCTCTCAGGGAGTTAGGTACCCTCTTCTAGACTCTTGCAAATTTAAGAGGCCCACCCCCGGGCTTTGTCTGGGGCTGGCTGGTGGGCTCTGCTGGAGGAAAACTGCACTGAGGAGAGAGGCCTGCTGTAATGTGTTCACTTCTGCAGGCTCCACAGCACCATTGAGAACTCTCACCTCGGGACTCTGGAGACTCCTCTCAGGCCCCGCTCCTACTGGATGGCCTGCTCAGCTGTTGCCAAGATGGCCTGGGCTCTGGTCATGTGGAGTTGATGCCACCCCTGAGCTGTCATTAGCAGAGTCTACCACAGAGCTTCCAGTTTGTCTCTGGCCTGCCTCTCCTTGTCTGTCACTGTGTCCTGGAGTCTTGTCAGTATCTTCTAAGGGCTTGGCTTGGCCACAGCAGAGGGCTCACAGGTGGAGGCATGAAATTGACAGTGATTACACTTTTTTTTTTTTGATTTGTTTTTTTTTTTAAATCTAGATTTTTTTTTTCAAATGAAAAACTGTTATACAACCAAGCTCTCTGGACAGGGTAGGGGCAGGCCTGTTCTGGGGGTAGAGGAGGGGAGGATGGCTCAAAGTCACTTCCTGGATCTGGCTGACATCTTGCAAAAGAATGAGAGCTGTCTGCTGGCAAATTCCCGGATGCCAGGTTCTGGGTCCTTTTTGAGGTCTTTAAAAGCTTCAGGAGAGAAAAGACAAGTCAGAGGTGACCCTGGCTTGGAAATGACCCTCTGCTCCCAACTCCAGTTCCATCTGGCTAGGAGGCCAAGAGAGTTCTTTCTATCCATGGACCAGCATGGAGTGCCTTGGTGGGGTGGGGGTTCTGTGCCACTGTCTGAGACTGGCATGCTGCAGGAAGCTGGGAGGTCTGGAGACAGGTCTGAGGTGTGGGCAACTTACTAGAGAATAACAGCTTAATGTCCCTGTCGCTTATGATCTGTGACACGGCCTGGGGTTGGTTGCAGGTCGTGTACCCTGAACAAGATGGAGGGAGAGACATGACTGTTGTATGACGGCTGCTCAGTCCCAGGCCCTCCTTCCCACCCTTGAGGGGGTAGGCTGGGTAAAACAAGGACTCCAAGCCTGGCCCCTGCTGCCCACCTATAAAAAAAGCTGCCCAGGTCTTGATGTGGCGGTGACGGCTGTGCAGGTAGTTGATGGCCTGTGACAGGTGGATGCCGAACTCCTCCTGGCTGTGGGTCATCTGGCCAGAGGAGAGCTCATCTGTCACTGCCATGGGTCTCAGGGACTGTTGACCATTACCCTTCCAGCCTCACTTCCCTGGGAAGGAGAGTCCATGGGGGTGCAGCTACCTCAGGTCCCCACTACTGACCCTGCACCCTGGTCCCTCACCAGGCAGGTCCAGAGGAAGTGGCGGGCGCTGAGGCCGGTTTCCCAGGCTAGAGTGCAGAACAGCGTGTACCGTGGCTGCCAACGGAGCAGCACAGCACAGCGGTAGAATGTGAACTTGGCCTGCTGCGGAGACAGCCATAGGAGGGGTCACCCACTGCCCGTGTGTGACTGAGCCCCGGGGTCCCCACTTCCTGAGACTACAGCTGTAATTATCAGCTCAGCAGCCTCCTGTGCTGGTGTCTGGGGAACTGTTCCCACCCTAGGGTCACAGTGCCCTGTGGAAGACAAGGGGGTAACCCAGCTCTCTCTGAGCCTGTTGGGGAGCTGGCTGCTATTGTCCCCTCCTCTGATGTCAGGGACTCCAGAGAGTGGAGCACTGTAAGGCAGGCTGTATCCATGTATCAGCAGGCATACTGTTTGCCTGGATCCCACCACGCTCTTCTGTAGCCGGTAGACCCACAGATGTGGTTGGCTGACTATGGCAGTGTGTGGGAGGGGACGGTGATCTGGGGAGCCCTGCGAGTGGCCTGACCTGGCTGCCCTGTCCCTTTGCCAAGATGAAAGGCTTGCAGGTTGGCACTGACCGTGACAACAGCTGGACACTGGTCCTTCAGGTGCAGGAGCAAAGGCACCATACTCTGGCATACTTGGGCCCGCAGGCCGTTCAGCTCCTTGTCTGCCACCGTTGCCACCAGGTCCCCAAACAATGCCATAGCTGCTGCTCGAACTTTGTCCTGTTCCTATGACATGCAGGAACTTAGATAGGTTCTAGTGCTTCCCAGCCTGGAGCCTCCCTGTTTCCTCAGACTCCTTTAGTCTGGCTCAGGGACCCAGGTTGGTTCTCCTCCCCTGGACTCAGGCTTTCTCTCAGACAAGGCCTCAGGTCATCCTCACATGGAATTACCCTGTCCTATGGTGCCCACTGTCACCCTGACCATGAAGGTAGCTGGGTGACGTATTTCCCATATCCTAGTTGGGGGGGGGGGGATAGTCATTTTGGACACCTGTCTGAGTAGTAGGCCAGGACCCAGAGTGGACAAGCATGACTTGGCACTCTTCAGCCACAAAGAGGGCTGAGCACTGCCTGGTAGACACCTGGCTAGATCTGGTATCCCTGTGAGTCGCAGCTTGGCAGCTGCCTTGGGTTCAGTGTCCAGGTGCAGTGAGAAGGCAGAAGGGGTCCTGGGGCCCAAGAGAGGTGCAGAGAGGGCCTAGGGATGTACACCCAGCCATGCCTGGCTTTATTCTTACATCATCAAAGTAGTAGCGGGTGTTGATAGCGATGCTGAGACTCTGTGCACCTGCGCCCTGCGTGCCCAGGCGGTGCAGTACATCCGAGACGATGCCCATAATGCCTACTACCACTGCTTTGTTCTTCTGGAAGAAGCCATTGAGGAAGGCTGGCAGCTGACCCTGGAGCAGGCTTTCCTATGGGGAAGGTAGTGGGTGGTGAGTGGAAGGCACAGGTCTGCCCCCTTCACCTGGCTTCACCTGGGGTACCTGACCTGAGCCTCTGCCCCTGTTTTGCCCTTGAGTCTGGGATCTACTCCGGTTGGATGGGGTTAGTGAATAGATGGGTAGGTGGAAGATGGAGGGACGACTCCATACATAGACAGATGTATGTATGCATGTATATATGCATGGATGGATGGATGGATGGATGGATGGATGGACGGATGGATGGATGGACAAGCAGGCGGATAGGTGGGTGGGTAACAGGTTGATGAGTGAATGCTACATTGCCTCCTTCCCGCCCCATCATTAAGCACTCTCTGTGCTACATGCAGTGCAAAGGGCTTTGCTGACCATGGTCACTCTAATGGTCGGCCTTGCCTTAACCATGTGCAGACCTCTAAGTCTAATGGCATTGGAGTGAAGCAGGCTGATGATGGTCAAGGATGTTTTGGGGCCTCATGCCAAGTTTAGTTCTGTGGCATCTCCACGATCACGTTTTCTCTGCGTAACTGCCACTCCCTAGGGTCGATGAGTGGACACTTCTCTACTGATAAGAACACTGGCACCTATCTCAGTCTCTGTATCAGATGGAGTTCACTGACTAGCCCGTAGTGTCCTGGCCTTGCTGCTGCTTGTGATGGCTGATGGCAGTGGTTTGAGGGCTGACCATGGCCACCACTGGTCTCATGACCTGCCTGTGACACAAAGCAGGTTCAATTTCCATCCTATTTCACAGATGTGAATGCTGAGTACTAAACAAGCCTTCTCACTAAAGTCTAGGAAGGGGGTTATTCAGGGCCTCAGGTCTTGCTCATTACAGGGCGCCTGCAGTGAGGGAAGTGTCAGGAACCCTAGGGCCTGAACTGTGGTGGGGGGATGCAGAATGAAGGAGGAGCAGTTCCTCCAAAGGCACCATTGCAATCTTTCTTGCCCCAAACTGTCCATATGGAGTATGGTTTGCTATGGTTAGAGCACAGGGCTCTTAGTTGGGGACAGAAGACTGAGGGATAAGGGGCATGTGATTCTTAAAGGGACCCTCTCCATGCAGGGTGAAAGGTGATGTCTGCCTGGCTCCTCGGTGGGCCTCTGGAGTTGTGCAGGAGAGTTTGTCCCTTCTCATGGTAAGGAGACATGCTCCTGGAAAACAGGAGTGTCCTCCCCTAAAATATGTCCATTTCTGAAGAGGAGGGAGCTGAGACCCAGAGAGGGAAAGTCAATGTCCCAAGTGACAGAGCTAGGCTCCCAACCCACTGGGCCTTGCCCATCCCTGATGCTTGGGGCTACATGTCCCTCTGGCTCTCACCTTCTCCGGGTGGAAGAGTATGTTTCCAAGGCCCTGCAGGCTGGCCACACGGATTTCAGAGCTGGGGTCCTCGAGGCTTTGAGCCAGTACAGTCAGGGCAGCCTGTTTAGAAAGTACCTCCAACAGGGCAGGGCTATAGAGGAACTGGGGGCCCCGGAGAGCAAGGTGGCTCAGGCTTGGCACCTTCTCTTGGTTAGCCTATGTCTTTGTTGGGGCTCTGAGGCTTAGGCCTGTACAGGGCTTGGGGGAGGATGATTGGCTAGTATCCCCAGGCTACTAGGGTTAAAAGAAGCATCTGAAACTTTTCAATGGCCAAGCCCTTCTAGGTATGGCTGACAAAACTGGGACCTAGAGAGGTTATTTAGCTAGTCTGGAGCCAACTTACACCCTCGGTAGGCTCATGGAACATATGAAAACAGGGCCCCAGAAAGAGCAGCTCACAAATCTTTCTGGTGGAGGAGGAGAAGAAGGAGAAGGAGGAAGAAGGGGAGGAGGAGGGGGAAGAAGGGGAGGAGGGGGAAGGGGAGGAGGAAGAGGAAGCATAAGACCCCTTGGCTTAGACCCAGGCAGCTGGTACCAGATACAGAAGTGACCTCTCCCTTCAAAGTTCTGCCTTGGCTGGAGCCTTTGGTAGTCAAGTGGTCACATCCTAGCTCTTGCTGAACCAAAACCCTCATAGCTCAAGGTTCTAGGATGGGAGTGGCTGGGGCCTGAGTTATATGTGAGCAGAATAATGCCACACCTGAATATGATCTGAGGAGTCCGTACCCAGGGCTCATTAACTCTGCTTGGGCCATTGTGGGTGGGGAAGGGTGGAGAGACAGGACCCAGGCTATAGGCTAAGAGGCCCCAGAAGCCCCTGCAGATTGGAAGGGGTCAGTCTGGGCAGTTGTCTCCACAGGGTGAGTCAGGTGGGCCATCTTGTCTGGGGTTGAGGCGGGTGGATGGTGGGACCTAGGCTACATGGGACCCTTGCCCCCTCCCTGTCCTACCTCAATGAGGAGCAGGATGGCTGTCTTCCTTTCTCGCTCCTGCTGGCTTTGCAGGTTGGGTAGCAAGTAGCCAAGAACGGCTTTGATCTGTGTGCAGTGATTCTGCACCATGGCCCTGTGGGCAGGGCCTGGTTTGTGGTTACCGCCCACGAGTATACCTTTTACCACCTCCCGGACTGGCTAGGTTGGACAGCCAGGTATATCCCCATATGCTAGATTAGGCATATGTCTGTGTGTTCCTCTCCCATGTGCCAGGCCTGGGCTATGCATGGGGAAGGGAGAGGAGGAACAGCTAGCCCTTGTTCCTGAGGTCCCAGGACAGGGTGGATCTTGGGGAAGGAGTCTGCAGCTGGTGTGTGGTGTGTACCTCTTGTGTTCCAGAGTGCTGTAAGCACACAGGGAAGTCCACGGGATGCTACCTTTAGGCTGCCCTCAGTGGCCTCCAATGATCCAGAAAGCTCAATGGTATGAATCACTGTGGTCCATATGCCCAGCCTCCCCTTCCCTTGCCCCACTAGTACCTGGCAAGGAGTCCCACGGCCTGTGGATAGGTGTGGATGGAGGTGAAGTATTCCCACGCACTCTGCAGTTCCAGGTGAGCAAAGTCATGCCAGTGTCCTGTGGTGGACAGCAGGCTCTTCAGTGCCTCCAGTGATGTGCTGCAGCCAAGCAGAGAGGCCAGGCTCTGTCCAGAGCTGCAAATGCCACCTGAGCCATCTCTTGCTATTGGGATGGGATGGGGGCAGGGGTCTGGCTCTCCCAGCTCTGGAGCCTGCCTCCTGCTAAGGCCCAGGGTGAGGAGGGCTGTGCCAGCCCAAGGACACAGCAGAGTGCAGTTATCACTAGGACTTGCTTATTAAAGAAAGCATTTAATCAGGGGGCTCTCGAGTTCAGAGAGTCAGTAGTCTATGGCCAGCATGACAGGCAGCATGGCGGTAGCCAGGCAGACATGGTGTTGGAGCAGTAGCTGAGGAGCTTACATCTGATCTGCAAGCATGAGGCAGACAGAGAGAGAGAGACAGAGAGAGAGAGAGAGAGAGAGAGGGAGGAAGGGAGGGAGGGAGGGAGGGAGGGAGGGAGAGAGAGAGAGAGAGAGAGAGAGAGAGCGCGCACTAACTGGGAGGAGCTTGTGATTATGAAACCTCAAAACCCAACCACAGTGACACACCTCCTCCAACAAGGCCACACCTCTTAAACTTTCCTAAACAGTTCTACCAACTAGGGACCAAGCATTAAAAATGTCTGAGTGCTATGGGGGCCATTCTCATGCAAGCAGCCACAGTGGAAGACCAATCACACTTTTGGAGCAGGTAGAGTCTGAGGCTCTTCTGACCAGTTGCAGGGAACCTGTGAGGGGTCTCAGTGTCTAGTGTCTACTGATTACAAACAGGAAGCTGGGAAATGCAGGTTCACGGAGCCCAGGGTGCTCTGGCTCCTTGACTGTCATTCCCGCTCTTCTCCCTTAATGGCGTGATCTCCTCACACTGTTACCAAGCACCCTGGGATTTCTTTCTTCTCCATTTTCCTTTTATTTTTTTTTTTTCCATTTAAAGACAATATCTTGTGATGTACCTTAGGCTAGCCTCAAGCTCTTTCTATGAGGCTAGCCTCGAAACAGGTGGTTCAGGTGTGGAGCTGAGTGCTGAGGTAAGTGTGCCCACACACCTGCTTCTCTTCTTCTATCACTAGTCTCTGGCCCTTGGCTTGGCAGGGCAAAGGTCAACACCGAGGATGAGAGAGAGTCGGAAACAGAGAAATGACATGTCTCATGAGTAGGGGAGTGAGTAAGTGGGAAGTCTTCTGAGAGGCAGGGGATGGACACTGCTGAAAAACAGCCTGGGTGCTCTGGGAAGTGTCCAGAGCACGAGTATTTGTGAGTCAGGGCAGTCCCACACCTGTCAAAGGCACACTCCACCCAAAGCCCTTCTCCGAGTATGGGGGCCTATCTCAGCTGAACAGAACATCAGGAGCCTCCAGTGTCCAGGCTCATCTCCTTTGCCACCCAGTGTTCTGGGCCATTTACCCTGAGGAGCAGCTACAGCCACTGATACACTCACCAGTGGGTTCATAGATCCTCTCTTCAGCACCCCCTTTTTTCCTCTCCACACTGCCAGTCAACCTGGCACAAGGTATCAGGTCCTAGACTGTGGTATATCTCACTGATGCCTCCTACTCTTTGAGACTGAAAGAATGCCAACCAGTTTCTCCAACTTCCCACTGTAACCCCTGTTACTGTGCTTGCTGGGTGGCCTGCTTATGGCTGGGCCCCTCTGGTTGGTCCCAGCCAGGCTGCTTTCCTCTGGGGTGAGAGACCTAAGTCTTGTTCAGCTTGAGGTAGACATGGGAGCCATACCTAGTCAATCAGAGCCTTGAATGTTTCCATTGGTTCAGGGATGGGTATATGTGTAAATCTGGGCAAATCAGAGCTCATGGACTCTCCTCAGAGTATGTTTCAGGGCTGCTTGAACTAACCCTCGGACCTGTGTGCAGGATGGCCATTGAAAACAGGGAGCTGAGGTAGAGAAGGATACACCTGGGGCTTTCCATCTACAGGGAAAGCCACCCATGAGCAGAGGAGGGCAGGACTTTCCTGGGATGTGGAAACAGACATTCCTGCCTTCTAGAACCTTCTGTCCATAGGGCAGAGACAGCAAGCCAGCAAAGGAGCAGAGATATCAGTTGCTAGATGTTGAGGGCCGGGTGCGTGGTGGGGTAGGGGCTGAGGTAGGCGCTGCTGTTCATAGGGGTGACCGTGGACTCTCAGGTGTCAGAGTTCTGAGGGCACCAGATGTTGGGGGGAGAGTAGAGAGGGGGAACAGAAAGGAGAAAGCAGCCATCTTTGCAACCCTCCCCAGCTTGCTCTGGGAGGAGAATGTTTTCTTAGCTTATTAAGGAAGATTCATGTATTTTGCATGGTTGATGTGAATAAAAAAGAGATTTTGCGCACACTGGAATTCAGAGGCAATGTAGAAAGTGACATTTTTTTTCTTCTGTGACATGCCTCAGGGAGAGCTGTTAAAACTGACAAATTGCACAAAGCACATCGTCACAGAGACAAATGAAAAGAGTGAGCCCCGGTGGGTTTTAAAGACTTGCGTATTGGATTTTGGGAAATAGGACCAGGCTCTAAGGGAAGCCCAAGGGAAGCCTACAGTGGCAGGATGGAATGCCCTTGAAATCCTGCTCAGGTGGGCTGAGGAGTGGGCCATTATTACTGTCCATGACATTTCAGAGACAAGCTACACCCACTCAGGTAGCCACAACATTTGCTATAGTGAGTAAGGGGTGGTTATCTGTGGTCCAGCTCACTGTCTCTTGGCTAGAGAGGCATCAGAGCCACCCTGAGCCTTGGCTAGTCCATGTGTATGCAGTAGGGAGGGAGGGCTATGTCCTGGACTCATTGCAAAGAGCACATGGATCAAGGACAGGTGCCCTGATGGCCAGTGGTGGCACGCACCTTTAATCCCAGCACTCAGGAGGCGGAGGCAGGTGGATCTCTGAGTTCAAGGCCAGCCTGGTCTACAGAGGGAGATCTAGAATAGTCAGGGCTACACAGAGAAATCCTGTCTTGAAACAAACAAACAAACAAAAACAAAAAGAAAGAAAAAAGGAAATGGATGTTCTCTGTCATAACTGTGGGTAGCTGTGTTTAGGGGCCCTTGCTTGATACATATCTGTGTAGCCTGGTACCCTTCTAGGGGGACAAAGAAAGCAGACACACACCTGTCTTTGGGACAGTTTGTGCTGGCTGCTATCCTAGCCACAGGTAGCATTTGGGATCATGACGGTTATGAGATAATTGCCCATACTGGTTGGTTTTGAGTGTCAACGTGACACAAGCCAGAGTCATCAGAAAGAAAGGAAATGCCTCCATGAGATCCAGCTGTAAGGCATTTTCTCAATTAGTGATCAAGGGTGGGAGGGCCCAGCCCATTGTGGGTGGTGCCATCCCTGAGCTGGTAGTCCTGAGTTCTCCAAGAAAACAGACTGAACAAGCCAGGAGAAGCAAGCCAGTAAGCAGTACTCCTCCATGGTCTCTGCATCAGCTCTGGGCTCTAGGTTTCAGCCCTGCTTGAGTTCGCATCCTGACCTCCTCCAGTCATGGACTATGGATCTGAAAGTGTAAGCCAAATTAACCCTTTCCTCCCCAACTTGCTTTTTTTTGTTGTTGTTGTCATAGTGTTTTTGTTGTAGCAATAGAAACTCTAAGACATTGTCCTTTTAAACTAACCATGTGGTGGAGATTAAATTATTAATGTGGCCTGAACTCAGTGGTTGGTGTCCTTATTAGAAGTGGGCATTAGCCGGGCAGTGGTGGCACACGCCTTTAATTCTAACACTCAGGAGGCAGAGGCAGAGGCAGAGGCAGATAGATCTCTATGAGTTTGAGGCCAGACTGGTCTAAAGATCGAGTTCCAGGACAGCCAGGGCTACACAGAAAAAACCTGTCTGGAAAAAAGTAGACATTTAGGCACAAGCAGAGGACAGTTTATGGGATGGCGGAAATAGATTAAAGTCATGCAGCTTCAAGCTACAGACTACCAACACATCCTGGGGCTGCAAAGCTAAGCGAGTACTGATGAGCAAGTCTGCAGGCCCTCTGACTTCTGACTTCTGACTCCTGATCTTAGTCACGATACTCTGCTAAGTTCCTCTGTGTGTGGGTGCACACACTTGATTCTTGGGCAGGAAGCTAACTTCGTCCTGAGCATCCCTATTGGCGTGTGTAAGGCCAGGCAGTTAGCTGCCTAGGAGGCCTTGGGCTCACCTTTGAGGGCTTGGCATGTCTGCCTCCTGCTCAGACTCTGTGGGTTGGTTCAGCTCCAGGACATAGTGCATTTGGGCCAGATGGGCCAGGAACAGCTGGGGAAAGATATCCTGCACAGCTTTCTTGAACTCTCGCGCAAACTGTAGTTCGTGAATTGTGTTCATGGCCTGTTGGGTGAGTACGAATGTGAAGTGCTGGGATTCAGGCCCACGATGCTTAGTCAAACCCACTATCACCTCCCTTCCCTCTCCATTCTGATGGCTCAAGAACCAAATCTAAGTGTGCAGGCAGTGTCCCTTGACCTGTGCCGGCTTATGCCACCTGTGCAGTCTCCACTAGAGGCTCTGGACCTGCTGTTCCCCAAATGGTGCTCCCCAGATGGTGCTGCTCAAATGGTGCTCCCTGGCCTGTGCTCTTTAGCTGATGTTCTGTGGCCAGACATACTTTCCCAACCCACGATTCCCCAGCTTGTACATCAGCCTAAGCATCTCCTGCAGTCTCAGTCTGTAAGTTGATGTCTGTCTAGGGAGGATTTAGGTGTGGGGAGGCAGCTGTATGTTCTGGGCTATCATTTTAGGATCAGGACTCTGAGAAAATTCTACATGGAGTTTGGCATAGCTATTGCCTTGCAAGAGTCTAGCCAGAGAAGACAGGTGTAGACATGGCCCCCGTAGTAAGCAGGTGCTCTGTCTAGGATGTGAAAGTCATGTGTGGGCTGATAGAGAAAACTGGAGAGACGATCCTCCAGGGACAGGGTTGTTGTCAACAGTATGGCTCCTCCAGAGTCTCTGATGCCAATATGGGGCATGGCTTTGAGCCCCAAGCTCTAGGCTTCTGTTTGTACATTGCCAAAGGCCCCTCCCCTCCAAGGTCACCTCATTTAGTCTCCTTGGCAGTCCTATGGACAGACCCTCCTGACTTACTTGCTGAGGGCTCAGTGTCCTGAGCCAGGTCACTGGGAACTGAGCCTGGGGACAAGGACTGTGAGTGAGGGCAGTGTATGGGCTGGGTTGCCCTATGCCCTTTTCTCCCAGATAGGGAGTGGACTGGGTATCAGTCTGCTTCCCTGAAGTCTGGCACACTGATCTGTGTTCTCACACAGTTGCCTGTCAGGGATGGAGTCAGAGACTCACAGCCAGTGAACGAAAGTAGGGCTTCTCCTTGGGACAGGAGCTGCTGTCGCCGCTGACACTAGGGGGCAGAGGCCTCTTCTGCAGCCAAGCCAGCAGCACAGTCAGAATCAGGTAGCTTGCAGGCTGTTCAGCTCCCAGGGCCCTCCACAGGCGAAAGGCGTTGCTGTGGATAGAGGGGGTACTGTAAGTGCCATGCTATAGCCCAAGTCTGCTTGACTTGGTTAGTGGGCTCTTTGCCTAGGGCACCAGTGAAGGGCAGGGTGACCTTGTGTTTACTTTGCAGGGAGGTAGATGTTGAGGTCTACAGAGAGAGGCATGCTCAGATCACAGCCCTGCCAGTATGTGGGCACTGGCCCTGAGGCTCAGGGCAGGGAGGGCCCATAAGGGCTGTCTTGAGAAGCAACTAAGATGTTCTCTGCCTTGCCCTGGTGTTCTTTGGGGTGGAATGTTGGGTGGAAGGGGCTTTATGGGGCAAGACCAGGAAGTTGAGTGGCCTCCAAAATGTCAAGGCAGACTCAAGGGTGGGCACCCTTAAAGCCCTGTGGAAACAACCCCAGTCCTAGCTGACACTTGTTAGTTATGCAGAGAGAATACCAGGAGTCTTCTACAGTGCGATCACAGGATGGCTGCAACAAGAGGCCAGAGTGAGCTAGTCCTCCCTGAGCCTGAGACCCTGGAGGGTAAGACTTTCAGTCTGCTCACTGGGGCTTCTGTCCCTCCCCCAGCCCCACACCACACCTTTGCTTGTGTTAGGCACCAGCCTTTGAAAGCAACTTCTTTCAGGGGAGCAAGACATGCAGAATTACAAAAATCCTTGATGTTTTAGGAGTGACAGCCTAGTGGGCAACACGAATATGTTGGGTGCTAAGTGTGTGTGTGGAGGGCAAGAATAAAGTGGAGGTGGAGAAACCTAGGAGCCAATGGGATGAGCATAGGCTGGATGAGAGCCTGATGGCCAACCGCTATCCAAGATGGGGATGGTCGCAGCAATGTGATATTGTCGCTATGAGCAGTTTTATCTCAGCTGCAGTGGGAAAGATACATGGAAGCGGGCTTGAGAGGATGGGACCAGCAAGAAAAGGAGAAAGGAGACAGCCAGAACCCACAAACAGACAGAACTGAATAGACACTTCTCAAAAGGGAGCAATGCATGGCCACGGAGAAAACACGTGGAAGACATGGACTCCAGTGGGAACTAGTGCATGCTGCTTTACATCCACTGTGAAAGCATGGTCCAAGGCATGACCAGCACAAGCCATGAGGAGGATGTGTAGAGACTGGAATCCATACGCCACACTTGATGGAGTGGAAAGAGGCAGAACTGTTTTGGGAAGTCACGGCAGTTCTTGGCAGGGTTAGGTGAGATGTGGCCAATGCGGCCTTGAACTTTCACTAAGTGCACACACCCCTGCCTCCACAAAACTAGAGAGAGGAGCAAACATATGTAGTTGTCTCATGGTATCAGCAGGGGGCTGGTTTCAGAGTTACCCTTGGGTATGAAAATCTGTGGATGCCCTAGCTGGGCATGGTGGCCTATGTCTGTCATTCCAGAACTTCAGAGGCTGATACAGGAGGATTGCAAAGGTTTGAGTATAACCTGGGATACCGTTAAGTTCTAGACCTGTCTAGGCTATAGTGAGACCTTGTGTCAAAGATCCAATCCAAACCAAAACTAACCCTGCACAAGCTCCTTGTGTAACATGGTGCACTCTTTTGCATGTACCCTACACATACCCTTTCCCCGGTGTCCTTTAACCCTGTCCTCATTATATGGACTACCCAATACAAGGCAGATTCCATGCGAGTGGGCTTTAAGCTGCCTCACTTAGTAATGATGAGCCCGTGAGGCGTCAGTATGGGCATAGTGTTTCTGGATGACTCTTCCGACTCCATGGGTGTGGGAGCTGTGGATGTAGAGGGCAGAATTCACATATGCCAATGCTGACATCAGATTATGCATGCAGAAAAAAGGTGTGCACCACCTAGATGTCCATCAGCAGGTAAGCTGATGGGTAGAATGTGGCTCAGATACACACACACACACACACACACACACACACACACACACCACAGAGTACACACAGCAGAACACTGCCCAGCTAGAACAAAGTTATGACACGTGTTTTAGTACAGAGGAACTTGGAAGGTGTAATACCGAGGGGAGAGTCTAAGCATGAACACAGGCCCATGTCAGATCCCATGGGGACTTTGAAGGTTCTTTTCTCATTGGGAAAGAGTCAAGATAGCAAAGTCAACCGAACCCATTAACAGTTATAGTTCATGCAAATAGAACATGTACTCCAACCAAACTCAATGATTGGCTATGACAAGCTTGGTAACATTCTGTCTACAGCAGACAGGTCTGGGTGCTGGAGTGATGGCTCCACAGTTAAGAGCCTTTGCTCTTGCAAAGGACCTGGGATGTGTTCCTAGCACCTACATGGGGCTGTTCACAACCACCCATTTACTCCAGCTTCAGTGATGGAATGCCCTCTGTTGGACTCCCAGGCAACACACACACACACACACACACACAAAAATAAATAAGTAAATACATATAACATTCAAACAAAGATGTGGAAACACTAAAAGTCAAAGTTGCAACACCAACAAAGGGAGCTGGTGTGTCTAGACTAGGGCTAGAACAGTCTAAGTACTGGGCAGTGTGGACTCAAGTGCCACATCAATGTGCATGTGTGTGAGCGTATATATCTGTGTCTGTGTACATGCCATTGAGTGCCCAAGAAAGGCCTCAAGAATGTGTTAGATCTCTTGGAGTTGGGGTTTTAGGTGGTTCTGAGCCACCCGGTACTGGTGCTGGGAGCCAAACTGTGGTCCTCTAAAAGAACAGTAAGTGCCCAGAAGCACTGAGACATCCCTCAGGTCCCTCAAGCAGTGCTTTTGAGAGCTCAAGTGAAAGCAGCTGAGGAGGAGAAAGGCAGCTTGCACACTTCACTCGAAGTGTTTTATGGAAATGCAAACGGCCAAGAGTAGAGAAGACATTCTTGGAGAGTCAGAGGGGAGGCTGTTCTGTATTGGCGAGGTCAATTGCTACAGAGCTGACACAGTTAGAACTCTGAGCACTGGCCTCGGGATAGAGATGTAGAACCCTTTGAAGGCAGGAAGTGCTTGATTTGTGAGGAGACTGAGTGAGGAGAGGGGTGAGTTAGTGATTCTGGGGCTATTGCAGCACATAGGAATCATTCCGGATGGGCTGGAAAGGGCAAATTTGACAGCCAACAAGAGATCCTTGGAAGGCAGTGCACAGAGTGTGAATTGGCGTCTACTCACAAAAGGATGTGGCGGGTACCAGAAAGTAGCTGTTTCATGAGAAGATCTTCCTAACGTTGCAGGGACAGCCAATGGAAAAGTAGGCAAGACATTTGGATAATCTCACTGCGAAATGGAAGTAGGGGAGGTGGTTCAGTGGTTAAGCACTTGTCAGGCAAGTACAAGGACCAGAATTTTGATTCCCAGAAACCACAGGTGCCAGGTGGGTGTGGTTATCCATCCACAATTCCAGCCTCCAAAGGCTGAGACAGAGCATCCCCAGAGTAATCTGCTAATGAGATCAGCTGTGTCAGTGAGCTCCTAGCTTGATTGAGAGACTCCGCTTCAATGAATAAGGTGGAAGATCCACTGAAGGTGATCCCTGACTTCAACCTCGGTCTTCAAATTTACACCCATCCACACACATGTGCCCATGCACACACCAACATGCACACACACCTTTGTACACACATACACATAGAAAAATGAAGGAAATGGGAACACGTTAAGTCAAGCTCAACCGTGGAATTAACAGTGAACATTGTAAGATGACCAGCACCCACCAGATCAGCTAAAATGCAGACGACTGACTACAACTCGGATGCTGAGCATCAGTGGGGCAGGAGTTCCAGCAGGAGTTTTTATGTTTAAAACCATCACAAATGACTATGCCCAGGTGACTGGAAGGAGCTGACGTAAATCCAGATAAACTTAGCCACGAGACTCCATTGGAGCTGTAAATGTTATTGTGGGGACAGTGCCTGGAACTGAGGAAGAAAGACATAAATTTCAGCAGTGAATGGAACCGTAAACTGCTGGGCATTGGAAAAGGTGCTGTTTCCCGAGATCGGCACTTTCTAGATCCCTTGAAAGAGATCACAGAGTCTGGTGGGAACACTGGGAGTAGGGAGAAAAAAAAAACCCACCAGCTCTAATGGGCAAGCTCCACCCACCCCCCAAGATTCTGTAACAGACAGAGGCAGATAAGAGAAACTTCTGGAGAGTGAACACAGGGCAAAGAAAAGCTCAAACTGGATCAAAACCACCTTCAGTAAGATGAATGAATCCACTTGAAGTCTTAAAATACAGCAGAGGAGGGAGAACTCTGGGAGGTCAGAGCACCAGCCACTGGAGAGGGAGTTAAACAGTACGCCATCTTCAAATAGCATTGGGAATAAGGAGGAGGAAGAAAGATGGAAGAAAAAGAAAGAAAAAGGAGGAAGGTTGAAAGGGAGGAAGAAGAAGAGGGGATGAGACCTGGTGGTGAAAGAGAAGGAGGGAAGAAGAAGACATCCCTGTCAAAGAAGAGAAAAGGAGCCCAAAGAATTAGGGGGCATATGGTGCTGGTGCCTACCACAAGCCCAGTCTTGTAGATGGTGTGGCCTTTGCTGTACTGACAGAAGGTGGAACAATTGAACTCGAAATCCCAAGAAACCCTCCAACAGCACCAACAATAGAAACAAAATGAATGGGGGTGGGGCAGGGGTGGTGGTTTGCAAAAGAATGGCTTTCATAGGCCCATAGATTTGAATACTTAGTCATCAGGGAGTGGCACTACTTGAGAAGGATAAGGAGGTGTGGCCTTGTTGGAGGAAGTGTGTAACTAAGGGTAGGCTTTGAGGTTTCAAAAGCCCAAGCCAGGCCCAGTGTCAATCTCTCTCTGGGCCTATGGATCAGAATGTAGCTCTCAGCTACTTCTCCAGTGCCACAGTTGCCTACCATTATGCTCCCTGTCATGATGACAACTGACTAACACCCCTGTAACCATAGGTAAGCCCCCAATTAAATGTTTTCTTTTATAAGAGTTGCCTTGGTCCTGATGTCTCTTCACAGCAATAGGACAGTGACTAAGACAGAAAGCTCTAGAGTTACTGCAAAAACTAGAAAATAGTAACTGAGAAAGTGAAGATGCCCATGGGTGCTAATACCACAAAAGAATACTGGACTAACCCACTCCAAAATGAGCATGTGATTAGAGACTCAACCACTTGAATATGCTCAAGAAAGGATAGATCATCAGTATGATCCATAAAGAACTGACTGAACTCAGGGAAGAAATAGCAGGTATAAAACACTGAGTTCAAGGCCAAACTGGCAAGGTCTTGCCTCAAAACACAGAGACAGACAGACTTTCAAGCCTGGGAGATGGCTCAGTAGTTTAAAGAGAGTGTTTTGCAAGTGTGTAGACTAGAGTTCAGATACCCAGAACCTACACAAATGCCAGGTGGGCGTGGCAGCCCATCGGTGATTCCAGCACTTGGAAGGCAGGGATGGGGTACCCAGAGCAAGTTAGCCAGACTAGCCATGTATCAGTGAGCTCTGGTTTCATCTGTGAGACCCTGCTTCCGTGTAAGGTGGAGACTAAGGAAGACTGTGTGGCAACTTCTGGCTTCCACGTGCACACGAACATCCTACACATACATGTGTATTACACACATAAAAAGGCTGGAAATGTGGACAAAATTAAAGAGTGTTCAAGTGAGGTAAGCATCAAATGGACGTTTAATAAGGGGTGTCAAGGTAAGGCAGGAGAGTGAGGGGAAGGGGCAGTGGGTCTAGGGAAAAGCCAGGAGCATCAGAGGGTGAGCAATGGAAGTAGAGATGACCATGAAGGGAGAGGTGGGAGAAAACAGAGGCCAGACCTAGGCCAACTACACTAAACATAGCTGAGCAAACTTCTCAGAAGTAAGAACAAAAAGACTTGAGAACATAATACAAGATGCACCTGGTACTTGGAAAAATTAGTCTGGGGTACCTTACCTAGCAGAGGACTTGGATTTCAAAAGACAGAGAGAAAAAAAAGTATCATCCAGGCAACATGAGCAAGAAACATAGCTACAAGTTAGGTACAACCTGGGCCACCTATATGGCTCAGCAGGTAAAGGTGCTTGCCCACAAGCCTGCTTAGCTCTTGCTCCAGGGCTTGTATGTTGAAGGAAAGAAGTGACGTCTACAAGCTGTCCTCTGACATCCACAAAAAAAATATAAACCTTTTTTTTTTTTTTAATGAGGTGAACTTCGTGGATATATTAAACTCCACATTGAGATGATAGAATGTACTTTTTTCTTGAAGACCCAGGTGTCATTCACAAAAACAGCTTAAAGGATCAGGGAAGTTCAGAGACCAGACAGCCACATTTGAATTTGAACCCAATGGAAGTAGAAGTTGCTAATGGAAACAGGACACCTCCCTGCTGAGGTGAGATTTCCCCCTGGAGAAGACTCTAGGCTCTGGGAGAGCTCTCTCACTGGTTCCCAGAGATCTCAGAGCATTGTGGAGCAAAGTTGGCACCCAGGGCAAGGACCTGGGTATGTGAGCTGTGACTGACTGGTAGAACCTGACCTGGGAAGGAGGAACTGGGTAAGGACAGGAGGGTGAGAAAGTAGGCAGGACAGCAGTAAGCTGGTCCCACCAGGTAGAAGCTTGTTGGATCCTGGAAGGAGGAAGAGATTCAAGGAGAAGTTTGGGTGAGGGACAGAGGTGGGGAGTTCTAGTCTGGAGAGGGGAGAAAGTGCTCTTATCTTTGAGCAGGTGTTACGCTCTCAAGAAGTGACGAGTGACTCAGGCCAGGTGTGGTGGATGCGTGCCGCGTGGCATGGACTGAGGATGTGGGATCCAGAGGTGGGATTTTAGGGAGGAGGAATCATGAGGGGTAAGGAGAATTCTGGTCTAGCTCCAGGGGTCCAGTGGCATGGGAGAAAAGCCAGGCCTACCTGAGAGGGTTGAGGAGGCTTGGAGAAGAGTAGGAAGAAGAGAATGAAGAACAGGGCAAGGCAGAGGGGGCTACACTGATGGATGCTGAGGCTCTGTGGTTGCTGGGGTCCTGGCAGGAGCACTCTGGAATTAGGGAGCACTTCGATTGGGTTGTGGAGGCTGGGGCAAATGTTCCATGTGGAATGCTGACAGGGGCCATGCCTAAGTGAACAGAGGTGCTGAGTCCCTCCCACACCAAGCATTCTGGGTTTCCCGTGGGCTGTGATGGGCAGACAGGAGGCAGAAACTGTGGCCCTGGCCTGGGGAGGATGGAGAGTAGGTAATGGGGTCAGTGAGGAGGATACGGCTAGGTACCTGTCCAGGGGCGAGGAAAAGTCTAGGAAGGCAGCTACCAGCTCTGGGATGTGGTTCCTGGCCAGTAGGGTGATGACACGCAGGGCACTGTCCTTTGCTTGGGGCATTTGGATGGCACAGAGGTGGTGGTGGATGGCCTGGCCCATTTTACCAACCTGCTCAGGGGTAGGGAGTAGTGGGAGGTGTCTGACGGGGATCCCACCTGATCCCACCTACTCTGCACACCTGACCAGAAGCAGACTGAGGCATCTGGAAAAGTTGGCACCTCTTGTCTCCCGCTGGGGTACCCTTCTCATCCCATGGGGCTCATGAGTCTCTCTCTGCACCTACTGGACCATTCACCTCTGTCTGTATCCTATTACCCCATTAGGCCACAATCTCTAGATGCTCTACTGTTCCCTGTCACCTCATTTCTCTATGGCTCAAAGCTGCACTGAACTAATGTACATTTATCCCATGATCCTCAGGGAGTCATCAGGTGACTCTATGAATCACCCCTGAATCTACCAATCTATTCACTTATCCATCCATCCATCCATCCATCCATCCATCCATCATCCATCCATACATTCATACATCCACCCACCCATCCATCTATCCACCCACCCACTCATCCACCCATCCACCCACCCATCCACCCATCCACCCACTCATCCACTCATCTATCCAACCATCCATCCACCCACCTACCTACCCCTCGTACCCACCCATCAGTGGTATTGTTTGCTGCCTGCAATGGGATCCCAGTGTTCATCATGGTCCAGAGAAAAGCCCATAGGTGCTGCCTCCTGCCTAGTCTCCAACTCTGCCCCTCTCCTCCCTGGTCCTGGGTGGGGCCCCAACCCCTCACAGTTGCCAAGCCGTCCCCATGCTCCTGGATGACAAGGAGAAGCAAATCAGCAGCTGCCTGCACCCGGGAAGAGCTCGTAGAACCCAAGCCATCAATGGCTGTCCAGATGAGGTCGGTCAGTTCTGCCATTTCCAGATGTTTCATGATCACCTGTGAGAGTAGAAAGCCTGTTACCTTATCACTTCAAACCCTTTGCCTGCCTCTGTCTCTTTACCCTTTTCCTTTGTCAGATTTCCTAAATCTCTGGGTACCCACTCCTCTAAGCTCTCTACATGGGCCCAGTACACAGTCCCTTCCACACTCCTCTCCCCACCCCAGCCAATGTCTAGGAACAGAAAGGGAGAGTATGAGGCCCAGCACTGGGCAGGCACAGGGCTCTTTTCCCCGGTCAGTGTTGGCTTCTTCTTGGATACTTGTTCCATCCATCCCCTCCTCTTCCCATCTTGGCCCCAGGTCATCCACATATTATCCTGCGTTCAGAGTCTTGCTGTCCATGGTTAGGTCTCACTCCTTATCAGTTTTTTTTAATTGGATATTTTCTATATTTATATTTCAAATGTTATCCCCTTTCCCGGTCCCCCCTCCCTTATTAGGGTTTTAATCAATGAGAATTGAATGTCAGAGCTTTGAAGGATCTTCCAGGCCACCTGGTCTGACCTCTAGCCCTAGAGAGGTGCCATGGAATAGGGTGGAAATATGTGGGCCAGGCTGGTGTGGAACCCAGGACTACTGTCCCATATAGGGCCTTTTGAGCCTCCAGCTGCGCTCAGAGTTTCTGTACTAAACTTCTGCGGAGCCTCAGTACTCGGACAGCTAGAGCTGCTGAGTTCCAGAGTCCATGGGATCAGATCAAGTCTTGCTTGGCTATCTCACAGACTTCCTGAACTCATAGGTCTTGTGCTGCTTTAGATGGGCCATCCAGCTAACTGCCAGTATCATAGCCTCAGGCTGTGGCTTCTGAGGATAACACAATTCAAACTCTGATGTGAAAGGGGTGAGAGAACCTTAAACGAGAAAATACTCTAGAGAAGAAGGTTGGAAAAACTTGAGAAAGGGATTCGAGGAAACCCACAAAGATTCCCCTACAAGGTAGACACTGTCCAACCTGCCTGGCTCTCCCTCAACAGCTTAGAAAAGAATGTGTTTATCGCTGCCCACAGAAGTGGCTGTCTGCTCTGGCTATGCACCCGCCCAGCTGAAAAGACTTTAAAGGCTTTGACCTTGAGAGCTTGGTTGCTGCTCATATGGAAGATGCTGTCATCTTTGGATGCCGTCCCCCAGAGGATTGGAGGAGACCCCTTCTGGTCTCCACTGCTCCATAGGGAAGCTTCATCTGCATCAGGCCCGAACAGGTCCCGAGGGCTTTCCCTCACCACTTCTGTTGTTTCTTGGGCTGGTCAGGGCAGGCAGGGATGCGTACAGGATAGAGTGGGCTGGAGTTATGGGACAGGGTAGCAGTCCAGCTGGGTCCATTAGTAACTGGCATCAGGCCTGGGTATTTTTGGGTTTGGGGGTTGTGTTAGTAGAAGGTTATGGCTGGAGTCAAGGCTGGGCTGAGGGTGGACTTGAGGAAAGGTGGAGTTCAGGGGTGCTGGTATGAATCTATCTGCCCAGGCTGTGGGGGAGGGGCCAGGTATACTGTACTGCTGAGAACCCTCACCTTTCTGGTGCATCAGAAGCTGATAGAGATGGCCCAAAGCTTCTAGACTGAAGCTCTGGATGGTCCTGTCAGAGTCCTGGCACAGGATGCCCAGCATGGCCACCAGCTGCCCGATCCTTACGAAGTTCTCCTTGGTCTATGTAGAGAGCATGGCGTTGATGTGGGCTTACCTACAGCATCCCGCTGGCTACTCACGCATCCCAGAATGGCCTCCACCGGAGGATCGCTTGCATCGTGTGGTAGGGGTTGGGGTTACACAAGGTATAAGGAGTTGACTCCAAAACTTAGTAATCAAAAGAAAATAATGGGGTAGTGTGATGTAAACCAAAACCAAACCCAAAACCTTAAAACAAATGCAGAGAACTTCCAGATGAATGGAGTGGTCTTAGGGCCTAAGTGTCTTAGGACAATGAGCTTGTAGGAAACTATCTAAATTGTCATTCTGATCTCAGCTTTGGATCCAATAAAACTATTTACAAAATAAGTAGCCACTCTGTGGACCACAGTTACATTAAAAAAAAAAAAAGATTTATTGCAGGGCAGTGGTGGCGCCTGCCTTGCCGCCAGCCTTTGATCCCCACACTTGGGGTGGGGGGGGGCAGAGGCAGGCAGATCTCTGTTTGAGGCCAGCCTGGTCTACAGAGTAAGATGAGGGGAGAGGTGAGGAGCTGGGGAGGGGTGGAGCTGGGGAAGGGTGGAGCTAGGGAAG
>NW_021604669.1:1133996-1146132 GCF_004785775.1 Grammomys surdaster | reverse complement strand
GGTGGAGCTGGGGAGGGGTGGAGCTGGGGAGAGGAGGAGCTGGAGATAGGTGGAGCTGGGGAGAGGAGGAGCTGGAGTGAGGTGGAGCTGGGGAGGAGTGGAGCTGGGGAGGGGTGGAGCTGGGGAGGGGTTGAGCTGGGGAGGGGTGGCGCTTGGGAGGTGGTGCTTACACTTAGGCAGCATTTTTCAGTTAGGAATTTGAACAGTGTTGTGCATCTTTGCACTGCCCGTTGTCGCTCATGAGTCTTCTCTGAGGTCAGCCAGATGTACAGGTGCTGCAGGTTGGATGTGGTTAGGAGCTTTGCCACACCCCCAGAAATGGCCATCCCTGCCCACCCCTCAGAGTAAATGCTCTTTGGTTTTTACCACGTCCAGATTCAGCTTCTCCTGTTCCCTTGTCAGTCTCTGTCCCTAGAACCACCCTTCAGGACTACCTTCTTCCTGTGTGGCACACACATTCCCTCCCCCATAAGTGCTCAGCCTGCTGGGTGCCAGGTGGCCCTTTCTAGAACCTTCTGCCATGCACACAAACAGGGACGAACTTGCCTCTGGTAGAGAATAGACATTGATTTAGACAATGCATGTCGAGAAGCTGGGTGGTCAGCTGATCTAGACACAGGGTATTTGGAGATAGAGTGGCCCAGGAATGGATGCGGAAACCGTTGTGACTTGCACTGGTAGAAGCCACTGCCACCTGAGCACACTCCTAGAGTGGCATGCTACTTTGTTGCTTTGGAGCTCCCTTTCCTGTGTTCCTCCTCCTGACGTCACCTGTGCACACCAGGGCGTGGAGCTCCTGCTTCTCTTGGCTTCTTGATGAGGCCCTGCCCTTGCTGGGCTGAGCCATACCATTACCCCTTCCCCTTTCAGGCTCCAGTGGGTCACGTTACTTCTACTCTGCCCTACTGAGTTTGCTTTTGCCTCCCCCTGGCTCCAGGCTACTCTGTGGGTCCTTCTTTTCTCAGGGATGGCTATGGTCTTCATTCAGGGCTCTTTAGTGAACTTCCATTGGTCTTGACCTCTGGCTTTGGTGGAGCTAGCCTGTCTTCTGGGTCGAGACCCTCTTCCTAGGCTTTTACTATCTGCTGAGTGGTCTCCCTCCCATGGACACCTTAGTGGGCAGATGATGTGGTTTATGGGATTCATATCCTTGAGGTACACTGGGGCATGGGCATAGGTGGTAGGGGAAGCCATTTCCTCAGCAGATCTCTTTCTGGTCAGGCTGAGTGATGCTTCCCTGTCTCCTCCAGATGATCCAAATCTCAAGACATGTGAAGCCTACTGCCCAGGTCCTGCTTCCTGTGGAATGTCCTCTTTGGGACTCTCGGGCCAGAGCTGTGTACCCCTGCCCTGTTCCCCAGCTGCCAGAAGCCCTCACCGACAGCAGGAAGTGTAGCTCATTGGCTGTGGGGTTCTGCACCATGAAACACTGCAGCATGTGGTCCAGTGCCTCCATGGTCTGGCTGAATAGTCCCTGCGGAAGAGAGGAGGTCAGCAAGGTCCTGTGGGGATGAAGCCCCAAAACTGCTATAATGTCCAATGGCCCCCACTTTCTGCATGTGTTCAGGCTGGGCTCCCACAACCAACAGAGCCCACTACTGTGTTTGCAAGGGGACTTGCCACACAGGTATGGATATTGGTTAGAAAGGCCTTGGGAACCCACTCATGGCTGCAGGACAATTCAGTCCCAGCAGGGCTGACTCCATAGACATGTAGACATGTGACCAGGGCTGTCTTGCCCCAGGACCCCAGGGTCAAAGGGATGTTATTACTGAAAGTAAGTTTTCATCCCAAAGCTCTTAGCAAATTTTAATTCCATTATTTATTTAGCATGTGTGCAAGTGTGTGCATGCATGCTGCAGTATGTGTGTGGAAACCAGAGGGCAACTTTCAGCCATTTGTTCTCTCTTACTATGGATTCTGGGATCAAACTTAGGCCATGGAGGTTGAGTGGCAAGCACTTTTACATAGTAGCCATCCCACTGGTCCTCTTAAAAGTTTTAAAAAGGGGCCTAGATAAACACCTTCCCCTGGTCCTCAAAAGACATGGCAGATGTGACTTCTGGGGTTCATGTAAGCTCCCTCAACAGTGTTTATCACTGGCATGTTCAGGGAAGGGGGGCAGTCACAGAAATGCCCAGTCAGACTCATGTGGCCATTAGGAACATTGGCCATTTGCTATCTGGTGACCTGGAAAGATGGTTCCATTTCTTAGGACAACATTCTTCCACAGTGGTGACAGGCAGCCAGTCCCAAGTGATAGGACAGGAGACAGAATGAGTGGCATCAAACAGGAGACTGGATCAATGTTACCAGCTTCCAACGTGGATGCACAGACTTTAGTTGTGTTTTCTGCAGAGTCAAGGAGTCTTCCAATCACCAGTAGCTTTGAAAGATGTTGGGACAGACACTATGACTCCCTATATCACCACCTGTTCCCAAAGGGCCTGGCTGTCTAGACACAGCCAGGACACAGCCTCGTGGGTGTATAATACAAGTAGGGCTCTTGGGTGTATTCAGATCTTGGCATCCTCACTATTGATTTTTTCCTTTTGAGCTGTGTACCCCTTGCCGCCAAGTCACTGTGGGAAGGTGGGAAGGGTACACAGACAGCCTGGTGCCTTTGCTCCACAAAGTGGAGTTCACTTCACAAAGCTGTCCTGCCCTTTGCTACTGACATGCCGGGCTGGGACTATGCCTGGCAATCTCATGTGCCCTCTGGTGGTAGCTATGAGACATAACATGTATCTTTTCTGCAAGGCCGGCTAGTATTGAAGAGGGTGGACCAGGTGACCCAGGCAGGCAGATAGGTGTGGTGAAATAGAGCCCACTTTCAGGGACAGTGACTCCCTAAGCCACCTTAGTGTGGCAGAACAATTTCCTGCAATATCAGGGAGCGCTTCTCTTTAAGAAAGCCATCTCCCCTCTTCTGTGAATTCCTGGGGTTGGCATGGGGCTTGGGAGAAGGGAAACACAGTGGTGACTTTGCCTACATGGATCTTGGATCAGCTGTGCATACCATTACATACAGAGTTCCTGGGCAGGCACACACCAGGTAAGCCACCTGTCTTAGTAATCATGGCCCAAAGGATGATGATCATGGAC
Organism: Grammomys surdaster; assembly: GCF_004785775.1. Lineage (NCBI taxonomy): Eukaryota > Metazoa > Chordata > Mammalia > Rodentia > Muridae > Grammomys > Grammomys surdaster. The sequence continues at coordinate 1,143,027 of NW_021604669.1, read as the reverse complement.
CATGTCCTAGGCAGGCAAATGCCAGAGCCTTGAGGCTACTACCCAGGGCCTCCACCCTGCCTGTAGAGCGGCCAGCCCTTGCTCCCCATCCAGCCACACACAGCAGACTGAGCCTGGTGTCCTGCCAAAGTCCCCTTGGCTTTAGTGCATGCTGCACCTCGATGTTGGGTGGTTCCAGGAGGTGGGAGGTGTGCTTCTCCAGGGCATCCAGCTGTGGCAGGGTAAAGATGCTGCGGAAGCAGATGGAGAGGAGGCGGGATTTCCTGTCTGCATCCATGGGTGGCCTCAGCTCACTGTTGGGAGGGTAAAGGGTCCTGAGGGCCTGGGATTGTGAAGGCAGAGGTCAGGGTTCAGGAGTCCCCTATCGTCTGTTTCTGACAATGCAGCCTTTTGCTGCTTCTACTTCTGTTTTTTTTTTTTTTAATTTATTGTTGTTTTATGTACATTGGTGTGTTGATTGCATGTATGTACATGTGAGGGTGTCAGATCCCCTTGAACTGGAGTTCCAGACAGTTGTGAGCTGTCACGTGGGTGTTGGGAATTGAACCTGGGTCCTCCGGAAGAGCAGCCAGTGCTCTTAACCACTGAGCCATCTCTCTAGCCTTGGATCTTTGCTTCTTACTGAGATTTGTGCACCCATTGGCCTCCTCCGTCTCCTACTCACCTAGCAACTCAAGCACATGCTGGCTAAGGGCCTTCGGAGGTGCCGTCAGTGCAGTTCTGTACCTGCAGGGCTCACAGACTCACTCATGCAGGATCTGCTTAACCGTTCCCTTTCAGTCAGCCACAGGCCATGCCCTGGACTCTAGCAGAGCACCAAGCTTATAGGAACAGTCTATGAAGCAATACTCTACCAACTGTCAATCAGCCTCGACCCAGTGCTGGGGCCCCTACCATGAAAATGTTGCATTCTCCCTATCTCGCTTCCTACTTCAGTCTCTTTCAGCACCTTTCTCAATTCCCTGTGCTGTACGTATCCCATCTCAGGGGTATGTTTAGAGAACAGAGGTGTCTTCTGCTGGCTTCCAGCTGTGTCCCCAGAGACCATTCAGGGTCTAGCACCTAGAGATCACCAGTGACTGTGCAGCAGGTGAATAGGAAGTGAAGCCTAGCAGAGACAATGCATCTGGGAAATGCAGTCAGAGTGGATAGCCACCAGCTCTACCTGCCAACCCTGCCAAAGGCCATATAAACTGCCTGCTGTGGTCTGTGAGCACGTAGCTCTGAGCACCCTGGTCTAACCTCCTCCCTAACCTGTGAGTGGAAAGATAAACCAGGTCCTGCATCCTTGGCTCTCTAGATCCAGGTTCATCCCTTCTCCCTGGGGCTTGGCTAGGTCTAGATGCTTGGCCTCCTTGATTCTTCCTTACTTGAGTATCTGAGAGAGAGAGAGAGTCAACTCTGTGTGGAGTGGCTGTGCTCAGACTAAATGTCCCAGACCCCTCATTGCCCCCTATGACCTGTGGTGGCTTAAGCTGCTCTGCCTTGCAGGGCTTTGATGTCTGACATCCCTCCACCTTGTCCTGCTAGCAGCCTGGGCAGAGAGTTGACAGTCATCACAGACTGTAACCTACCAGAGGCTGGAAATAATGTGGATGGCCTGCTGACGGATGCTGGTGAGCAGCGTGTCTTGCGGTTCTTTCTCAATCAGTGTCTGTAAGTCCACGGGAGAAGGTGCAGAGGCTAGCAGACCCCACCTCTGACACCAAGTCTTACTCCCACTACACACAACCTGGGTGATGCTGCTGCTTGTCTTAATCCACCTTGTAGTGAAAATCATTCCACTCTGCTGCTGGGGATCAGGCAGGGGACAGGAGCCACCCTGTTTTGATCAGTGGCCCTTAGCTCCCCACGCTACTTCACAGTTTCTGAAATCTGACGTGATTACTTTGGGACCCAAGCCAAGAAATTATGCAGAATGGAGTGTGTTTGCCTTTCTGGGTCTCAATGGCATCGCTTGTAATGTGGGCATACCTGGTCTGCTCGGGTCCCAGCAAGACCCAACTAACTCAGGGTATGTGGAGTATTTCCAGATGGGGCTGGGACTGTGCTTGCCCTTTCCCAGGTCTGAGGGAGGAGGCTTCCTGTACCTAGGAAAGCTGCTGGTCTGAGAGAGGAAGCTCTGCCTAAGAGGGCTGCTCTGAGGGGAAGGCTTCCTGTGCACATACCATCAGACACTCGAGGAGTTCACTCGTCTGGGAGAACTCGTAGCTGTGGGCACCTTCACTCCGGCTGATGGCCCCCACCAGCATCGTGACAGCCGTAAGAAAGCTTTGTTTCAGGGTCTCATCCTGTGTAGGTCAGGCCCCAGGGCACAGATCAGGCTGAGAGCCCAGGAGCTTGGGGGGAGAGAGCAAGAAGCGAGGCCAAAGCCACCATCTTCAGGCACACTTGAGTCAGGGTAAGAGGGGCATGGTGGGGACCACTGGGCTGGGAGCTGGTGGGAAGGGTTTTCTTTAGAAAGGAGCACACGCTCTTGGTTTAAACGTGTGAATTCTGTGAGCCTGGTCAAAACGTGACAGGGGCCTGTGAGGGTTTCTGGGGTGTGGTGACTATAGCCTTGATGGGTAGACTTAGGGTTGGCCATTATGACAACCCAGGCTATGGTGCTCCTTAGAGAAAGGAATCACTCTGGTCTCTTAGGATCCAGCCCTCCCCCAAGTAAAAATCCAGAAGTGGGGAATGGGGTCCTAATTAGAGCAGAGAATTTTTCAGGGATGATAAAGGCACCAGGGTAATGCACCCCACAGGAGGCTTGGCAGGAGGGCAGGGGAGTTGGACACAGGACAGAGATGGCCCTGGGCTTCTCTAACTCCGCGATTGGGGCAGGGCAGAGCTGGCATCCTCTTTCTGTCCTGGGGAAGGTGCTGGACTGGGGTGATGGTGAGCAAGGTAACCTGTACCCAAGAGCTAAAGCGGAAGTAGAAGATCATCCTGGATAAGATGTTGTCCACCCAAGGCAGGATGTAACTCTTGGCCCAGGCTGCCATCTGGCCGTAGGAGAGGAGGATGGTGCAGCTGGCCCACTTCCACCGAAGGTCCTCAAGGTTGTGGTTGTGGGGCTGGGTAGGAGTGGATTTGGTGTCAGGCCTTGCCCACAGTCTACTTGGGGAGTGGTGAGAGGGGGTACCCTGATCCCAGCAAGGTGGGGGAGGGGAGTGTCTAGAGGGTCTTTGTTCACCAAATGAGAACAGCAGAAATGGAACTGGAGTTTCAGGGAGTTGGGCTGATTATACTGGGTCATCAAAGGTGGTGTATGAGGCTCCACCGGAACTGGAAGAGTTGGGGCCTCGCCTGTGATAGCCCTTTCTTTATATACCTCAGCACCCTGAGGGGCATACCATACACGTGTGGGCTGCCAGGGACCTGGAAAGATCACGGTTCTATCCAGACAGACAGTAATGGGCAAAGTGGAATTTCCTGCTTGAGTGTGGCCCAGAGTCACCTCTCCTCTCATATGTCACTACAGTACTAGCCTGATGACACTGCATAACCAAACAGGTAACCACAGAGAGTCTGAGGCGTGTGCTTCAATTCTGCCACTTGCCAGATGTGAAGACCCAGCGGAGCCTTCTCTAGGTTGCAGGGTTAACCGTGAACAGACCATCAAGAATGTGGAGAGCTTCCCCAACCCAGGAATCCCCATGGAGAGGCTCCCAGGAACTGTCTTCCAGGGGCAGTCATGTGGGGTGCAGTAAGGTGGCACAGAATGGAGCCCCCTCCAATGTTCACAAGCAGTTCTTGGGCCGAGTGTCTCACCTTTCGGATAAATCTTTGCCTCAGTGATAAACTTGCAGTGGTTGCTATGCTTCCCTTCAGGCAGTGTGGGATTTGATGTCCACCCCTACTCCCCCCTCCCCAACCTGCAACCCCAGGAACCCTGAGTTGATACCTTCAGGGAAAAGTTCTGTAGGCTCCACTTGAAGGGTGTGCTCCGCCCAAACTGTTCTAGGATGGCCCAGGCATCATCCAAGTGGCGTACTGCAACCAGCCCCACTGTGAGAGCAATGCCCTGTGGGCAGAGTCCCCTGAGTCTGTGACCAGAATCCAGTAATTCTCCAGTCCACCATCAGGGGGCAGGAACTCACACACAATTTAGGACCTGCAGCTCAGAGCCCAGACACCCAGGAGGTGTCTCTTGTGGAGTCTGGTGGGTCGAGTTGGGGGTGGGGAGAGGAAGAAAGAGAGCTTTTGGGGTTGGCTGTCTATCATGGCAGCTCAACTCTGAGCAGACATGCTCAGGAGTAGCAGTGAAGACACATATGAGATGCAAGAAATGTGATTAGGGTTCAGTTTGTGACTGAGTCAGAGATCATGCTGTGCAGCCTTCAGGACCTGACAAGGATCAGGGCTTAGTATAAAGCAAGGATCAGGCCTCAGTGTGCGTGCATGGTCAGATCTCAGATTGTGAGCAGCACCAGGGCTCAGTGTGTGACCAGGACCAGGGCTCGTATTCTGACTGGAGAACCACGGTGTGAGAGTGATGAGGACACAGTATGAGAGCAGACTCCGGGGGTCTCAGTGCTAGGAGCAAGGTTCAGCATGTGATGAAAACAGGGGTTCAGCGTGTGACCTTTAGGGCTCACTATGGGAGTGGGATTAACGGTCAGTGTGCGTGTGCGACCATCAGGGGTCATGGTGAAACCAGGTAGGGGCTCATTCTGTGACTAGGAACATGGCTGAGTATGAACAGGGTCAGGGCTCAGTGTGAGATGGGACCACAGTTGAGGGTGTGATGAGGATCAGAGCTCTGTGTGATGGAAGCCAGGGGTCGGTAGGTGACCAGCACAACTCAGTTTATGATCAGGGTCAGTGTGTGACCATGACCAAAGCTGTGGTTTGGGTTAGAGGATCAAAGGAGACTGGGTCCTCACCTCCCCTGCATGGGCCCTCACCTCCCCCTGTCTGGGTCTTCACCTCCCCTGCATGGGCCCTCACCTCCCCCTGTCTGGGCCCTCACCTCCCTCTGCCTGGGCCCTCACCTCCCCCTGCCTGGGCCCTCACTTTCCCCTGTTTGGGGCCTCACCTCCCTTTGCTTGGCCCACTGGTGAGACGTTTCCAAGAGGGTTTTGAGATGCATCCTCACGGTGGTGCTGCTCTCCTCAGCTTGAAGGATTAGCCCATAGTAGGTAAACAGGAAGGCCTGGTGGGGTTCAACATCCTCTCCTGAGCGGGACCCACCTGACCTGAGCTCCTATGACCAACTTCCCTGGGCTCCCTCACCCTGAGGCCACCCTTCTCATGTCCCAGGATGGCCTAACTCCCAGCCTGTGGTAAGGGAGGGAGCCACTTCTAGTCCAGCTGCCCAGGCCTAGTCCTTTTGCCCTTTAGATGCACCAATTTTGTTCCAGAGCCCTGCTTGTCCCATGACAGAGCTCATGGGCTTGTGTGGTGAACAGGCGGGGGACCTTGGGACCTACCTTGTCTGGGGAGTGCTCTTGCTGTGTCTTGCCAGACTTGGTGACGGCCCACAGCAGTTCCTTGGACCACACATCCACGTTCAGGAATGGCACCGACTTTCTGGCTGTCTGTGAGCAGGTGAGGTGGACAGTGCTGGAGGCACTTTCCCCTCCAGAGCCTGAAAGCCCTGGCTTCCTTATTCCCTGTTCTCCCCTCCTCTAAGTTTTCAGCACTTGAGCTTGTAGGGTAGATCTCAGAGATGAGGAACACATATCTCAAGGTACCCCTAGCTGTGTTCAGGATATCCGAAAGCCTGGGAGGCTACAGTGTGGTGTCCAGCCACATTCCAGCATGAACTGAGGGCTCAGCACATAGGAGCTCAGTGTTAGCAAAAGTGGTCCCGGGACAGGGTGGGCCCCATAGGCCAGGTTCAGTCTGTTTCCCAGTGTGGTTCCATGCCTGGCCTGGTGCCAGCCTGTAGTAGACACTCGACTGTTTCTTAATGAAATGAGGGATCAACACATTGACCCTTCTAAATGGAGGATTCCGGAAGGTTCCATCTTAGCTCAGTAGGATGGCTGTAATGATGTCTAATAGACCTTCATCTCCAATGTTCCCAGATGCTGTAAGTCAATGAGCCTGATGTTTTTGTTCCCAACATTCTTCTGGTGTTAGGGACGTCCCTTAACACCCAACTCTTAGAAAAATATTGATAAACGGTCAAAGAAGTTTGTTTAAAACATATAAGCTAAGTTAAAAGATACCGTTGAGAGTATGATATCCGCTGGCCTCTCTTTTTGGAATGGTAATGTAGATTCTGTGGCATGGCATGTTGGAAGTATGTCATTTTCTTTTTGATTTTACAGGTTACAGTTAAGGGATTGATTGCCTTGAGTCCTGAAAGAGACTGAACTTTGGACTTCTCAACAATGTTGAGACCGTGAAAAGCTTTGAAGACTTTTGGAGTTGGATTAAATGCATTTTGTTCTGATACGGCTACAAGCCTGTGGGGACCAGGAATGGAATGTGGTCACTCAAAGGAGAATGGCCCCCACAGGCTCACATATTTGAATGCTTGGTCCCTAGGTGGTGGAACTCTTTGGGAAGGATTAAGAGGTATTGGAGGAGGTGTGTCTCTGGGGGGTGGGTTTTGATGTTTCAGGAGCCTACAACATTTCCAGTTTACCCTCTCTCTGTCTCCTGCTTATCGACTAGATGTAAGGTCTCACCTACTACTCCGGCACTATGCGTTCCTGCCTGCTGCCATGCTCCTGGACCTTCTGATTTGAAAATTACAAAAAGGAACATATTGATGAAGGAGGTATAAGCTCAACCTGGCTGATACTGAAGAACTTGGAACTAGAGGCCGAGGCAATGGCTCAGTGGCTAAGGGACCTTACTGGGCAAGCTTAAGGACTCAAATATGAGTCCTCAGCACCCACTGTAACGCCCCAACCCAACCCAACCCAACAACAAACAAATCAAGCACTGTTGCATGTGTCTATAATCCTAGCAACATGATTTTCCTATAATGTTCTTTTAAAAATGGAAATTAATACTTAACTTGGTCCAAGACTGTGTAAAGACTATATTCATAACATTATTTCCATCAACCGAGGACCACAGACAATGTCTCATTAAGTTAAAATGGAGCTGGGAGATTTCTATTGCTGCTGTCATAGGGTCTTTCTCCTGTGGGTTTTATTTGTTTCATTTTATTTTATTTTATTTTTAAAACTTTTTTGTGGTAATGTGGTGATGCTGGTAGGAACAGGCTTCACCACTCTTGTCAAACCTGACATATACAATTATGGTGTGGTGTATACTCCTTGATCATGATAAATGACTCCGTTGCTGGCTTATGCATTCACTCCTTTGATCATTCCTTGAGTTACTTCCTGCATATATATATATATATTCTCCTCACTCTACAACAACGTCAGCTGGCAGAAGCCCCATACAGCTTGTACCATCTCTTACTTTCATCAAAGCCCTGTTTGCGCAGTATTGAAAATGCCCAACTGATCTGTAACAGGAAAGAAGTGCTCTTTGGTAGCAGGGTGATTGAATTGACAGCTTTATGTATGTGTATGTGTGAACATTTGGTCAGCACCAATTAAAAAACAATATTGACACAAATTAAAATTCAAAATACATTTGTTTAGGCAACTAAACTTTTAGGGATTTATCCTAAAGAAATCCTAAAATGAGATACACTGTGAAACCAAGGGCGAGTGTCTTGCAAGGCATATGACCATCCTAGAGCGCCCCCTCCTGGTAGGATTGTTTATATCATTTCCTAGTCTTATTCCACCTCTGAGATAGGAATTGCTCTCATCAGATGGCAGAACCTGATAAAAGCTTGCTTATCCTGGCTAGGCCCTGCTCTCAGTCCATTCCCTGCTTTCTAGGATACAGAACAGATGGCAGGTTGATCCCAGAGTACTGTGACTCCCGGGAAGCCTCCAGGTTACTCAGAAGCAGCAGGTATGTGTGTGTGTGGGAGGCATCAGGGGGTCTTGTCTTCTCACCCAGTCCCTTCTGTCTGCTCACTGTGATGAGTACCAGAGCCTCTTGTCTGCAATGAGAATGTCAAAACTCTGAAAATTAAACATTTTCCCCCTCGTAGCTCTGCAGTCTCCTCTGTGTGTGGCCCAGTGTGATCCTAGCTGGTGTGGCACGGACTGCAGGACTTGTGCATACCTGTCTCTGCAACATGGGCAGTTGTCAGTGTTTCTGTCTGGGCATGCACTCTACACTCTGTTCAGAGCTTCCAGGGACTATATAGGGCAGGCACAGCTTAGAAAAAAAATCAGAATATTTGAAACTTTGAAGCCTATTTCCAAATGATACATATTATATACTATATATGTGTAATATATGTTATATAACACATATATGTATATAACTCCTATCTGTGTAACACATACATACACATACACACATATATACAATATATAACATATATGTGTATATAACATATACACAAAACACACACACACATAAAACACACACACACACACACCCGCAGAGATGGCTTAGTGGTTAAGAGCACTGGCTGCCCTCCTAGAGGAACTGAGCTTAGTTCCCAGCACCCACATGGTGGTTCACAGCCATGTGTAACTCCACACCCATACACAACTTGAAGGAGTCGATTCTTTCCTTCATGTTCAAACCTGGGGACTGAGCTCAGGTCATCAGGGTTAGTGAGAGCACTTTGACTCATGGAGCTTTGTTACTGCTTAAAACATCCAGGCGTAGTTAACTCACAGTGAAGTTCACAGCACTGAGTGCAAGAGACTTGAGCACACATTAGAACTGCAAGCTGCATGTACCTTCTAGCTCCTGGAATCTGCACAGTGCTCCAGAGACTTGCCACCAGCGTGGCCTATTCTGATTATAAATTAGTGTCGACTTTTCTGGGATTGCCTCTATTTAGAGTCCTTCAGTGTGTGCGTTTTTTTTCACTGAGAATTTCTGAGATTCATCCAAGCTGCTGCCTGTATCAAACTTCTTTCTTTCTTTCTTTCTTTCTTTCTTTCTTTCTTTCTTTCTTTCTTTCTTTCTTTCTTTCTTTCTTTCCTTTTCCTTTCCTTTCCTTTCCTTTCCTTTCCTTTCCTTTCCTTTCCTT
>NW_021604669.1:1121950-1133986 GCF_004785775.1 Grammomys surdaster | reverse complement strand
TCCTTTCCTTTCCTTTCCTTTCCTTTCCTTTCCTTTCTTTTCTTTTCTTTTCTTTTTTTGATTTGTAATTTGGTTGTTTTTAGTTGGTTTGTGTTCAGGTGGTTTCCCCTAGTCTGGGCTTCCTAAGGTGGACGTCAGGTTGTGGGTTCAAACTCTGCCAGCCCTACATGTCTCCAGTTTGAGGCTAGAACAAGGATGGCTGCTCTGCACGTTCTGTAGAGGTGTGCAGAGTCCACAGAACAACTCTGCTGGATTCCCGGGTCACAGAACTCCATCGGATTCCTCCATGTAACCTGGGCATTTTCCTTGCTGGAAGCAACTCTCAGGAAAACCCCAACAAGCCAGCTGCTATCCTGAATAGATAGACCAGATCTCACCTGCTCTTAGTCACTGTCAGCTGATTGGTGACACCTTCCACCTTAGGATGAAGTGTGATCCAGTCACCTCTCCCCAGGTTTGGGGGTGGATTTCAGACCTGCTTTCTTGTGTCCACTTGCTAGGCAGCTAATGAATAAATACATCACTCTTGCATGCCATTCAGTGACTGGCTTGCTTGCTGTGCAGCTGGCAAAATGGGCTTGGCTGGGAACAGGAAGATTCCATGTCATTCTCAGGACTACTGAGACTTTCTGCTTCTTCTTGTTTCAGTTCTGACAGTCTGAGTTTTGCAGGGAATCCCTTAATACTGAGAGTGTTTGTGCAGTTGTTAATTATTCTGTGCTGAAAGAGACATTTTCTCCCCTCTTAATCAGTATGGTGATCTTCTGTGATGAACTTGCTTTCCTTTCTTTGTATTTGCTACGTAGACCAGGCCTCATACTTAGGACATTTCTCCTGCCTCTGCATCAAGTGCATTTTTCTTTCTATATTTTGGGTTTAGTTTGTTCTCCCTCAGTAGCTTCTAGCAATGAAATTTTATATCCTGACTAATTAAAAAAAAGCATTTTGTACCTAAGGATGTTTAAATATGTTTTCATTAACACTCAACTTAAAAATATTTTTCTAATTTTCCTTCAGATGTCTTTATCCCCTACATTTTACTGAGAAGCTACTTGTTTAATCTCCAAGCATTTGGAATGTTTTCAGATATATTTTTAAACACTGACCTCTAGTTTAACTTTTGGTCAAAGAAGTCTTCTGTTTGGTTTTAGTCTTTCTAAATTTATTGGATGTTGATACACAGCTAGTGTGTAGCAGAGAGAGACAAGTCCTACCACCAATCAGACAAATGTGATGTCTCTGGTCTTCCAGTCCTCAATGAGGACTTGCCATTTCTTGCCATTCTGTTTAATCTGTCCAACCCACTCCTGCTTCCCTGCTTGCTGCCTGCCACAGTGCTGACAGTCAACACTAAGCTGGGCTCCTTGGGTTCCACACTGGACAAGACCTTCACAACCACCTCTGAACCCATTTCACAGGTGAGTAAACTAAGCAACCGAGAGGGAAAGGAAGTCAGTCCAGGCCACAGTTGTGAATAGCTGACGTTGGAGTGCAAACCAGTACAAGCCTCTCACTTGGGAGTCAGAGATGGGCCTGCCTGCCGTGAGACTGCTTCTGGGGCTGTCACATCTTCAGTCCACCCAAGCCCGTCTCCCTTCTTCCCTGGCCTTAACACTGGCCCCTGTGTCTTTTCTAGCCCCCCAAGGTGAGTGACATGAACTTGTCTGTGTTGAGCATCTACTCTGTGCCAAGTGTCTAGAGACCAAGATCAAATCCTAGCTCTCACGGTGACCTTGGTCAAGCCACCACCTCCCGCTATGCTGTGTGCTTATCTGTACATCGAGACTCTGTCAACCCTCTTGCCATCCCTATTTCCCCCTCCTCCTTCCAGTTCCTTCATTCTCCCCACCTTTCCCATTTCCTACTTCCTCAAAAGCTGCAAAAGGGGTTCCAGTGTAAGCTTGCTGTCCCTCACTTGCTGAGAGCCCTCAGAAATTCTGGGGTGATGGGCTCCCTCTGTACCTGGGAAAGCAGATCTTTCCAGTTCTTTCTGTCTTCTATCTTGAGAAGCTCCTCTGTGGGAGAAGAGGATAGGCTACAGTCCAGGTCTTGCACATCTCCCAGACCCCATCTGCTCTTGCCTGGTGGGATCCACGGGGATATGGTAGGACAGCCTCCAGTAGGAAGACCATGAGCTGGAGTGGGGGTGGGGGTCTAGAGAGCTGGATTGGAATCCTGGTACTGCCTGCACGCTGTATCCACGTAAGCTGCTTGCCTTCTTTGGACCTTGTTTCCCACTGGTAAATGGAGGAGGTCCTTTGAAAGCATGGCCTTTTGGGTGGTCCCTTCAAGTATGGAAAAGTAAGGCTGGGAAGGGACACTTGGTGGGACTGAAGGCCTTCTAGGAAGATTAGAAATTCTACCGTGTAGGGAAGGTTTGCTTTGGGGAATCCCTCTGTATTGGAAGGGCCCCCTCACCCAGCTTGTCAATTTGGAAAAGGGGAGTCTGAGCAAAGCCAGATCCTGCCTGGTCTCAGGCTTAAGCACAGACTTTCCAGAATATCTTTGGAGCCCTGTTTCTTCTTCCTGCCTGACCTTGTTGGCTGCTGATCTGAAGCTCCCAAGGCCTGACAAGATGTGGCTCACACTGTTTGCCTCCTATTGGAAGCCCTCTATAGCGGGCCTTCTGGGCAGCTGGCCCTGTCACAGCCAGTGCCTTCTCGATTGGGAATTTTAAAGGATACCACATGCATGTGAAAAAAGTGAATAAATGAAGTGACTGAATGAAGCAGGCAGAAAGCAGGGTTTGATGTAAGGCAACCTCAGTAACCCTGGCCATCGAAGCTACTTCTTTGAGCTGAGATTCTCATCTGCCTTGTGTGTCCAAGGGAGAGCAATGTGACACAGCCAGTATAGGGGGTGTCAGGGCAGAGTGACAATCTCATCTCACAGGGTCTGGACCAACTCCTGGACCAACAACAACGTGATTCTATCAGACAGTGGTGTAGAGGTCCTTTCCCCTTCCATGGGAAGGTCTGTAGAATGGCCAGGGGCTATTGAGGGCTTGTGGATCATGGGGCTCAGAGCTGCTGAGAGGGCTGGTTGGACTTTGGGGCTTAGGGCTCCATCCTGCATGACCCATGTATAACTATAGCCATGGGTAGAAGGTGGTCCCAGAGGCCCTTCATGGTCTCCTTCTGTTGCCTGTCTCTTGATCCACCCTATAGCAGCATGTACCTTGAGAGAGCAGGACGCCCATCACATAAAACAGGCTGCGGTGTGGGAAGACACCCGTCAGGAGCTCCGTCTCCAAGTGCTTGGCCACTGCTGGCCATGAATGCCGGCAGAGGGCCAGTAACACATTGCTGGCTGCATCTTGATATGTAACATCCAGTTCCTGAGTAGGGGAGGAAAGGGTGGTGGTCAAGGGGGCTGGGAAGAGATGGAACAGGGGGAGAGTGGTATGTACCAAACCGGGCAACTCCACATGTACTGCCTTTACTGAGCCATCTTTTGGATAGAATACAGGCTAAGGGAACCTGAGATGGGCTGTCTCCTGATGCTGGGCTTTCTAGAGCCCAGAACACAAGTGCTGTCTTTGCTCCCCAGCCTTTGCCACCATTCTGTTCCTGTCTGGAGTTCCAATCCCTCTTGCACTAGTCAAATCCATGTTCACCTGTAAGCCCACTCTCGAGCCTGCTTTCTGGACACCCATTCATAGGGCCTCTAGCTAACATCATCTTCCCCAAGGAGCTCAGGCAGCTTAGGATATCAGTCACTCCCAGCCCTCCCCCAACTACCCTCCAATTCTTTGCACCATGAGTTTTGAGCAGAGGTTACATTTCCACCTTAAGACTTCAGCCTGGACAGCCAATGTTTGTAAAGCTCCACAGCAGAGTCCAGCCAAGCAGCTCCCTGTCTGTCTACATGAGGGTCATCCCCAGACAGCTAGGAGCCCAGTGCCTGCAGCTCAGCTGGGTGCCACATAAGGCTCTTCTCAGCAAGTGTGCTATGTTTTGCCAAACCTGCTCCCACTCACTCAGGGTGCTGTTGGGTGGGGTTGGAGAGAGGTGGATCCAGCAGAGTACATCTGCCTGCTCGAATCTGATGGTTTGGCAGCATCAGTAGGGGTAGATGTCTGAGGCCCCTCCCCCTCCTGCTCTCTCTGTGATGCAGGAAATTGTCCTATGAAATCAATATACCACTTATGGCTTATTATAGGCACGGTTGTGAGGGCCTCTCATTAACACACTGGATTGAATTTGATTTTGCGATTTAAAAAAAAACAACCAAACAAAAAACCCCCTAAAACCTCCCCATAACATCATACAAGTCCCTCATCTAAAACTATATTTAGGAGATTAAAAAGAGGGAGGAACAGTAATCATGTTCTGAAAGCCAGGAACTGAAGGACAAGGGAACTGAAAACCTAGGGCTATGCCAGCAGCAGGGAACACTGAGATCTGGCCCCTTCACTCAGTGCCATCCCCTGCATCTGGAGGGACCAGTGGTCTTGGCTTCCTAATCTTTGGAACTATGGTGGCAGTGAAGGAGCTGGAGGACAAGCCACACTGGGCAGAGCTCTGGGCATGACAGGGAGGAAACCACATAACCTGCTACCCAGTACAATCCAGAAACAACTGACTGGAGAGAGAGCTAGAGGCTGGACATAGACAAAAACATCAGGTAAAACTCTTTGAAGGCAAGGGAGTCCACTCAGTTGATACAGTAGCCACTGTGGAAAGTACAAGGACCTGAGTCCAGCTCACAGTACTCACATACAAAGCAGGGCATGAGGGTGTATGCTTGTAGCCCTCCTCCTGGGGAGGCAGGGATGGTGGGTTCCCCAGGACTGACTGGCCAGCCTTTCATAATCAGTGAGCTCCATGTCCCAGTGAGGGACAACGTCTCAAGAAACAGTATCCTCCTGAGGAATGTCACATGAGGGACCTGTGGCCTCCCTGTGCATGGGTGCACATGTGCACACACACAGCCACCATGAACATGTACTCATGCTAAACAAAAAGTGAAACCGATTGATGTCACCAGAACAAGGAGAGGAGGTGACCTTCCTGGATGCTATTAACAGTGCATGCTGTGATAACATACACCTTTCGTTTTTATTCAAGGTTCCTTGCTCACAGGCCCCTCCCCATGCACGGTGGTAGAACACAAAATCTAGAATTATCTTACACGTCCTGGCTTGCTTTCTGTTGCTATGGTAAACACCATGACCAAAGCACTTGGGGAGGAAAGGGTTTATTTCACTTTGTAGGTTACAACCCGCCATGTAGGAAAGCCAAAGCAGGAACTCAAGACAGGAGCTTGAAGCAGATACTGGAAGAATACTGCTTACTGGCTGTCTCCTAGCTTCACCTCAGCTACCTTATTTGTATAGCCCAGGCCCAGCGGCCTAGGGATGGTCCTGCCCCAAGTGCGTTAGGCCCTCCTACATTAATTAGCTGTCCTGAAAATGCCCCACAGACAAGCACAAAGCCCAGACTGAGAGAAGCAGCTGCTTAGTTGAAGTTCCCTGTTCCCAGGTGTGTCAGGTTTACAGCAGGGATGAACCATCACATTCCCCAAGGCAGGCTACAGACATCCTTGTCTTTCTCTGCCTTTTTGTCTTGGAGCGGATCATAGAGACCTTCAGACCTACCCTGTCCCAAGGTGATCATATGACCTCCTTATTCCCAGGAGTTCCGCCCTATGCCCTGGAGCAATGCTCTTGGCTCTCAGCAGCAGGAAGCGCCTGAGCAGACAGCCCTTGATTGTGGCCCCCCCCCCCCCACCCCGGTCATTTACAGGAATTAGAGTCTGCACAGGAACCAGAAAGTTCTGGGTTCCCAGATTCCTTGACAGCTCAACCCAGAGAAGTTTCTGGAAATTGGGAGTACCTGGAGAGGGCAGGGATGCATCCTTCCTTCCCCACACATCCTTCTAAGCACCTTTTCATCCGTATGCTTGGCAGTTTCTCTTGCAACAAATGAATAGGCTTGAGAGAGTCTTCCCCTGAGTTCCCTTAGCTGCTTGAGATAATTAAGTGAAGATGGGGAGGTGGTTGTGGGCGTCCTGGTTTGTGGTTGTTGATCAGGGGAATAAGTATGATGCCTGGTGCTGTGACAGTGTCTAAAGGGGGCAGGCAGCCTGGGGACTGAGCCCAGCCTGCGGAGATGGAGGCCACCAAGAGAGTGTCAGAGCCTCCTTGGTTTGGGGGATGCCCTCCTGGTACCTACAGCCTCAGAGCTGCTGGATGTTGGAGCCACCCACACACCTCCAAGGTCACAGGCTCCCGAAGTGCCCGAGGTGGGAAAGTGAAGACAAGATACTGGTTTCCCCTAACACCCAGACGGGGAAATGAAAGAACAAATGTGAACAAAATTGAGATCTCTTGAAAATTAGACTTCTGAAGAGGTGACATGTTAGAAACTGCCAGTGTGTGACTGTGAATGAGAAGTGTCATGGTAATGGGAAGGGGTGGTGGCGGGGATTTTTAATTCCAAAGAGGAAGACAGAGGAGCAGCAGGACTTCCAAAAGAGGTGACAGAGAAAGACAAGCTGTACAGGGAACAGAAATAAAACTAAGCCCCAGCCCTTGTTCCCCCGCACTCCTAGACTGGGGTGGGATGGGGTGAGGGCAAAACCTCATTTACATGTGTTATAAAATATCAGAAATGAAGATCAGGAGGGGTGTCGGAGGCTGGGGAGGAGGCTCAACAGATGACACTTACTGCTCTTGCTGAGGATCCAAGTTCAAGTCCCAGCACAAGTTGGGGAGTTCACAGTCACCTATAACTCTAGCTTTAGGGATCCCACACCCTTTTCTGGCCCCTTTGGACACTTGCACACACACACACACACACACACACACACACACACACATACACACACACACACACACTTAAAAAATGAAAACAAATCTTTAAAAACTCTTAGTGTGCATATGTGTATGAACGTGTGGGCACATGTGCCAAGGTCATGTGGGGGTCAGAGGACAGTTTTGTGGAGCTGGCTTTCTATTTCTATGTAGGTTCCAGGAACACAGCTCAGATCTCCAGGTTTGCATCAAGCTATTTCACCAGCCCAGGTTTGTTTATTTATTTTTTAACTTTTTTAAAAAAAGCTTTTGTCTGATATTATTTACAAAGTGTTCTTTCCTGTTCAGTTTTCTTTTTTTTTTTTTAATTTTTTTTTTTCGAGGCAGGGTTTCTCTGTGTAGTCCTGGCTGTCCTGGAACTCACTCTGTAGACCAGGCTGGCCTTGAACTCAGAAATCCGACTGCCTCTGCCTCCCAAGTGCTGGGATTAAAGGTGTGCGCCACCACCACCCGGCTCCCTGTTCAGTTTTCATTTCTTGCTTCCTCCCTCTTCTACACATTCTTCTTTTTCCCCTTCCCTGTCCCTTTATTTATTTTATGTGTGTGAGTACACTGTCTCTGTCTTCAGACACACCAGAAGAAGGCATCAGATCTCATTACAGATGGTTGTGAGCCACCAAGTGGTTGTTGGGAATTGAAGTCAGGACCTCTGGAAGAGTGGTTAGCGCTCTTAACCATGAGCCATCTTTCCAGCTCTATTTTATTATATATATTGTGGAGAGCTTTTGGGGCTGCTTGGCAGGAATCTGACATTGGCCAAGGACAAGGAAATGAGCTTTAGGTGGAATCTGACATTGGGCCATGACAAGGAAGTAAGTTCAGGCAGAAATCTAATTTTAGGCTAAAACAGAGAAGTAATTTCAGTCAGGAATCCAAGTCTTAGGCTAGAACAAAGAAGTAGGCCTCAGGCATGAATATGACTTTGGGCTGGGACTGGGAAGTAGGCTCAGATATTTTTGTCATCCGGGTGAGCCCTTAGAAACAGCGAGAGTGATCACGGGACTTTGTATATTTGCCTTGTTTGTTTCTCAACTGTTTGTGTCTATTGTATTGTTGGTTCCTCAACCTAAAACTGACCTAAATACTTGCATGTAATTAAAAGAGTTTAAAAGAAAAGTGGGAACAAACCTGCCTCAGCCTTCAGCCTTAGAACTGGCTGGGGTCATGCTGGAATTTTGTCTAATCATCTCTTTCCTTTTAATCCTCACTCCTGTGCTGGAGAACCTGTTGACTGACTGAGCGGGCTTGATATACATACATACATACATACATAAATACATACATACATACATACATACATATACATATATATGTGTATATATGTGTGTGTATGTGTGTGTGTGCATTATTGCTTACCTTAACCATTGTTAAGGCTCACTCTGTCTACATCATTTTTGGCATTTTCTTTTCTGCAGTTATCGGTGGTGTAGCACTTAGCTTTGACTGAGTTTAATTATGTTTCTTTATCTGCTGTGGTTTGGTAGTGTTGCTGTTATAGTAGTTTGTTTTCTCTGAATGGTGCTCGGGATCTAACCCTCAAAGAGAAAGGCTAGGAACACTCCAGAATAAAATCAGAAGAAGCAAATACCCCAATAGATGAGCAAACCACACAGCTTAGGAACACAAGAAACACGAAAAAGCAACGCAGTATCACTCCTGCAAATGACTGTGACTCTTCAGCTACTAAGTCAAAGATACGAGGAGGGTTCATATGCCAATGTAGTAATAAAAAGATACAAAGCAACAGTAAAGTGGATTGAAACGAGCAGACAAAGAAGTAGAGAGACACCACAGAACCTGGGCAGGAGAGCCAGCAACACCGAGTTCAATAAGAAAGCGGAGTGTCAGAAAACCACCAACAGAACAACAGCCAAACAGAGAACTCTGGAAACAAAGAACTACCAATCTGGAGGCCAAGTCAGAAAAAAATTAGGAACTTAACATGAGATTGAACAGATTATTTTTTCTTTTGAGACAGGGTTTCTCTGTGTAGCCCTGGCTATCCTGGAATAGACTCTGTAGACCTGGCTGGCCTTGAACTCACAAAGATCTAGCAGCCTCTGCCTCTAAGTTCTGGGATTAAAGGCATGTGCCCGTCGATGAGATCTTATATTCAGAGACCAATAAAAGGACAAATAAGCATGATCATAAGCTATGGGAATCCTGAGGGGTAACTACAACACCAAACCTGAGAAACAATGAGTAGGAAAAGGGGCTAGAATACAAATGGAAGGCCCAGGAAAACCTATTCAGGGAGAAGTATAGAGGAAAATCCCCAAAGGAAGGGAAAGAGAGGACATCTGAGAACAAGAGTAATTTAGAACCCCAAATAGACATGCCTAAGGAAGAATCACTCAGTGCAGTTATAGTTAAAAAGCCACGACTACAGAACAAAGACACAGGGCTGAATATGCCAACTCAAAGCCCAGGTGATCAGATTGACATCAGACTTCTCAGGGCAGAAGCTTCAAATCCTCTTTGAGCACCGAGAGTACAGAGCTGACAACCCAGATAGCACACTCACCAACCTTCTCTTAAAAGTTAATGGGGGAATAAAGACTACAGAGAAATGGAGAACGAAAGCTACAGAGTTTTGTACAAAACAAATTCCACTGATAGTTTATAGGACAAGTCAATATGTACCTGAAAGCCTGTAATATATGCCTTATCAGATTATAATAAAACAAAACTAATACTATCAAGAGAAACTACAGAAACTATACATACACTGGCTAAATGATGTACTCTAGACGTGAGTGCCGAAGAAATTTAAAAATTCCTAAAAATCAAATGAAAATGAAAACATAGCATCCCAGAAATTCGGCAAAGGAGGCTCTAAAATGGAGGCTCATGGGCAAGAGCTTACATTAAAACCTCCCCCTCCTCCTCCTCCTCCTCCTCCTCCTCCTCCTCCTCCTCCTCCACCACCCAAATAAAAAGCTCAATGATGTATGTCCAGCTCTTAGAGGACAAGAGTAAGATACCGGATGGGATGGAACTGAGTAGTAAAGAAGGGGAGGAAGTAAGTGACTAGGGGACTGTAAAGACAACAGAAAGACGCAGTGATTGGTGAGCTGGTTTTTTGAAAACATACACTGTTGCAAACTCTTTGTAGGGGGCACCTAGAATGTTAAACTCTCAGTATTGTTCCGTCAAGGGAAAGCATGGAAAACTTTGCTGTCAATCCAGTGGTCTGGGGTAGATGTGCTTTCTGGCCTGGTGACCTTTGCACAATCTGTGTGGCAGGAGACTTTCTGCCACCAGACCCTCGCCCGGACCCATCTCATAAGCTTGCATTTTTCAGTTAATCTACAGACCCTATTTTTAGGGAAGATGTCAGAGACTCTTTAACAAAGAGTTTCAATGTAGTCAAATCTGAGTAGGATTTAGCTTACATTGTTCCTCAAAGAGACTTAGGTGAGCTTTGTTGTTCATGTGAGATTTAGTTGATCATCACAAAAATAGTTTTTTTTTTTAAAAAAAAAAACAGATTTGTGTTGTGCTTTAATAACCCTAAAATAAACCACTTGGGGGGGTCAGACTCCTGAAGTTTGAACGAACACCAGATACTGAGTCCTGTCAGCTGATCTGCCTTCTTGCCTCCCACAGCTCATTATTCTGCTGCCATGAAGGTTGCAGAGACACCTGCAACTCTTAGAAAAACAAACCAAAAGAAGGAGAGAAGAAACAATTAAAAAGTTAGAGATGAAGTGGGGGCAGGGGGACATTATAACTGATACTAACGACATTCAGAGGACTACTTTAGAAGACATGGATAAAATTCCCAGAAACACATGACCTGACCAAATTAAATCAAGTGGCCAGAAACAACCTTAACAGATGTAGAATGAGCAGTACAGACGCAGATAGTTGTGAGGAGCCTCCTAACAAAGGAATCCCACATCTGGGTGAGTCTTTAAAGAATTAACATCAGGACTCCTCACATTGTCCTGTTCCACCCAGAGGGAGAGTATCAACCTCATTCTACAAAGCCAGCGTTATCCTGATGTCCAAGATGGTTTCTTTTCACATCACTAAGACACAGCATCTGACAAAGACAACGTAGTGGAAAATTAGCTCAGGTTCAGTGTGAGAGGGAAAGGAGGACAGAACTTGTGGGTGGATTCCTAACATCTGGTGTGTTAGAAAGCAGAGAGAGCTTGAGATAGTGTAGGTCAAATCTGTAATTTTCAAGGCCTGCTTTCCAGTGGCTCCCTTTCCATAACAAAGACCCGCATGGTTAAGGTCTCACAACCTCCTAAAACAGAACCAGCATCGAGGGGCCAAGTGTTCAAACACATGAACCAGTGAGGGACACATCACACTTAAACCAAAACAATGCCTAAATCATGTAACACACACACACACACACACAGATAGAGAGAGAGACAGAGACAGAGACAGAGACAGAGAGACAAGAGGCAGAGGGACAAAGTTCCCAAAAGAACATAGAAAAACTTTCAAAAAAAATACTATCAGACCAAATTCAAGAACTCATTGATATCATTGTGGAGGTTTGAATGAGAATGGCCTCCATATTTTTATATATTTGAATGTTTGGCTCCTAGTTAGTGGACTGTTGGTGGACTGGCTGGTTTTGTGTGCCAACTTGACACAAGCTGGAGTTATCACAGAGAAAGGAGCCTCCCTTGAGGAAATACGTCCATGAGATCCAGCTGTAAGACATTTCTCAATTAGTGATCAAGGGGAAAGGGCCTGGCCCATTGTGGGTGGTGCCATTCCTGGGCTGGTGGTCCTGGGTTCTATGAGAAAGCAAGCTGAGCAAGCCAGGGGAAGCAAACCAGTAAGCAGCATTTCTCCATGGCCTCTGCATCAGCTCCTGCCTCCAAGTTTCTGCCCTGTGTGAATTTCAGTCCTGACTTCCTTTGGTGATGAACAGCATGTAGAAGTTTAAGCTGAATAAACCCTTTCCTCCCCAACTTGCTTCTTGGTCATGATATTTGTTTAGGAGTAGAAACCCTGACTCAGACAGTTGGGAAGGACTGGAAGCCTTTGCTGGAGGAGGTATGTCCTTGTTGGAAGAGGTGTTTTGTTGGAGATGGGCTTTGAGGCTTCAAAAGTCAACAGCAGGTCCAGTCTCTCTTCCTCCTCTTCCTCTTCCTCTCCTCTCTCCTCTCCTCTCCCTCCCCTCTCCTTTCTTCTTCTTCTTCTACTTCTCCTCCTCCTCCTCCTCCTCCTCCTCCTCCTCCTCCTCCTCC
>NW_021604669.1:1005548-1121850 GCF_004785775.1 Grammomys surdaster | reverse complement strand
CTCTCTCTCTCTCTCTCTCTCTCTCTCTCTCTCTCTCTCTCTCTCCTGCCTGTGGAGATCAGGATATGGAATTCTCAGCTACCTCTCCAGCTCTATGTCTGACTTCCTGCTGCCACAATGCTCCCCGCCATAAT
The DNA here is from genome assembly GCF_004785775.1 of Grammomys surdaster. NCBI lineage: Eukaryota > Metazoa > Chordata > Mammalia > Rodentia > Muridae > Grammomys > Grammomys surdaster. The sequence continues at coordinate 1,121,716 of NW_021604669.1, read as the reverse complement.
GACAATGGACCAACCTTCTGAAACTGTAAGCAAGCCCCTCAATTCAATGCTTTCTTTGATAAGAATTTCCTTGGTCATGGTGCTTCTTCACAGCAACAGTGAAGACAGAAGTTAGGACCAAGGAGTAGAGTATTACTGACAGGCCTGATCATGCAGTTGTCTGGAGGAATATGGAAGATTTGGGGACTTGGGACTAGAAAAGTGGATGAACGTGTTAATTGGAGCTTATGAGGCTATAGTAGAAACATGGAACACAGCTGTACTGAGGGTGATGTGCAGTATTAGGGACACAGCTCAGGAGGTTTCTTTCAGAGACCATTCTTGTGATATTTTGGCAAAGAATGTGGCTGCTTTTTGCCCTTGTTCTAATAATCTGCCAGAAGCTAACTGAAGAGTTTTAGGTTAATGCCACTGGCAGAGGAGATTTCGAGACATTAGTATTGACTGCATCCTGTGCGTCCTGTGGTTATTAGTGCCCACTTTTATGCAGCTCTACAATGAAAAAAGAGCAAACAGGGTAATGAGAAATAGAGAAAGCACAGTCTGAGGAGAAAAGTGGCATAAGGAAATGTAGTGAAGTCCTAGGCGGAAGGAGATAAAAAGTATAAAGAAAAGTCTGATACTAAATGAAATATATAAAAAAAAAGAAGAGTACTAACCTCAGGGCAAGATCCCAGTTAGCTGAACTTTCAGTTTGTGAGAAGGAATTAAAGGAAAGATTAAGTAGCAAATGAAACCACCAACAAAGGAAAGCTGATACAAATGTAACTCAATGAGGGTCTCAGGTTCCAGCCCCAGCAAGCAGGAGAACTCCGTGACTTTGCCCACGAGGTTCTAGTTTTAGAGTAAAGAATATGGGAAAGGGTTGTGGAATTTTCCACTCCAGTTAAGGCAAACTGGGGAAGCCAGGCTTGTGTCAGTGAAGTCCTTGCATGGACACCTGGAGGGGCCACTGTGTGAAGCTTTGAAGGTGAAGCCTGGGTTGTGTTGGAGACCTCAAGATGCTGGAGATGCCAGAGCCGTGGGATACCTGCCAAGGAGAGCTGCTGACTGGGCTTGGAACCCGCCCAAGGGAGACGACTGTGTTGCAGTCAACAAAGCTGGAACAGATTGGAGTTCTGAGGAGCCCTTTGACACTGGACATGGAGATGCAGAGTGTGGCATTTGCCCAGCTGGGTGTTGGATCTGCTTTGGCCCAGTATCTCCTCACTTGGCTCCCCTTTCTTCCCTTTTTGGGATTTAACGTATATTCTGTGACATTGTATGTTTGAAGTATGTGATCTACTTTACAGAGAGTTCCAGTTAAGATATTCCTTTGAGCCGCAGCAGAAGAGACATTGGACTTTAGATAGTGTTGAGACTGTAGTAAATGACAGGGACTCTTGAAGCTGACCTGAGCGCATGTTGCATTATGATATGGCTATGTGCCTGTGGGCCCAGGGAATGGAGTGTGGTGGTTTGAACGAGATCGGCTCCCATTGGTTGATATATTTGCATACTTGGTTTCCAGTTGGTGGACTGCTGGGAGGATTAGGAGGTGTGTCCTTGCTGGAAAAGATATGTTGCAAAGGGTGGGCTCTGAGGTTTCAAAAGCCCATTCCAGGGTCAGTCTCTCTCTCTGCCTGCTGCCTATGGCTCAGGATGCAAAGGGCTCAGCTACTTCTCCAGAACCATGCCTGCCTTTCTGCCATCATGTTCTCTGTTATGACGGTAACATACTAATCCTCTGAACCTGTAAGCAGTCACTCAATTAAATGTTTTTTTTTTTTTTTTAAATAACAGTTACCTTGGTCATGGTATCTCTTTTACAGCAATAGATACAAATAGTAACCAAGAAAAATCATACACCATAATCAAGTTGGCTTCACTTCAGGGATAGTCTAATATATGGAAATCAATAAAGTGTCTATAGGATAGACATAGAATCAGGGATGGAAATCACATGATCATATCACATGATCATATGAACAGACATGATAACATTCACATCTCTCCATAATAAAAGATCTGAAAAAGCTGGGCCTAGAAGGAGTGTACCTCAACATAATACAGGCCCCATGTTCAAATCTACAGTGAAGGTTCAATAACTGAAGATAGCTGAGAACATTTCCCCTAAAATCAGGAACAAGATAAACACATCTACTCTTTACACTTGTATCCGGTAGAGAGCTTGGATCACTTGTGAGTGTACAAAGTTAAGTGACATGAGGAAGAGTTAAGAACTCAAATGACCTCTATCCTACTTGCAGGTGACACGATTCTCTACACCAGCGGTTCTCAACCCTCCTGATGCTGTGACCCTTTAACACAGTTCCTCAAGCTGTGGTGACCCCCAACTGTAACATTGTTTCATTGCTACTTCAGAACTGTAATTTTGCTACTGTTATGAATTGTAATGTAAATATCTGATACCCCACCTCTGTGAGAAAAGGTTGTTCGACTCTCAACAGGGTTGTGACTCACAGGTGGAGAACCACTGTTCTACACTAAAGATATCACTAGAAAAGTCTTCGACTCTGGCAAACACTTAGCAAAGTAGTAGGATACAAAAATCAACATACAAAAATCAGCGGTTTTCTGTCTCAATAATGCCCTTATGTTGATAATACACATGCTAAGAAAGAAAGCAAGAAAACAAATCTTATTTACAGTAGCCTCAAAAACAGTAATGAAAACCAAACATAAACCTAACAAAGGAAGTGAGAGACTTATGACATCAAAACTTTAAAGCACCGCCTAAGGAATTTAAAGAAGGCACCAGAAGACAGACCTTTCACTGTTAATGGATTGATGGGATTAATATTATGAAAATGGCTACATCACCAAAAGCAGTCGATGGATTCAGTATGACCCCATCAAAATTTAATGATGTTCTTCACAGAAAGAGAAGACATCCTTAAATTAATATGGAATCACAGAATATGCTGAATACCCAAAGAACCCTAAGCAGTGACAGCAGTGGCAGAAGTATTCTAATTATACCACAGGGCCAAAGTAACAGAACCAGAGTGGAGGTGATACAAAACCAGACAAATGACCCAATGGAATACAGTAGAGACTCCCAAAATAAACCCACTACAGCCTCTTGATTTTCAACAAATATGCCAAAAATATATGTTGGAAAAAAGGATGGCTTTCAACAAATGGCATTGGAAAAATCAGGTCATCCACATGTGGACGTCTTAAACTAGATCACTATCTCTCACCCTGAATAAAATTCAATTTATGACTGATCAAAGACCTGACAATTTGAAACTGCTAGAAGAAGAAAAAAAACAGAGGAAATACTTCAACATATAGGTATTGACACACAAGCAGAGCTTGCATCTCAAAGGAGATAAAGGATCATTTATTTTGGAGCCGAGTATGAGTGACCATAGCTCCAGAATATAGATTAAATCTTCTCTAAATTCCATGTCCCAGGCAGGTCGCATTTCTTATGAACTGTTTATAGTGGCGGAACAAAAGAAAGCCATCGTGGAGGTATTTTCCAAATAGGTTGGTGGGTAGAACAGGGAGCTGGGTTAAAGCAGGAGGGAACTCTGCCTTAGGCCTTAAATGCTATTTGATAACATCTCATCCCTTGGTTAGTGGAAAACTAGGGTTTTGATAAATTAATATATTCTAAAGGGTTTTTTTTTGATCTGTTAGACTATTAGGTGGCTTTATCTCTTAGTAATGGAATATTTGTTCTCAATGCAGAGGAGGGCAGGGAATGGTTATTTAGTAGGCTAAAGATAGCCCATGATAAACTGCAATTAAGCTCTGGGTTTGCACCATTCTGTTCTCTCCACATGGCTGAAGTCAGTCAATCGGCCTTTACAGACACAGCTTCTTTCCAGGAATTCCCATTCACACAGGCACAGGCGAGGACTTTCTGAAAGGGACTCTAATAGCTCAGGAAAAAACTGCAAGAATTGACAAATGGGATTGCATGAAATTAAAAAGCTTTGGCACAGCAAAAGAAACAATTACCAGGGTGAAAGGTCAGCCCGCAGGATGGGGGGAAAATCATTGGTAGCTATTCATCTGACAGGGAATTAATATCGGGAGCATTTAAGGAGCTAAGAAAATTAAACACCAAAAGACAAATCATCCAATAATGAATTGAGCAGACAGTTCTCAAAAGAAGTAGTACAAACAGTCAATAAGCAGCTGAAAGAAAAAAAAAGTTCAACATCCTTAGCCCTCTGGGAAATCCAAGTCAGAACTACATCGAGATTCCCTATCATCCTACAGAGAATGGCTGTGTTATAGTTTGCTTTTAGGTTGCTGTGATGAAACTCTCATTGACTGAAATCAATTTAGAGTAGAAACAGGTTTATGTGGCTTTGGTGGGGGAAGTCAGGGCAGGAACTCAAGCAGAAACCATGCAGGAACACTGCTTGCTGCTCCAGTCACTTGGCTTATGCTGAGCTATCTTTCTTCCTAGGGGTGGTACTGCCCACAGTGGGCTGGGCCTTCCTACGGCAATTAGCAGCCCAGCTAATGCCCCAAAGATACTCACTTGGGCCAATTTGGAGGAATTTTCTTTTCCCAGTTGATTCTACTTATGCAAGTTGACAATAAAACCTACACAGTACAGGCCACCATCAAGAAGATAAACAAGTCCTGGTGAGGATGGTGGTGGTGGGTGGGATTTATGCACTGTTAGTTGGTACAATTATACTTGAGCAGCGCATCTGTGGAAATAAGTATGGTCGTTCCTCAAAGAACTAAAAGGAGATGTGTCACATGACCCACTTTTACCATTCCTGGGTCTTAAGTCAAACTACCACAGAGGCACGTGCATATCCATGCTTACATGACACTGTTTGCAACAGCCAAGGTATAGACTTAGCCTCGTTCTCTGTCGGAAGATGAATGGATAAAGAAAACACAGCCTAAACACACAATGGAGTTTTATTCAGACATACAAAGGATGTTTGTCTGATTCCATTTCTGCAGGAAAATAGATGTAACAGGAAATCAAGTGAAATAAACCAGATGGGAAAAGATGGATGTCACTTGTCTCATCTTATACCTGGAATCTAGATTAAACAACATGTTAAAAAAAAAACATGAAAATGGATGGGAGACTGCTTGCAAGAGGAAGATGATTAGCAGTAGTTGTGCAGGAAGGAAGATCAAGAGTGGATAAAAGCAGCCTGCACGATGCTCGTGTTTCTGTGTGTTGTAGCAAAACTCCTTGTTTTGTACGAGTCTATCCTAAAAAAAAAAGCAAAAAACAAAAAACAAAACAAAACAAAAAAACAGAACTGTTTGCTCCCAAAAGTTCTAGATGCAGCACCACAAGGCTTGGTGGGAGATTTGGACTGTTGTGAACTTTTAGCCCAGAGAGATGGGATGGGAGGGGAGAGGAGGCAAGAAGCTTGGAGAGGGAGTTCTGTGTATCAGCACTGACACAGAGCAGAGGGATGCTGTCATCAGTACACGATGTTCAGCAGTTTTCTGGAATCAGAGGGTACTGCTGCCAGACTGAGGACACATGCCCATGACCATAGCTCTGTGATTACACTCTGTAGAAGTCTGGAGTAAGCAAAGCAAAGCCATGCTGGGCTCTTAGAGGGAAAACAGGACATATGAAGGACCTGTGGCTCAGACAGCTCTGAATTTTAAGAGCCACACTGAGGGCACAGAGACTAGGGGGCAGTGATTTTATTTTAGTCCATGTTGCAAGAGAATGAAGAGATTCCTAGAAACTGAGCACTCAAAATTGGACCTTTCAAATGTTCTTGGTGAAGAACCTACCAGGGAATGTGTGCGTTCTGGGCTTTGGACTGTCTGAAGACTATCTCTGCTTGGACAGTATGAGCCACTTTGACAAGTCCTGTGATACAGAGGTGGGGGCACATCTGGATGTGTTCAGAGGCTGAAAAGCTGAGCAGCTCTAGCCCCCTCACCATGCCCACACTCAGCTTACCAAACCCCAGCTCTGTGTCAGAAAGCCTAGGAAGGGTCCCTGTCCACTCCAGGGAGATGATGCCCCAGGCTGACCTGTAGCCTTCACCTCTAGCTGCGTTCCCTGTTCTAGGGCACTACTGCAAAAAGCCTGCAGCGGTGCCTGTGTGTGTAACTGTTTTGTTGGCTTGTTTGTTTTTCTTCAATTTCTTGAGACAGGGCCTTACTCTGTAGCTGAGGCTGGCCTGGAACACACTGTATGGTCCAGGTTTGCCGCAGAGTCATGGTGATCCTCCTGCCTCAGCTTCTCATGTGCTGGTATGACAGACACTCACTGTTAGAGATGGCGTCTGCTGTACAGTTTCTCAATGAATTCAATATACTTCACAATGATGGGGAAAAAACAACCTTGAAAACAGGAATTAGGTGGACACAGTCTTTGCTTTCTTTTTCCTCTACAGTCCACATCAAGGCTGTTCAGACTTCCCCGAAAGCCAGGCAGTTCATCAAGTCTGTTCTCTATCACCTGGACTGATAAAGTTCCCCCGAACTCTGTGAGCCCCCATCCCTCTTTCTGTAAAACTGGGGCATAAGAACCTCTTGGAGGGGGGTGGACACATCTCTTCCTGTAATAATAACCACCTGGTTAGCTGGCTGATCTCAGGGCTGTGCAAAACACCCAGTGAGCCAAAGTTCTTCCCATCTTGCTGGGTGTTAGATTATAACTCTGCAGCCATGGTCCCAGTCCAACCTGTGTCTCATCATCAGTGGCCTGGGGACAATTTCTATCTAGTTACTTACCATACTCAGAGTTTCTCAGAACCTCTGTCTGCCTCCTGCCCTTCTGTTGGGATGGTTTCCCCTGGATGGCATTGTGCTGGGCCATGATTTGGATGTGGCAGCGAGTATGTTATTACAAACCTTTTCCTCATGACATTAACCTTCTGAGCTAGTCAGTGTGATATGGACAGAGGAATAAGCCTGGTCTCACTCGTAGAAGGCTGTAGCTTGGACTGTGGTACACTTTGGTGACAGTCACTGTTCTCTGAACACCATTTGTGCTATGTGTTTAAAGTAGTCAGTAGATCTGGAGAAAACCACCTGTGTCAGACCCCCATTATGGCCTACAGAATGTAGGGGGCCATTGATATTTCTGGTTCATACCAGAATTTGGTGGGCTGGGGCAGCTGAGTTCCAAGCTTGTATGTCTCTATCAAGCTGGTCTCAAGAGGCAGGAACTGAAGCGGGGTTGGGGTCTGAGGAGTGGGTGAGGCTGGCAACAGCTCTTCCAGATGCTGGTGTATGAGCATCGGGAAAGGGCTGGGTAGGAAGAGACATTCTGAGGGGGAGTGGGGCTGCAGCCAGATGGTTGGCTTTTGCAGATGAGTCTAGCAGGGTCCTACATGAGATGGGTCTGCTGAAGAGGCCATTTCAAGGACAAGAACATACAGAAAAAAATGTGGATGGGAGAGCTCGGGAACCCGTACCTACACGGTTTGGAACCGCAGGCGTTTGGAAGCCCTTGGGGAACCAGCCTGTATGTTGTTGGTGGGAGGCCTACCGTGGACTTGGTCATGTGCTCCAGGGCCAGCTGCATGAAACACTTTTGCCAGGTCTCCTCCAAGACATCAAGGGCTCCAATGACTGCCACCAGGACCTGGAACAGCCGGAATCTGTGTCGGCAGGAAATCTGTGGAGGACAGAGGCTAGATAGAGGCCATGGTGTCTGACAGCGACAGGGGATGCTGAGGAGGACCCTACTGGGAGGACATTAAAGGAGGCTGGGGGAGGGAGCACACGTGGGCACATACATTTGTCAATTCTTAGGAGACACCTGCCAGGTGCTAACCTTGTACATAGCCTACAGACTGGAGGAGAAGGAACAGCTTGTCTGTCCTCAGGGAACTGCTGTGGATTTAAAAGCTCCACCTTTGAAGTGAGGTCATCTCTTCATCAACACATGGGCAGGTTTTCCCCATCCATGCATTAATGCATTTGCGCATTCAAGTATTCACAAATGAATGCTTCCATCACCATATTTATTCAGTACCCACACCCCCTCCTTCCCTCCTTGTATCAACCCACCTTTCCATCAGTCACTATAGCTATCTACCCACCAATCTATCCACCTAACTCTATATCCACTATATCCACCCATCTGCCCTTCAAGCCATCATCCATCCATTTGCTCACCCCCCAACCCACACATTCACCCACCAGATCCTACCATTTACTGGTTCTGTGACCTTAGGCAAATCCTCCTCTTCCCCAAGCCATAGTTCTCCATCTGTGAGAGTCATAACCTCTACCTCATGAGTGTGCTCTGAACATAGTAAGGGGAAGTGGATACACTTCCCTTCCTCCTTATTTAGTCTACTGGTATGCAAGAAGATTGATTTTTTTGTGTGTGCGTGTGTGCCAGAATGATGCAACTTTCCCATGTAGGGTTCAGGGTTTGAGTCCAGCTTGAGATCCAGTGCTCCCCTATGCTCCCATGCCTGCTCCAGGGGCCTAAGCAATACCACCTCTGGGTTGTTTTTGAAGTAGTCATGGATAGTTTCCATCACCAGGTTGGGAGACTTCTGAGCCATCTTCTTTATCTTCTTGGTGATGTACTTGATTTGGAGAAGGTCTGAGGTGCCTATGTCTCGGAGCATCTTGAAGCAGACGGCTAAGGATGACAGGAAGGATGTGAGGGTGACAGGACTTTGGGAGGTGATATTGTGGCAGAGGATTGGGTGGGTAAGGAGGGGCAAACATAATGAAAGTGAGAGGCCGACACATTGGGAAGTTGTCTGATGTTCTTGCTTTCTACGTGGTCTCTCATGGGGTTTAAGATGGGACGGAGCAGGAATACATTCTCATCGGCATATTCTCATTCATAGTTCCCTCTATTCATTCACCCATCTATCCACCCACCCACCCACCCACCCGGCGGGGGGGGGGGGGGGGGGGGGGGGGGGGGGGGGGTGTGGCGCGTTATCTCATGTTTGTTCATTTCATATTTATTTAACCACCCATTTACTCAGATACTCTGAAATCCACCCACTCCTACACCTAGATAACTACTATCTAGTAATACATATTTTGATCCATTTAGCAATATATCCAACCATATAATCATAAATCCACCCAAAAATCATCACTTTATCCTTCCATACACAAATTCTTTGTTTTTTCCCCTCAACGGTCTGTCTCATCACCTGATACCCTATGGCATTGGAACGAGGAGGAAAGCATTCCAGAAAGAGAGGTTCATGGCTAAGCTGAAGCTCTGAGGTATAAAGTAGTGTGGTTGGTGAGAAGGCATGGCTAGGAGGAGGAGGAGAGGTCATTTTTCATTTATTTTGTTGGTGCTTCAGGAGGCAAGAACAAGCCAGGGGGCTCACAGACAGCTGTGCATGTCTGCAGCCTTTGTGATACACAGAGTCCCAGGGAGGCGCTCCTTCTACCCCTTGTCCTCAGGATTACTTCCGGTGGAGGGACTGGGTGGGACCTGTTGTCCAGGCTACCCTCACCTGAGTTGTAGGCCTCCTCCATAAATAACTGGTGTTCTAGGGGAGTCTGGCTACTCTTGGATCTGCACAGCAGCATGGTGGTAGTGTGGGTCTCTCTGTCCCAGGAGGCATGGTCTTGAAGTTCCTGGGTACATGTCGACGACTCCTTCGTAGGAACAGAAACGTGGGAGAAGATTCTGAAATGGAGCAAGTTCCGTGTGTGTAAGCATCATGTGCACCTATGTATGGTCAACTGCAGGGCACATGGCATGTGGTTTACTCTGGATCAGCCTCTGCAATGTCCCTCTATGTGTCTGTCCTTCTGTTTAGTGGTCTGGTAAGCCTGAAGTAAGTGTGAGTGTGTGTGTGTGTATGTGTGTGCATGTGTGTGAATGTGTGTGTGCACATGTGAGTGTGTGTGTGTGCATGCATGTGTATGTGGTTACCTTGAGGCTCTAGGACACTGTTGAATAAGTCAAAGCATCTTAGACTGGGTCTGACCCCACATAGGGTCATGTAACTGCATGTATGGAGCTTTAAACATTTGATAACAGTAAAATATTTCTGAGCATGCAACACCAAAACCAAATTCAAAATCAAACATACTGTGAATTGAAGATATTTCTCTGAAAGTGTTTGCCTGAGCTGTGCTGTGTGACTTCACCACAGCCCGGGTCCTGAACATACCACCCATGCATTCTGCACCACACACAGTATCATCGAAAACAAACTTTGAATAGTTCTCTGCCAGCATTGCTCAGCATGTAAATATCAAATTAGTGTAACTTTGGACTGTATTGTGTTATACAAACAAGCACATCCATCTCATTAGTAACTAATTTGCTTTCATCTTTAATAAATGGTAAGATCCTACATACCAAATAATTGACTAAGAGAAAATGCTTTGTGGTTTTATGATCAGCCCATTTTTTTTTTCATTTTTCTTTTTTTTTTTGGTTTTTCGAGACAGGGTTTCTCTGTGTAGTTCTGGCTGTCCTGGAACTCACTCTGTAGACCAGGCTGGCCTCGAACTCAGAAATCCACCTGCCTCTGCCTCCCAAGTGCTGGGATTAAAGGCATGTGCCACCACTGCCCGGCAGATCAGCCCATGTTTGACTTGCTTGCCTGTTGTATATACCTGTCTTTGGGGATGTTTGGCTTGTATGCCTATTGTATACATCTGTATCCCTGAGGTCTTGTAAAAGTTTCATAGGCAAAAGATTCTTATGAATGGAGAAGTTTAAGGTCTGGAGTAGGGGGCTTGGTCCAGCAGGAAGACAGAAAGACACACTAAGAGTCAGAAGGGCTCAGGGTGGCTCATCCTGGCGCTCTCTCTCATATCGACGTGGATAGCCAGGGTTTCCAGAGTGGCATAGGTAATATCCTGCCTACCCAGATATGCCTTGAGGGGTCTGCATGTATGTGGGCAGATCTGCAGGAGGAGTAGCAGCAAGAACACAGATAATTCGGGGCTTTATGTTTTGTAAAAGGGTACAAATTATCTCCCTAGACTGGCAGTTACCATAAAGGGCCAGTCTAGAAAAGGGCCTCTGGCTTTGGATGCTGCCCAAATCTAGTTCCTGTGTGCCTCCATATTGGCTTCTGTTCCCTGCTTCTGACTGCCATCTGCTAGTTCATATGTAATTCTCAGTTCCACACACTTCCTATGGGGAAGGCCTGTTCTAGAATAAGTGAGAAGGATAACCATGCCTGCAGACTAAACAAGATCACGAGGCATATTATAAAACAGCCATCATGAGTGTATTAAAAGGCAGCCATCATGGTTATACTAGAAGGTAGCAGTCTCTAAATGTTTTATTTATTGTTTCACATGTGACACTTGCCATACCATGTCTCTGATCCCTGCCACCTGTGCATCCATCATGGAGGCACCAGGACCAGATTTCTTTCTTGCCTGGCAGAAGATATAGAAAATCATGGTCGCCAGTAGACAACATCAGTACAGGACAATGATCCCTGAGAAATGGAAATCTACAGGGTGAGCTTCTGGCTATGAAAGCTGGTTGCTGAGACACAACCTAGTTCCCAGTGGAGACCAGGAAAGCCTGTGATGTTTGTGTGCTGCTGACCTGGAGGTGGTAGGGTGGGGAGACCTCAGTGATCAGTGTTTGAGGGTAGGAGGCCCAGGAGGACCTCTGAAGGTCTCCAGAGTCCCCTGCAACCCCATCTTCATCTAACCTTGGTGCGCGAAGGGTTAGGAGCAGAGGAAACAAGCTTTGGAGCTGATGCAGGGCTAGGAAGCATTCCCTACATCTCTACAATGAAGTCTTTAAGGAGTTGCATCAATTACAGGGAAAAATTCACCCAAACAAGGATGCTCTTGCTCTCCCTGTCAAAGCCCTAAAAAGCAAGGCTTGAAGGGACCAGCTGTTTTAACAGTCCATATTCCAGACAGAGTTGAAGAATCTTTGTTTTTGTTTTTTTGTTTTTGCTTTGTTTGTAGAGACAGGGTTTCTCTGTGTAGCCCTGGCTGTCCTGGAACTCACTCTGTAGACCAGGCTGGCCTTGAACTCAGAAATCCACCTGCCTCTGCCTCCCAAGTGCTGGAATTAAAGGTGTGCGCCACCACTGCCCGGCTGAGTTGAAGAATCTTTATGTGTGCAAGAACTGCATCTTACTGACCGAGGTCTAGTTCATGGTCACTGGCAGTCACTTGAAATTTACCAGAAATGTAACATAGTAAGCAACAGTCCACAAGGAGAAGATTAATGGGCCATAATCAATATGGAAATCCAAGTATGAGGTACACCCAGTGTTAGGGAGGCTGAGGTGGGAGGACCTCTCAGCAAGATTGGTCTACAGAGCAAGTTCTGGGCTAGCCAGGGCTACACTGTGAAATCCTGTCACAAACAAACAGATGCATACCAATGCAGGAGTCACAAAGTCAGTAGGCAAGGTCACTGAAACAGGTATATTCAACATGGTAGAATGAGACGTAAGGATGCTAAGGAAAAAAAGGGAAGACATAAAAAGGATGAGAATCAGGTTTCAGATGAAGACTCCAGCGGGTGGCTCCAGCAGCAGGCTCTACACCTAGGAAGGAGAAAGTGGCAAACAGCAAAAATCTGAAAATGAAAACACAAGCAGACTGGACAAGTTTTCAAGTTGTGGGGGCAACTTACAATCTCTTACTACATTCCAGGTTTGATACAGATCTACACATCTAGGACACTCAATGAGCCGTGAGCAAAGAGACATGGAGAACACACCAAGTGGCATCAGGAAAATGCCACCTAACAAAAAAAAAAAAGAAAAAAAAAAGGCGCCAGGCGGTGGTGGTGCATGACTTTAATCCCAGCACTTGGAAGGCAGAGGCAGGCGGATTTCTGAGTTTGAGGCCAGCCTGGTCTACAGAGTGAGTTCCAGGACAGCCAGGGATATACAGAGAAACCCTGTCTCGAAAAAAAAACCAAAAAAAAAAAAAAAAGAAAAAAAAAAGAAAAAAAAGAAAAAAAAAAAAAGGAAAATGCCACCTGAAACCAAAGGCAAGAAAAACAAAACAAAACAAAAACCCACGAAGGGCAACAGTGATATAGTAAAGGAAATAAGGGCAGCAGTGTCCCTGTTAGAACCATGCAAAACAGAAGAGCAGAAGGGAGGGGGAGGGACCTCAGCTATCTAGAAGACTCTGTCCAAGAAAATATCTTTGAAACCTTCAGGTAAGATATGGCACTTTTCACAGTGTGCCCCTCCCCCATGAATTCATCCCCAGAGACCCAGACCACAGACAATGTTAGAGGAGTTCACCCCTCATCTCCAGCCTCTGAGGCAGGAGACTGACAGATCCACGTATGGAAATAGAATAAAGAACACTGGAGAGGCTTAAATATGCAGCCGAGTAGAAAAGGTCTCTGCTCATTTAAAATATTTACTGTGAACTAATGCATTGTGGGCTTGTAACACATGCAGAATTAAAATATGTAACATCAGTGTAAGATCAGGGGAGAATCGTAATGATGTGTTGACAGCTTTGGCACGGTAAGTGATGTGACACAACTCAAAGGCTGTACTGCGTACTATAAATACCTAAGTGATGACAAAGAAGGACATCAACACAAAATCAGAACTGCAAAAAGACAATGAAGGACACAGGTCAAGAACACCAAGTTATATCAACAGTCACACGGAATGCAAGTGATTCAAACACTGCCACCTAGCAGCAAAGACTGCCAAAACGAAGGAAGAGAGATCAGGTCTGTGTGTCCTGCGTGAACTGTATTCCTGCTTCGAGTGGCACGGCCCAGCTGTAATCCATACTCACAAGGCTGAGGCAGGGGAATTATGATTTCATGGTTAGCCTGGGCTACATAGTGAGATCCTGTCTTAAAAACAAAACAACAAAACAGTTGCGGAAGTGACAGCTCAGATACTAAGAGCACTTGTTCGCACAGAAGAGCCAGGTTGGATTCCTAGGACTGACAATGTTGGCTCACAACTGTCCATAACTCCAGTTTCAGGGGTATCTGACACCCTCTTCTGAACTCTGTGGGGACCCGGCATGCATGCAGTGCACAGACAAAACACTCATACACAAAAAATAAACAAATCTCCAGGGACTAGGATTCTACCTGTAAAAATAAAACAACATATTAAGCCTAAGGAAAGAAAACAACAAGAACTAGAAGGTTGGTGAGGCACCCGAGTGGTGAGAATATTTTAATCAGGCCAGATGACCTGAGATCAATCCCCAAGACTCACAGGGTGGAAGGAGAGAACTGACCATAATAAGTAATCAGAAACAAGCAAAGAAACAGTAACAAACCAAAGTGGGGAGGATCAGGAAGGAGTTAGGGGAGGAAAAAGAATGTTATCAAAATGTGCTGTATGAACAAAATTTTCAAAATAAAAATGAACCCCTTCTTCCCAAACAAATAGAGAAAACCAACGAAGCCCGATACCAGTTCTTTGAAAAGCCAAATTCATTGACAAATCCCTTGTGGGTTTATTGGAGCACAAAAAGCAAAAACGATAAGACACAAATGATTAATTTAAAATAGAGTGGTGCCTAACTATACATCTTTAGGTGTTTGTAGGATGATACAGGAATAGAATGCATAACTTTACTTAAGCTAGAATGCAATGTAAACAGATTTGACAGACACTTAAGGACATAAAATGCTAACACTCATTCTAGAGGCAAATAACAAAGCTCATATATGGTAAAAATTATTTTGTATTGGAATGTCCTAAAGCGAACACTTCAGGCCTACCAGCCCCTTACTTTTTACACAGCATTTGGGGGAGAAATAATACTGACATTTATCAAGAAACCAGAAGAGATAATACAGTCCAACTCATCCTGTGAGATACTCAAGCCCATTCTTCCCATCTTGTCTTCCTGACAGAGTCTCACTGTGTAGGCCTGGGACCCAGAACTCACAAGATCCACCTGCATCTGCTTCTTGAGTGCTGAGATCAAAGTTGTGCACCACCACACCTGATCATCAGTGAACTTGCCAAAAAGGAGACTACAGGCTCATACACTTCCTCTAATGACACAAGCTTTCTTAAAAATATAGGGAACAACTCACCTGTCATCTCCAGGTGGGGCTCCTCTTGAGAATGCAAGGAATTCAATGTAACTTCCCATACCAACAGACTGAGAATAAAGTCTCAATCAACAGACACAGAGAACGTGTTTGAAAAATGCAACAACAAAATCCCAACAGAAATGGGAATTAGAGGAGCTGTCTCTAATGGACCACAAGAACATAACTCCTCTCCCAGCTCCTAACCCCACCCTCAGCTCCTATAGCATTTAACCATGGAAGCCAGACTCTTTCCTTCCCAATTAAGAATGAGGCAAGAGTATCTTCATGACATCCATTAAACATTCTACTGTGGGGATGGTACTGCCTGCAGAGGGCAGGGTCGATTAACAAGATAATTTCTCAACAAAGACATTTCTTCGGAGGCTGGAATTACAGGCAGGATGCCATGACCATCCAGCATACCCATGGGTTTCTGAAGATCCAAATTCTAGTCCTCATGCTTGCTAGACAAGTGCACCAACCATTGAACAACTTCCCCAGATGGGGGCAAATGAGTTTTGACGGATATGCAAAAGCAGTTCCAATAGGAAAGGCAGGCCAGATGTGTCAGCATATTACATATAGTGAAACACTGGGACAGACGTTCACAAAGCACCCGCTGTCTATATTTTAAATACATGCATAAAATAATACAAAACAGCATGGAGTTAAAAGGCTGAACACTTCTTGAATGTTCTAGAAGAAAATAGGAAAAATGCTTTCATGACCTTGAGTGACAAAGATTTCTTAGATATGACAAAAGCATTACCCAACCACAAAAGAAAAATATAGATACTTGATTTAATAGAAACAGAATACATGAAGGGTATCCAGAAGGAAAGATGGAGCCGAAGGGCCTGGAAGCAATCACACCGGTAACAGAGGAGTGAGTCCCAGATAGCTCAAGAACTCTGAGCCAAACCCACACACAAAAAAACTGACCAAAACACAGGCAGAACAGTTGATGAGACAGCCACCTGTGGAGAGCAGCAGACGGCAGAACAGGGGATGGACTGAGCCATACTGTCCCTCTGAAGGACACAAAACAAAACAGCAAACAGAAAAACAAAACAAAAAATCCACCACCACCAACAACCAAAGCCATGGCAGGGAAAGCTCCATGTGTCCCTAAAATAATAACG
Source organism: Grammomys surdaster (assembly GCF_004785775.1). Taxonomy (NCBI): domain Eukaryota; kingdom Metazoa; phylum Chordata; class Mammalia; order Rodentia; family Muridae; genus Grammomys; species Grammomys surdaster. Next base: position 1,105,624 of record NW_021604669.1, on the reverse strand, counting down.
GGAAACCCGGATACCTCAAAAGCCATGGGTGTGTGGAAACCGGAAGTCTGCAGTGTCGGGTGGGGAATGTTACACTCTCAACACTTGGGGAAAAAAGTTGGGTGAAGTTGAACGCAAAGCGGGTACCCCAGCTGTGTGTGTTCACTTGAGTCACACACAAATCCCTGCACAAATGTTTAATAGTGCTTGACTTACAACAGCGAAAACGGCAAAGCGTGCAAATGTGCTTTCTAAAAAAGCCGTAGCACACCCCCAGAAGTCCGGTAAAAACAGATCGATAATGACACAAGACATCAGAAACACAGTACGACATGTGAGAAAAGCCAGACCCCGAGGCTACACTCCTCGTTATTTTCCTGGCATTATGGAAAAGGTAACACTGGTTGGTGGCTCCTGGACTGAGTGTGACTGGAAGCTTGCTCACTACCATGCTGTGTGGGAAATTGGAGACTGAGCTGTTTCTTGTCTTATTTGTGGTCTACGACACGTTCAAACCGGTGAATTCTATCATATATAAGCCTGTACAGGAAATGGGGAAAAACAAAATCCAGATTTCAGAAGGGAACCCACCCTGTTGGATCTCATTTCATCCTGCTTCCTGCTCATTCCACCCTAGTCCAGTAAGCTCTGTTTCTAAACCACCAGGCAAGCTATAACCGCAGGATATTTGCACTAGCTGCTCCTTTATATCTGGAGGTCACCCCACTCTTCCTCATTATTGCTCTTTTGGTTCCTCATTTTTTAACTTAAATGAACACACACACACACACACACACACACACGTGCCTGCAGAGGCCAGAAAAAGGCATCAGATTCCTTTCATTGGAGCTGAAGTTACAAAAGATGTGAGTCCCCTGATGTGGGTGCTTGAGAATCAGACTTTGCAAGAGCAGTGTACCCTCTTAAATGCTGAACCGTCTCTCTAGCTCCTAGCTGTGCACTTCTTTCAAGTCTTACTTAGGTGTCATCTTGACAAACTTGTCTGAGACTTGAGCCTGACCCTCACTCTACATAATTTTCTACCACTTCTCAGCTTGTGAGGTATAACTGACAGTATCCTACCAGTTCTCATCTCCAAGACAACCCCAGCCCCTCTTGAATCTTTGGATGAAGCCCTGTAATAAATATAGGCTTCAGAATATTAACCCAGCTAGCATGCACGGTGTCTGAGAGCACTCCAGCAGACATCTTGGGCTCGTATGCCTCCCGCTTCCCCTTCTGGATCTAGCAGGATGCCCTTGGGTGGGTGGGTGGGATTGTTTCCCTGGTCCTGGGGACAAACCTGGGGAGAAACTGTTCTAAAGCTGGGCAGAGGGATGGCCTTGGCTATGGCTGCTGCCCTGCTATGGACAGAATTCTCTCCTTGCTCCAGAGCTCAGGTGAAAGCTTTACTACACCATGTAACCTTGGAGGTCGGAACTTCCAAATGATTGGGGTTAAGATGGGTCCTGAGGACGGGGCCCAAGCACAGGGTTAGTGCCTCCACAGGAGGATGTTCCATGTGAATGCTCAGTTGGAGGGTGGCTGTCAGTGAGCCAGGATCTGGCTCTTCTCAGAAGTCATCACATTTGGAAATTCTGCTCTGAAACTGGAGGGGACAAGGATGGTGGGAGAGGCCCAGTTCTTGGTGCTCTGTCACTGTACAGAGCGGACCGTGTCATCATAAAGTTGCCATCTAGGAGCTGGGCCCTGAGCACAAAGAAAAGTTTGTCACAACTATTGCTCTCAACTTCCCCTCGAGGGGATCATCACATGCGATGAGACGGGACACGGAGGGGGGTGGGGAGCGACCACACAAGGGAGCTGTGGACATTGTGGGCAGGAGCAAGATATGTGGGACCATGTGGCAGAAGAAGTCAACTTAAGCAGCAGACCTGGAAGGCTAGGCTGAGGCTGTGGCCTGTGGGCAAGGCTACCCTGTAGGTACCTCGTTTGTGTGCATATGTATATGTTCTTATGTGTGCACACATGATGTATATATATCATATATATATGTGTGTGTGTACGTGCATATGTATACATGTGTGTATGTGTGTGTACATATATACATGAATGTACATACATTTGTACATGTGTGAGTCTGCATGTACACATGTGTACCTGTGTATGTGAGGTGAGTGAACAGCAGTGCCTCCTCTTCTTGGGGTCAAATCTGTAAAAACACAAGCTATTGTGTCCTTCCCACTTTGCCCTGAAGAAGCTGGCACAGAAGTAGGCAGCAGCCCATCCCTGTCTGTCCAGCTGTCCATTTTCTGGCTCACAGCGTCATGACCCTTGCCCATCTTCATCTCTGGTCCTCATGAGCAGTTTCTGTCCTCTCCCTTCCTGATCCAGCTCCACCACCACTCCTTTCACACTGAGGGCAGCAACAGCATGTACCCACCCAAGTCCCTCTTAGCCTGCTCTTGGAGGTGATCCCCCTAGACACTGCGCCAGCATGCCCATCCCAGGATGTGCCCTCCAACAAGGTGTGTCGCTGCCCTGGAAGGTGAAAAAGCCAGGTGCCCGTGGGCTGGGTGGCCTCTGGCTCTCCCGTGTCTTCCAGGGCTGAACTGACCTGGGGTTGTGGGACATGGCTGATGAGGGCCTATCAATTGGGCTGCGGCTGTGTGACCTGTTGGAATGCTGCCCATCCATGTTGAGATTCAGAGCAGGACACCCACAGGTCCCAGTTGCCAGTTTATCCTCACCAACGGGCTTAGCGCTGTCCTGGGTATTGTCCCTTCTCTGGTGCCCTGACTAGCCCTGACCTCATCCTGAGGTCATAATGGCTCCAGTGTCCACAGCACTCTTCTAGAGACAGTGTTGTGGTGCCAGCATTGTCTGAGGATTGTAGGCTGAGGAGGTGTGCTTGGGTCTACACATGCATTGAGGACATGTGTCCCCAAGAAGGCTGCTTCATGTCTGTCTCTTCGTTCCTCAAACCTCCAACACTCTCTGTGCCTTGTGGATGAGTGGACCATCTGTTATAAGAGTCCAGGACCCTGTGGTGATAGTTGGGCCTAGGCTAGGCTGTAACTGCTCTTGAGGGATCCAGCTGAACACATGAGATGCTATGCTCTCCTGTCTGGGTGCTATTGCGCAGACATGCCCAGAACACACCCTCTCTCAGGCACAGCTCCTGGACTGAGGCCAGCTTGAGGCTCCAAGTAGAGGGTAAGGGAAAATTGCCCCACACCAAATTCAGCCTTCTCATTTATTGACCTTATGACTCAGTGTCAGTCATTCAACCTCTCTGTGCCTCAGTCTCCACTCCTGTGAAACGGGAGCACATCTGAGCTCCTCATGAACCGCTCTGAGGCTTGATGAGAGGATAGGGTACTCCAGTACGGTGCCTGGGCAGACTTGGGGCATCTTGGTTCTGGTGCCAAATGGTGACCACCATCCCAGTCTAACAATCATCTGTGAGAGATGGCAACAATGCTAATCCTGGTGGATGCTGCTGAATGTCATAGCATTCACCTTGGACATTCCTGGGACTCCCCACACCCACAAAGTGTGGGAGGCAAAGCAGGAAGACAGGCCTCAAGGTGGAGCAGTGCAACTGCCTTGTAAGTTGGGGTGTTAGGCTGAGGACCTGAGAAGGACTGAGGGACAGTGTGTGTAGACACCACGGGGTTTGAGGTCTGCTCTTGTGGAATGGGAAGACAAGTCTCAGGGCTGCGGCACCTGAGGAAGATGGAGGGAAGAGCCAGGTGTGACCCATCAGGTGTCTGGGTCACCACAGAGCTGAATCCAACCCTGACATCATATGAGACTGTGTGGACAACATCTGCAAAGGCTACTAGTCTGGGGGAAGTCTGGAGGCTGAGGGCCTGGCTCTTCACAGCGGAGGCCCTGGAGACTGAGGACTGATCACCTTGGCTCCAGAGTCTGCTATAAGCAGCATTGACACTGCCCTGAAGTCCCATGACTGCTCTGGCTCAGTTTCCCTGCCTAAGAGGAACGGCAGAAAATGGTAACCAAGTGAATGAGGCCCACAGGCCCTCACTGTGCAAGGACACTCTAAGAAGGTATTGTCTGCAGCCAGAAAGAGACCCTTAGCTGTCTTCTTGTTGGTTCACATCTTGATCTTGTCACTCAGACTTCCTGATACCCATGAGCCCTTAGGCCATGTGTTCCCTCTGAGGGGCAGAATTGAAACCCCAGTTCGTTTAGGGAGGCTGATACCTCCTTACCTATCCGTTCACGAGGCAGGTCACAGCATAGCTGGTTCTGTGGCTTCTGTGAGTGTGTGGTGGCCCCTAGGGCCCTGATAACCAATTTTTTTGCTTAGTGCCATTGAGCAAGGGTGTGTGGGAGCCAGTCAGGTAGGCTCTGAGTGATTCCTGAATTTTTAGGAATTTTGTGTTGGTTGCTAAATAAAGCCACAGGAAGCTTACACAGATTATCTTGAGTCTCCATATGTATCCCTTCCTGGGTTTGTAGCTATGCTACTGTCCTGATGCTAAGACCATTTCTTAGCTGTACACTATACCTGTGTGGGCGAGAAACTGTAATGGTGACTTTGCATGAGTCACAGGCATCCATGGTATGCACGAGAACCTGAGTTTAGCAGTGCTCCCGGCTATACCGTGCTTGTACTGGTCTGCCTGTAGCACCACCAAACATCTGCCAGACATAGGTACCCTGCCAGGTGTGGGCCACTTCTGCCTCATGCCACCCAGAGGTCAGATGTGCCCACTGTCCCAGTCTGGGATGAAATTCAGAGGGGGCCATACATTGGTCACACAGCTGTCGGTGGCAGAAGCAGGATGGAAACTCAGGCCACTAAACAAGTCCAGTGTGGGATGAGGCCTCCTAGGGATCTGGCACCCTCTTTCCAGGGCACTAGCCTTTCAGTCTTGATCCAGTGTGTCACCTGCCTGGCTCTCCCATTTAGCCAGTAGGTGGCGCTGTGGCCACAGACAGGACTGTGATCAGAAGGCTGCGGTGAGGGGTGGGCGGGGGGGGGGGGGATGAGGAGGGGATGTGAGGACTGGACTCTACTGAGCCTGCCTGGAGTCTTTGTAGGGAGCTGCTTCCTTATAGCACCCTCCCTGATCCTAGGACCAGCAGTGGGGTATTACAGGCTGGGAGTCCAGTATCTTACCTCCTCAGGGTAGACGTGGGTGGTGGTTTTCTCTTGGGCTTCACTACTAAACCCTTGCATACTGGCTTTCCTAGCAGAGAAGCCTGACCCACTTCAGGGGAGGCCCTGGCTGCTCTCAGGCCCATCCTCTGCCTTTCCCAGCCCCCAGTGTTCCAGTGATGCAGGTCCCCCCACCCCTGGAATTTGCCCCTTTCCTAAGGAAATCCAGTGCACCGTCCTAGCTCTTTGTGGCCTCTGAGAAATCAGGCTTGGTTTCTGAGTTCTAGAGGGGTAGATCCTTGAACTGCTGGGTCTGGTGGGTGAGAATGGAGGAACTGCATTGATGACGGAGGATCCAGGCATGGGTCTGCTCCCTTCTCCTCGGCACCACAGTGCAGTCCCTCTGACCAACTCACACCCTCTGGAGACATCAACCTCGGGGTGGGAATTAACTGCAAGACCTTTATAAGAAAACCTAGGGGACAGGAGGCTTGATATTGGTCCCTCTGGCTATGAAACCAAAAGTCCAGGGGAAGAAGGTGGAGACAGATGGAAAAGATGATGTCCAATCAAAAAACTTCAGCAAAGCACAGGAGAAACAGTAAAATGAAAGGCAGTTCTCCCCCTCTGCCCTGCGCATGCCCCAGCCAGGGGAAGATAATGGCAATATTTCTCTAATGTATGACAAGGTGTTACAGCCCAACAGTAAAAGAAAACACTGAAGTCATCAACAGAGAAACCCCAATGAAAGGAGGGCAGGACTGGGGTGACATTCTCCAGAGTGGACAGACACCTGACCATCAGGTACACGAACAGGTGACTCCATCACTAGAAACCCAGGCCGTGCGGTCAGAACCACCCACGGCAAGCTGTCAGTTCTTACCTGTCAGGATAGACTATTGAAGAGCAAGACTTGGGGGTGTGGGGGAGGGGAACCCTCCTGCCTGGTGGGTGAAGTGTGACAAGGTACAGCCAGCAAAGAAAACAGTATGGAGGTTCCTCAGAAAATTAAAAATAGCACTGCCATATGATCTAGTAATCACCCTTCTGGGCACACATCCAAACCCATCAAGATTAGGATCTCAGGATGTGTCTGTCACTCCTTGTTTGCAGCTGTCGCCACAAGGCCAGGGTGTGGGAGCGGCCTGTGTCCATCTACGATTGAATGGATGGAGGCACGTGAGGAGGCACCCAGGGGATACCACCCAGCCTTTAACAAGAAGGAAAGCAGATGCCTTGCATGTGTGGATGCCCCCGAAGACACTGTATTAAGTGAAAAGAGCTACCATGGCAGGCAATATGGCTGCCCTCATTCCCACCACACGGTTGGCTCCCAGCCACAGGGAGCGGTGGCTGGCAGGGATGGGGAAGAATGAAGGCTACTTGTCCAAGACTGTGGGAGATGGGCAGGGTGGCACACTGATGTAGCACTGAGGGTGCTTAGGAAACAGAACCAAAGCTCTGTTGGGGTGGAGTGTCATGGGTGGCCAGGAACCAGCATTCCCTAAGAGTCAGGGAAATCATGATATCAACAGCCTGGCTGTGGCTGTTTGGGGACTGGGAGGGACTTCAGCCCTTTCACTATGACTGAATGGAATTGAAAGGGAGTGGTCTTAGTGTGGGCTGCCTAGAGCAAGACACGCTCCTTCCCAGGATGCATGAGGTCACAGAAGTCAAGGGAAGGACTAATTCAGACAGGTGACTTCCCTTGAAGGCTCTGTGGGCTAGGAGATATGGAGCAGACCAGAAGGGCCTCTTGAAAGGGGACAAAGAGATACCTGTGGGACAAGATGGTGCTTGCCCTGCAGAGGATACAAGGCAGGAGACAGCAGATGTGAAATGCAAGATGCGGGTGGCAGTGGTGGATAGGCTACTCTTCCATGAAGCTGTCCCCATTCTCCCACTGCAGCAATGCTGTATCAGTCAGTGTGTCTGTAACAAATTGCCCCTGAGTGAGCTTGCTCACATGATGGTTAGAGGATGGGTCTTCTCTCTTCCAAGCCCCAGACCCAACTACAAGCATGGATACCCACTTCTTCTGAGGTTGTCTTGCTTCCTGGACCTTCTTATAGCCTGCAGGCATGTATGGAGGAGAGTGATACCTCCCAGCCTCTCTCAGGGATTATGGTTGGTTCCTGGACCATGAGTGCTTGGGTGGCACCACAGGGTTGCTATGCCACAATGCTCAGTGCTCCTGACTTCAGGGAGCACTGCTACCCACAGCGGTTCCGGCTGGAGAGTCTTACCTTGTCAGCCCCACATCCTTGATCCCTCTACTGATGCTGTATCCATGGGGAGGAGGAGTAGGGGAGGACACAAGTCTCCAGAGGCTTCCTGAAGCAGGAGTCTTAGTCTGGCTCAAGTCTGGGCTCTACTAGAGTTGCTGAAGAGAGGAGTTGATGATGGCCCCCGGGCTCTGGAAACACCCCTGCAGTGCCCATGGCAGGGTATCGTGGCTGAGGAGAACCCCATGGGCACAGACTGGCATGTGAATACCAGATTGATCTGAGACAAGACAGGATACCAAGGTACCTTCGGACTCTCATGAGCCCTGCCCCCACCCCCTGCCAGATGGGGCCCCTTTAAATGCAAGGTTCTGTCTTCCAGAAGGATCCTCCCAGTCTCCTGGGCAGCCAAGTAAACAGAAGTGAGACTCTAGCTTCTGACATGGCTTCCCCTTGTTCTGGGGACCTCAGCCCCACTGGTCTGGCCCCGCCCCCTGTCACCACTCCAGGTGAGACACGTGGGGAAGATAGATGACTTATAAGAAGTGTGTGTGTGTGTGTGTGTGTGTGTGCGTGTGTGGGGGGGTGGTTCTGAGGCTGTGGGAACAGGGAGCAGCACTTCAGCTATCTTCCAGACAGTGGGGGTGGGGCCCAGCCAGTGGAGGGCATCAGTCTTCTCCTCTGAATTCCTTCCTGCCCTCCCCCACCCTTTGCCCTGAGAGCCCTCCTGAGGGAGGGCAGACAGGACCTTCTTTGTTCTGGCCACACCTCCTTAATACTCTCTAGGACACCAGCCCTTCACCCCAGTGGGGACACCACCCTCTCTGTTCACTGACTGTTTTCCTATCATCCTGCTGACTTCTTCCCTTCTCAGGCCTTTGGCTTCATCTAGTTCAAGCTTGGTCAAGGCCTGGTCAGCATGGTGACTACAGCTTTCCTACATCCATCTTAGGATTCTTCTCTGGTCTGTTCCCTTGAAGAAGCTCCTGCCCTACTTGGGGGAGATACACCCACACCCTCTGTTTTTAGCCCTCTCCCTACACTCCCAGCCAGCCTTCTCTTTCTCCTGTCCTTGATTGGCACCCCCTCACCCCAATGGTACCCCCTCCATTGTCTTCTGTCCTGTGGACTGGAAGAACCAGGTCTTCACCCCCTTTTCTTAACAGCTGCCTGAAGGGTGCCTCCAGCAGGCCAGGCCCCTGACTACTTTCTTGGTTGCCTGGTCTCTCTCTTAGCAACAGCCAGGTGCCTTCTCTCTGTGCCCCAGAGGCTATGAGTCCCTCCCCATGACACTGTGTCCATGGCACTGAAGCCATCGTAGGACTCAGGTACTTGCTCCCACACACTGATGTCTGACTCTGTCTACCTTGTTCACTCCCAGCTAAGGCCAGATGCCCACCCTTCTCTCTGATGCAACCACACTCAAGTCACCCTCTGCCTCAGGCAGAAGCATTCGCTTTCCTCGGCCATTACCACAGAGGCGGGAGGCTCTCTGCTCCCTCTCTCATCCTCACTTCCCTAGTGGCGACTGCCTGATTTCTCTGCTCCTCAGTTATAACAAAGCTCCGCCGGAAGGCTACTTATCCTTGCCGCCTCCAAATCTTTCTCTCCCACTTGCTCTTGAACCTGTTCTAATCGGGCTTAATTTCTGTACTTTCCCGAAGCACCTCAGGTCAAGGGCACCGATGTCCTCCAGGACGCAAAGTCTGAGGCCAGCTCTCAGGCCTCATTTGGTGTGACCTGCTGGCAGCACGTGACTCAGCCCGATCTGCTTCCAGAGTCTCCCACTCTGCTGCTACATCACTGTCTTCTCTTTAGTCTCCTCACTGGCTTCTCTTTTCTCTGACCTGGCAAGGACAGATGGCCCCAGGCTTGGCTCTGGATCTTCTCCCCCTTCCCCTCCCTGCCCTCCCCTCTCCGTCCTCTCCTCCCCTCCTCTCTCTCTCCTCCCTTCTTCTTCCCTTCTTCTCTTCCCTCCCTCCCCTCCTCCCTCTCCCTCCTCCTCCCTCCCTCCCCAGATGATTTCATCCACTCCTTTGGCCAGCTGTGCCCTCCACGGGCCCATCTGAAGGCTTCAACCCAACCCGTCCCAAGTCAAACTCTCCATTCTCTGGCTTCCATTGCTTCTCTTTCAGCTTTGCCCTTCTCTATCTAGCAAGCGGTGGCCTTAGGTTTCCCTCCTCCACAGTGCTCCACATTAACTAGCCTTAAGACATCTTCAGAAGCAGGGCTTTTCTCACTGCTGTCTTGGCCCCAGCGGCTTCACCTGGACCAGAGGCAGCTGCCACTAATCGACTAGTTTCCCTGCTGCTCTCCCTACTGTACTTACCTGGAACAGCTGCAGTCTGATAAAACCACCCTGTCCATGCCCAGGGCTGTGATGGGGTCACTGTCTCCTCTCCCAGGACCCACTGCAGCCCTCTCTTCTTCAAAGCTTGTCTCTACCAGCACCTCAGAGGAATTCCCACAGACCCTTCTGTGGCTGCACCCCACCCTGGTACTGAGTAATAAGACAGGGACTTCGAAGGCAGGCGGGGAAACAGGATAGGCTGCAGGGATGGGGCAGGGACTTCATTGATCCTCTGAGCTGTAGACTGAGGGTGTGGCCCTGCAGGTCCTGCCTGTGCATCTCAAACATCTGCAGGCCTGGCTCTCCCCACTGGGCTAGGTGGGTCTCCTTCAGTTCTTCTCTCCTCCTGGTATAACACCCCTCGTCCTGTCCAAGCTTCTGACTCAAGAACGCATTTGCATTTGTTTATTTATGAAGGTGGAAGAATGGGCTTTCCTGTCTGGCACATGGCTACAGACAGTACATAGCCCAGAGCCCGACTGCACACAGCTGGTGCTCAGTAAGTGCACTATGTAAGAATGATAACAGAGGCCCCTGGGCATGGGTGTGGCACTGTGGGGGTTTATCGCAGCCCTCCCGCTTGACTTTCCTGTCCTTAGACCTTTGCCTGTAGTAAAAATGGAATGTTGACTCCCCCTCCCCCATTGCATTGTAGGAACTCACAGATTTTTTTTTCCAGCCTGAGACTGGGACTGGTCCCCATCTTGGGGAGCAGCATCTGCAGTCATACCAGGTTCCTGCACCCTGTATCTCCACCTGAGAGCTCCACTCTCCTTACCTTTACTTCCTCCCCATGGGACCCAAGCTGAAGACCCCAGGCCCGGCCCATAGTCTGCTGTATCAGCCTGGTTTTTGTTGACTCAAACACCTCCTGCCCCAACTGCTGCTTGCCGCCACCTGCTGGGTGAATCCTACTATCCCGAGCTTCCTGGCTAAACTAGTCTCCTCCCCATCTTGAACTTTCTGCCCAGCGGCCTGACTTTTTCATACTCTGAGGACCTTGCAGGCCTCCACAGTCTGCTGATGCTGCCTCTCAGGAAAGTGGACAACTTCCCCTTTGGAGGGAGAGGTGACAAGGAGGCAGGAAAGGGGTCAGGGATGGAGGCAGGCTCCCCTTCGGTGTTGAGAGGGGGCCCAGTTCTCATTCCCCAGTGGCCCTCACCTGTTTCTTCTGGCCAAGCGGCCTCTCCTTCCATGTTCCCCAGACTCCCCGCGTCGGGGACAAGCGTGGGGCGCCCCCGCTGACTGTCGCGCCCGCCGCAGGTCCGGCTGCGCCCCCCGCGCCGCGCTTCCCCGACATCTACGGCGGCGACGCGCAGCTCTGGGAGGCGCATTTCCGCGGCATCGGGCGCGCCTACCGCGCTTTGGGCAAAGAGGACGACTTCGCTATCCGGGTGCTCACCGAGGACTTCACGCTGCCTTTCCCTTTCGCTTGGCCTCCAGGCCCGGACCCGGCCACCGGGCCGCTCTTCTACGATCCGCGGGACCGCGCGGGCTTCGACTTCCTGCTGCGCGGCCCCGGCGCGCCACCCCCCGCGCTGCTGCGACCCCTGCACGCCACGGCGCAGGCGGCCGAGCGCAAGCGGCGCCTGGAGCGCCTGGCGCTGAGCTACGCGGGCGCCGGCCGGCCACCCGGCTTGGTGCTGCTGGCGCCCGCCGCCGCCTTCCCTCCCGAAGCCGGCCGTCCTGCTTGGCGTACCCTCGCCCGCGACAGCGAATAAAGCCTCTGCCTCTCCGGTCCCCGCGTCCGGCCTCGCCCTGCACCGTGCGCCAGGGAAGCCGGGGAGGGGGCGCGGGACACGATGCCTGCACCATCTCAACCGTCTAGTGAGTCTGAGAGTCAGGTGGAAAAGGTGACCCCGGCAGGCTGTGAGAATGAGATGATCCCGGGGAAGGTGGGAGATCAGGACTCCACTCCCCAGTTATCTTTCTTGCTCAGTGCCAGGATGGAAAGTTACACGACCTCACCTGGTGTGAACTGCCTGGCCTCCAAGGAGTAGCTGCATGCTGACCATCCTTGTGCCTCACTCCAAGGGCCACAGCGTCTCTGGTTTCTATGGCAGCCGCTAGGGATGCACAGGGGTAGAGTGTAAGCGCGGAAAATATGGGATAGGCAGTGTCAGGAAGGAGTTCTGACAGCCTCCAGCCTGCCCCCCTCTCTGTCCCCTCCTAGAAGGATGCTGTCTGCTTCTCCCTTGAAAATCTGAGAGGATTTCCTGGAATGTGGCACATGTGACCTGGGCTTCCAGCTTGTCTTTATCTAGGTTGCGAATTTCAGACAGAAGTCTGTATTGACAGTAGGTGGGCAGCAAGGAAAGGACTGCTTAGCCCTGGTGACTTCTCTAAATCATGTGATATCAAGCAGTAAGGCCCAGTGGCCTTTAGTGAAAGGACCAGGCTCCATCCTGCTTGGGGGCTTTGGGTTCCTGGTGTAGAGGGGCTGGTGGGCTGGAGGCCCGTTCCCACGCAAGGGCATCTGGGCTCAGAGAGTTTGCTTCTGTTTTTGTTTGTTTCTTCTAATACAGGAGTTATTTATAATTTCCCAGTGCTGGGAGAGAAAAAAATTCCAAGTCTTGGCAGAACAACTTAGATGGAATGTTCACTTTAGGGGATGTGGTGGAGAAGCGGTGCAGGAGGAGGAAGAGAAGGAGGAGGAGGAGGAGGAGGAGGAGGAGGAGGAGGAGGAGGAGGAGGAGGAGGAGGAGGACACAGCACAGCACCAAAGACAGTTAAGTGCTACAGAGGAGGGGCTCCCTTCCTCCCTCTCTTCCACTGCACTGGCCTGAACTCCAGCCTCTGCTTTAGGCTCCCTCTCACCTCAGGCATCTCTTTAACTCTACAGAGATGTTCAACAGCATCATTGGAACACTATTCTGCATGTGATTCCTAGTGAGGCAGCATCCATCTTGACTGTGCTAATGTTTGTCTGTCCATATGGTATGTGAGCTGTTTAGGCTCCTTAAAAGCAACCCTTCCATGTGGACGTTATCCTCCAAACACAGGCAGGGTATGAGGGAAGCCAGCTGAGCAAGGAAGGGCCATGGCAGTAAGGCAGATCACACTGTGGGCAACTGGAGGCCGGTCTCCTCAGGTCTCTGCAAAAAAAAAAAAACAAACAAAAAAACAAAAAAAAAAAAAAAAAAAAAAACCAAAAACCAAAAAAACAAAAAAAACCAAACAACCATGCCCCCCCCCCCCCAAGCCTGTTATGAGGCATTCCTCAAAGCCATGCTCCCAGGGACAGGAGGTTCACTGCCTCTTCGTTGTGAGGAGTCTCCAGGCCACTAAGTCCCCCAGGTCGGCTTGCCCTGTGGGGATGGAGGACACGCTCCTCTCTCACAGCAGAGATGGGGTCATTTTATGACTTTGGTATATTAATGAAAATTTGGGGGTTGGGCCTTTTGTGTTTTTAACCTCACCTTCCTAGAAATTTATTTTCGTTTTGTTTTGTTTTTTTCGAGACCGGGTTTCTCTGTATAGCCCTGGCTGTCCTGGAACTCACTCTGTAGACCAGGCTGGCCTCGAACTCAGAAATCTGCCTGTCTCTGCCTCCCAAGTGCTGGGATTAAAGGCGTGCGCCCGGAAGAAATTTTTTTCAAAGTAGTTTTCAAAAGCGTGTGGTTGAGAGCTCAGAGACAAAACCTTGGTCCAATCTGGGAATACAGGGCACCGAGACTCCCGAATGAGTTATCAAATAGGAAATTAAACAAGATGCAAGATGGCGGCACAAGAAATAATGGTACAAACTCTATCTCAAGCAGCGTGTGAAAGCCTCTTGGAGGGGGTGACGCTTTAGCTAAGAAAGGGAAAGGAAGAGCCTGCCTTATAGGTAGGGAAGGAAGTTGAAGGCAGAGGAGACTGGATAGGCAAAGGCTAGGCAATCCCAGGGAGTGGCAGCAAGAGTCAAAGGTCCCAACAGGTGTTCCACCAGGCTGAAGAGACTGAGCTCAGGTGAGCTTCAACCACAGAATGGACTGAGTGGTCAGGTCATTGGAATGGCCAGTAACGCAAGCTTCAGGGAAGGTTTGCTCCCTGGGCTCAGGGTTGTCAGGAAAGCCCTGCTCTGCCAGCTTGCTGGTTGTGCCCTCAAATTGGCCTCCCCACCATGCTAGCTCAACTGACACGCTATCTACCTTCACCATCTCCCTGGCCACAGGCTACCAGCTTCCGAGAACTGTCTCAAAAAGGACAGCCACATGTTTAATGGCTGCAGGAGGAACTCAAATGTGTCTCCATGGTGAATGTGTTCTCATGTTCCAAGCAGTGTCACACACCAGCTGGTCTGTGCCACCCAAGTGAGTTCCTTTGTCAGGAAAGTTGGGAAATATTGGGCATGCCTCAGAGCTGTGCTCCCAGGGACAGGAAGCCAGGCGCTTAATCACTTCCTCTCTAGAGGCCTGTCTATAGTGGGAAAGGTCAGAAAGGGTGATGGGAGCTGAGCCATAGCCAAGAAGTTCAAGGGTGTGGCCCTGTAGCCAGCTCCTGCTAAATCTCCCATCTTCCCCTCTACTCCCAGGGAACATTCTGTCCCAAATAACTACAGACCAGGGTCTCTACCATTTGCATAAAGCCTGACCAGACATCTGCGTGCACCAAGTGGTGTTGAGGCTGTGAAGGTAGATTCTGTCTCTCGGAGCGCTCAGATGAGGGTATGGTGGTAGGAAGGCCTGTGCAGCCCTTCCTGACCTCAGCTTCCCCTGTTCGTCTTGTTAAACAGTCGAGGGCACTCACAGAATTGTTTTTGCTATGGGCCCTGGCATATTTCTCCTTGTGCTCCATCTTCTGGGACTCTTGGCCCCTCCTTTCTATCACTGATGCTGCCTCCAGCTGTCTGCCTTCCAAGTCTCATGATGTCTGGATCATAAATATATGAGGCATGACCTAGTTTCATTTCTGCTGCTGCGATAAAATATCCTGACACCCTAAACAAGCAACTTAGGGGAGAAAGGGTTTATTTCCCCCAAACAATTCTAGGTTACAGTCCATTATTGTACAGAGTCAAGGCAGGAACTTAAAATGACTAGTCACATTATATCCATAGTCAAGAGCAGAAAGACTGCTTGTTTACTTGAGCCCAACTCAGTTCTCCACTCTTATAGAGTCAGGCCCCTTGCCTAGGGAATGGAGCTGCTTACAGTGGGCTAGGTTTTCGTAGGGAATGGAGCTGTCTATAGTGGGCAGGGTTTTCCACATCAATGAACCTGACTCAGACAAGCCTCCCTCATGTCATACAAGTCACAGACCAATACAATGTGGGCAATCTGTCATTGCGACTTCCTTTCTAGGTGGTTTCAGGCTGTGAGAAGTTGGCAAAGTTAACCATCATAAGGCCTCAAACAAGGCCAGGTATAGTAGCATATTCCTTTAATTCCAGTACTTAGAAGACAGAGGTGCCTGAGTTCTGTGAGTAGAAGGTTAGCCTGGTTTACATCATGAGTTCCAGGCTAGCTAGGGCTGCATACCAATACTCTGTCTCAAACAAACAAACAAACAAACAAACATCTCAAGAACCAAACAAGCCTTCAAATTATCTTCAGAAGTTGGAGGGAAAACATTTCTTCTAGGGTCACCTTGGATGGTGGGACTTCACCCTTGTCTTTCAAGGAGCTGTGGTGCTGAGCCAAGACCCACACTGGGGTTTGTAAGCTGCTCCTGTATGCTACCATGTCTTAAGGGCTAGCCAGTCCTCTACCCCAAGTATAGCAGTGTCTCCCAGGGCCCCACATTCTCTTGGGAGCCTGAGCTGCCTGCTGTTTATTTGGCTAAGCCTCAGGATGTATCACCTAATGGGGGGTGGGTGGATCTGACACCTGAATGAAGCATCCATCTCACCATGGTAAGGTTTCTGTCCTGGTGCACACATGGCAGAGCTGCATACAGCAGGCATTCAAGTTAGTATCTAGAGCAGCCCTATGATCTGGGATATCACCTTTCTGAGCCAAGGCAGGGCATCCTAGGGCCCTTAACATTTTGGAATTGGAGGAAAAGGGGAAGGTGAGTCCAGGATACAGATGCTGAGTTCCTTCCACCTCACAGCTGTTCCAGGTAACTCCATGTCTTGCTATATTCAAAGGAGACTGGGACATGCTTTGAGTCCCAGGCTGCTTAGAATAGAGGTAGGACCCATCTCCCCAGGTTTTCTCAAGAACAGATTCTAAGGAGCAGTGAGGATGTTTAATTAATTGCAATTACAATCTTCAAAGGAAGCCCTGAGTTGGAAGTTGTTCCTAATTACTGTGTTATGATGTCGGCCGGCTCCCTGAATTGATTGTGTTAGACTTTCCGATGGAGGCGTAATTGAGTTGCTGTGAAGGACCTACTTTATATCCCTCCCCTGTAGATAAAGCCTGTGTTCAGAAAGGCAGGGAGTTGGGTTGGCAACGAGAGTGGGGTGGGGGAAGACACTAATGCCTGGATAAGGACCTCAAGGGCAAGGTCAGGACTGGTGGCTGTGGGGATCTGTTGTGAACAGTCAGTTGGGCTCTATGTGGTCACCTCTGCAGGTTAATGAATGTCCTATGGAAATCTACTGTCAATTATGTGTGCGGCTGCTCCTCCTGGGCTATAAGGCAGGTGGGGTTAGTAGGTGACCATTGATAGCCACTGAAATTCGGGCATCATGACCTTTCCACTAGTGGGCCAAAACATCTTGGTCAGAGGAGCACATGGAAACCCCTTTCTTGTCTGTCTTAGTGATTTAAAGTACTTGTACCTGGGGTGCCCACAGTCTGGATCCTGGGGGTGACTAGAGTTGGAACTCTGTGGACAGAACAAGAAATTCACCTCTGAGATGTGAGATTTGTCTCCTGGCAGCATGCCATATGGATCGAGGATACTCTGGCTACAGGGCTCATCAAAGCACCTTGGGTCCTAGGCTGGGACTCAGTATGACAGCCGGGTGGCTGCATGCAAGCAAACCCTGCCACACCCCCAAGGCTCATATGGGAAAACTTCCTTTCACAGTTTCCTCATCTGCAAATCTGGGGATGAGAGGGTGCAAGCAGGCAAGTTTCAACCCTTCCTCCTCCCCAGGGAGAACCCAGGATGCTCCTAGAGGAGGCTGTGTCTAGCTGCAGCCAGCCACAGGTCCTAGTGGGTGGGGGTCTGAGCAGAGTCAGGAGGACAGGTACAGACCAGCCTGCTATAGGAAACTCAAAGGGATGCCAAGGTGATGGAGGCTGGCCAATGAGATCCAGAGATGGTGAGCAGAAGTAAGCTGTGTTCTTTCCAAGGTGTGAGGCACTCATGCTTGGGGAGTGGGGATGGAACCTACCAAAGAGATGAACTGATGGACGTGTGTCCCTAAGCCTGAGGGAATACCACCCCTAAGGGAACACTGAGGTCTTGGGAGCTAAAGACATCCAACTCTGTACACACACACACACACACACACACACACACACACACACGAGAGGTGGGGAGGGAGAAAGAGAAGTAGATCATCTTTTGTAGGGGTAAAAACCCTATCTAGATGACTTAGGTAAAGCAAGGAAGGTGAATGCAAGGTTGGCATCTGCAGATCTGGAAACCGGAAGGATGTCTCACTGCTGAGGGCAAGACCAGACTAGGGGAATAGGTGAGATACTGAGGGGAATTGGGTGAGCCACATTACTGTGCTGCTGGGGCAGCGGCTGGTATGGATTGTCACACATCAGGTGGAGGAGGGCTCTGGGGCCAGCAGGAGTTACCTGAAGGCAAGAACAGTTGGCTCACAGGTGATGTTTTGATGCCCACAGGTGGCTCTGTGGTCATTACCACACTCAGGATGGGGGCAGGGAGGCTAAGGCTAGAGAAGCTGCTGAGGCTCAACTTTGGAGGCCTTCTAGGGTATGCTGGGGGAATCTGAACCCTGTGAGGGAGGAATGCACAGGTTGCTGAGTGCTGTAACTGTCCTCAAAGCCCTGCTCTCTGCAGGCTTCTCACCAGGGACAAGGACTGGCAAACACTAGTCTCTGTGTCTCTTCTCTTCAGGGCTGTTCCTTGCAGTTTGCCCAAATTCAAGCCCAAATAGTTGGGCTGTTGCTGGGGTGATGAGTGCTCCCTGGCCCCCTTATTACTGAGTACTAATGAGCCCTAAAATTCAATTAAGAGAAGGAACTGGCAACCCTGTGTCTTTTCTCTTTGAGCTTTGGTAGAGGAGCAAGAACCTCAGGAAGATGGGATAGATGACAGATGAGATGGGTTACGAGGCATTTGGAGTTCAGGTGGGCACAGCTGTGGGTCCCAAGAGATGAGGATGAGTAGAGTCTGATGAGATACCTAGCCCTAGCCCTCATGGTGGCTCCACAGTTCTTGTGTGGAAACTGAGGCATACAGCAAAGACAACAAGAGTGTCTGGCACCATCTTTGGGGTTCCAAAGTCCTGGGCAAAGGAGTCTCTGAGACTTGTTCTCCATGGGAAGTGAAATGACCATTGTGTTGATTGAAGGACTCTGCCTGACTTATCCCAAGGACCGAAAGACTCTCCAGCCATGCAGGGCTTAGATCTGTCTTTATGTTTGGTGTATGTGTCGGTGACAGGAGGAACCATGGTGGCCTCTAACCCCAGCCCTGCCATTTCATCATGCTTTCTGTCCAGTTCCAGGCCCAGAGCACCTACAAGGGCCGGGGAGTCTCCACACTGCCCCTGCTGGGGCTCAGCACATGTGCCAAGACCATGAATATGCCGGCACTGCCCACCCCTCCTGTAGAGCTTCTTCCAGGATGTAGCGGACTTCTACATTAATCACTGCTAATTGCTAGTGGGAGTCGTTCTTGTCAAGAACCATTATTCCTGGGCAGAAAGAGAAATAAAAGACGCCCCCTTTCAGGAAGGCAGCTTGGCCCGAGGAGGAACAATGCCAGGCCTGAAGGAGGTCCCCTGGCCCAGCTCACTTTCAGGGGTTTCCAAAATGCATGTGACAAACTCAGGCTGCTGGCTTTGGCTGAATGCGCAGAGAAACAGAACATTCATCTTGCTCTCACGTTTTCTAAAGTAGTTGTGAGTTTCCTTGAAACCCTGAGGGCTTTTTTTCTTCTTTTCTTTTTTTGGCAACAACAGCTGGGAATAAGTTGACACTTTCTGCTTATTGCTGGGGACTGGTGCGGGGAAAGGGGGGGGCTCTGCTTGCCATCCCATGGTCCCAGATCCCCCTCCTCTAGCCAGAATCTACTCTGTCTTTGGGGTCTCTAGAGCTGGTGCCAGTGTCCTAGTTTAGGTGATCAGTGGGGACAGTGGAGTGGCACAGGGCTGGTTTCACATGTATTATCCTGTGGGCTTGCTCCCCTCAAAGGACCCAGAAAACAGATAGAGGACAGGGATTCTTTATGTTGTCCTTTTAAAGACCTTTCCTATACTTGTGTTTCATTGGAGTATCCCTTAAATTAGTTTTTAACTGGAATTTTGGCTGGGATTTTCTTACAGAGTATCATGCCTGATGTCATTCAATACTGATTGAAGCCATACACATGGGGAACATGAGACACGACCATGACATACACACAGGGCTCAAGCACTCTGCATCCATGTGTATGCATAATGTTGCTCTACGTGTGTCTGTGTTCGCTTGTGTCATACATGTGAAAACATACGTGCCCTAGCGTATGCATACATGTATGCATGTGTTCTTGCTGGCATGCATGCGCACTGCTGTCTGTCTGCTTGTGTCATGAACATGTGTACATATGGACGTGTGTGCAAGTATCTTTGCTGATGTGCAGACACTGGGTCATATCATTAAGTTGCATATGTGTAGCTATGTATACACACATGTTGTTGCTTGTGTACACATGACTGCACAAGAGTCAGTGCATGTACATGTGTGTGATGTATGCATGTGTATTTGTTGTGTCTCTGGGCTCCCACGTGTGCTGTTTTCTGTGTGAGTAACAGGAAGGCCCTTGTGGTTCTGGATTCTCCATGCTGTCTCATACTGTCGCAGTAGCCCTGTGAACTGCATGTTGAGGAGAGACTGAGGCAGTGTTCAGAGGACTGGCCTCATCTCTATATTGAGAACTGACCCAGAAGGATGTGGCCTGAGATTCCTGGTCTTCAGCCCTGACCTGCATTTCATAGGGAGGCACAGAGTTGGCAATCCACAGAGCAGTCAACAGTCAGGACACGTCACTCTGAGGCTGCCCCAGTCTCATAAGCTCTCAGGTCCTGTCAGGTCTTTCTTCCCTTCCTGTAGATCCACCTCGAGCAACCTTACCCATTCCTCCCTACGCTGAGGTCCAGCACTGGAAGGTCTTCAGTCGTGACCAAATCCAACACCTCCTGATACCCAACTAGGTTATGGCTTTATTTCCAGGGACACCTTCAGAGTCCCCATGGATCTATCTGGAATTCTTGTGTTCATTGTACACTTGACAAAATACCTCCACATGTGTGTGTCTGGCTTTTTGGCTGAGGCATGGGCTTCCACCCCATACCTACAAGCCTTAATGATGGTGGCAGACATTCTGAGGGGACAGTGCCATCTTTATTTCTGGCTGTATAGACTGGTGAGGCTCCCATCTCATTCCTCTTTGCTTCCTCAAATACTTCTGGAAAGATCCTGGACCAAAGTCAGAAGGATCCATGCTCAGATCTGAGCATCCTTTTCCAGTTGGTAACTGGGGCAAACATCTCCCCGCCGAGCCTTGTATCCTTACCTGTAAGTTAGGATGCTATGAGGATGAGGTGGGCAGGAGGGTGAGGTTGCAGATGAGAGTCCAGAACAGCTGGCTGGGGTCGGGGACAGATAAAGCCAGGAATCTCCGTGTCTCCAAGCATGCTGGGCCACCTCCACCAGCTTCAGAGTCTCAGTGAAGGACCAGATGGTGTTTTGAGCATTTTAATAAGAGCTATTTGCAGTGTTGCTGCTGTTAAAAAAAAAAAGGAGCCTGCTTAATGAGCGAACGCACGTTGGTAGCGAGTTAAAGGCACTCAGATGTTTTAAATATTATGTACGTTGTGTCGTGTTAACAAACCTGATTTTTAATTACACCTTCTCCTGCTGCCTGGCTGGGCTGGGCTAGGGAAAGGGAGAGAGACAACCAGACAACAGTGTGGTTGGCCATTAGAGGTGATAGTTCTTTTGGGTCTCCTCAGATGTTGCCTTGATGGTGCAGACCCTGAGGCGGAATGCTGAGGTAGGGTGAGTTGGCTCCCTCTTGTTAAGACTCATTTCCTAGCTAACACCTGAGTCTTGATCCTGGCTGCATGTCAAACCCAATCTTGGCCATGTACTGAGCCCTAATCCCTGCTTAGAGGCTGAGTCTTGAGCCCATAACCTGCTGAGCACTGACCCAGGCCTTAGGCTGAGCTGTGATGTCAACCATAGATTGAGAGTTAATATTGGGTACTATCTGAACCTTACTTAGTCTTGGTTACAAAAAGTCCAGCCGCTAGCCATGGTCTGAGCTCTGACCTCAGTGGAATGGAACTTTGGTCACATCAGATATGTACCAAGGCCTTAGTGTTTTCTGGTAGTGTCTCTCATGAAGGTAAACATGGTGGGTGGGCTATTCAGGGAAGGCCAGAATGATGTGGAGAAGGTAGGCTAGGCAGGGCTGAGACCCCTGGCAGGTGTCATTCAAGCTATTATGTGAGATGTGTCAATGGCCCTTTCTCTGTTCAGTCCACAACTGCTCACAGGTCCATGGATTGTGGCCTTACCTAGTGGGTTATCTGCCAGGGAGAAGCATGGGACTAGCTGTCACCTGGTCACCACCGCAGGGATCCTGTCTGTCCAGTCCCTGGGAGATGATGACTGTGTTTGGCTTGGTCCTGGTGAATGGTTACTGCAGGTCACAGCTGGGGGCTAGCAGAAGGTCTCCACTGTTGGGATCTGTCATTTTTATTTTGTGGCAATAATGAGCACACTGAATTCATGAAAACGTTATGCAAATGACATATTTTAGTGCCGTATTTATGAGCTTTTGCCCAAAGAAAAGCTGCTCTAATTGGTGCAATTGACTCTTTTAACAAGTCCCCCTTTCACATTTTAAAACAAGTGACACCTTTCTGAGTAGGGACTCAGCTGGAATCCCAAGGGTTTCCCTGAGCTCACTCCCAGAGGCACCTGAATCAGCAGGGCGTGGCAGAGCAGACTCCCAGGTGGCCAGCCTAGCCACGCCCCTCAACCTTCTGACCTCACAGCCAAAGGATACTGTTGCACAATGGTGGGCTTGCTGTACTTCTCCCTTGCTGATGAACCTTCAGTGGTTCGCAAGGTTCCGAGGAGGAGGAAACTGCCATCTGGGTTTCTGAGTTCTTCCTCCAGCCTCCTCAAGGTCTCCTTTCTTCCTCCATGGGGTCTTGTTCTGATGTAGTGCTTGATAATTGTTGGGTGAGTGCATGAATGAATGAATGGTGTTTTCCTTGGTCATTCCCCTGATATGCTGAGATTAGATTCTGGCAACCTCAAGGTTCCTAAAGATCTTAGGGTGGGGGGGTGGAGCAGTTCATGCAATCACATTGTTGGAGAAGGCTCACTGTATCTCCCATGACCCTCCCCTTTTCCTGTGGAGGGCTTGGGAGATTTCACCCTGTCCCACCCTTTCCTACATTGAGGTGTTTTATTTTACTCTGCATCCTTGCCAGGGACACCCCTCTTCTGTCTTTACCTGAAGGTTCCTGGTGACTTTTGTTTTGGGTCTCAGGTTAGACACAGTACCAGGGCCATTCTATCTTTATGTCTTGGAAACAGCTGCTTCTTCTATACAGTATCCATGGGAACAGCATCACTGAAGTTCTGGTTAGCTCTGGCATGTAACGCTCATACTATGCAGCCCAGGACCCTTGTAAGGTTGTTTCTCTCTGGCCAGTGCACACACAACATGGTTTGAGTGCCAGCCCTGCGAGTCCTGGCAGCTTCCGTACACATGCTCTGGGCTCCCCAGGACCTGCCTTTTTCTGAGTCCATGTTGGGTACCACCTGCCCTGTGGTCTACACAGGAGCAAGGGCAGGTGAAGTTTCCACGGCAGGAGGGAAGATCAAAGTGGTGGCCCTGAGTGGTGCCTTGGGCAGGCAACATATCGTCAGCCACTCACACTTGCAAACATCTCACATACCCAAAGCAGTCCATTTAGTATACAGCTGCTTTTGAAGATGCACGGGAAAAATATATTTTACAAAATCTTGACCTTGATCCTGGATCAGTGGGGCAGTTTTCTACCTCAAAGCTGGTCCCAACCTTTCCACTCCCTGGGTAGACACATTGTAGCCCCTTTCCCAGCTCCCTGAAGCCCAGGAACACTGCTGTGCCCCCAAGGAGGTCCTCAGAGATCTCTTGTATCCTTGAGTGACAAGCATCAGTAGTGGTCGTACCTGGGAGGAATGGGGATTGTCTTGTACACTGCTTCTTCATGGCTCTGCCACTGCCATGGGCTCTCTTGGGTCCCTCCCCCCAAATGGATCAGAGCCTGGTAACACTTTGTCCAAGAGACAGCATGCCCGCAGCTACTCTGTCTGTGGTGCTGGGACTCTGTGCCATACTGCTGGAAAGTTTTCTCTGGGCTTAGGCATATGTAGAGTGCTGGATACCAGTGCCTGCTAGAAGGAACAGTTTTTCTGGGAACCTCAAGAAAGAGGTCCCTTTTTTGTTTTGCAGAGGAATCTGAGTCTATGAAGAGCCTGATTCCTCTAGGATTACATAGTAAGCAACTGGCTCCCCTTTCTTGCAGCTCAGGCCTCTACAGAGAAACATGTTGAGGGACACTCATTTGGGGCTAGCAACCTGGCCATTATCGTGTGACCTGCTTTTCCCCCACTGTATGATGCTGGAGGAGGGACTGGCTACATGGACAGGAAGAGTTTTGACTGGGGGTAACATGGTAGAATTTGTTGCTCTCTGGGTTCTTATCCCAACTCTTCCTGTGTCCTGCAGAGAGAGCTTATAACCTTGCTTCCTTCTGACTGCCTGGTTATTCCAGATGGCTCTGGAACTGAAATCTGGCTTTGAAGATGCCTCTCTCCTCCTGCCAGGACAGGACAGGGCAGGACAGGGTTCATTCACCTCGTGTGTCTGGAGCTGTCTAGACAAAGCTCTCAGACTCCCAACATGCACAAAAATAGCAGCTGGGTGCTGGCTCCATCCCTGCTGGGAACAGATGCTGCCTCAAGGGGGCGGCAGGCAGCCAGCAGCGGGAGGGGCTGGTCTGATTGCCGAGAGTTCTCTAGCTTCAGGCTTACATGGGTACTGCTGGCCATGTCATTGACTCAGGCTGTAGAAAGAAGGATGGGACTGAAGCTGAGAGGCACTAACCTGTTCTAGGTGCTGTACATCTGTCCCTAGGGCATTTCAAAAGGCTTGCCTGGCAGGTGCACTTTCCCCCCTTAGTAAGGAAATCTGGGGAGTGAGATCAAGAGTCTACCAAGTTCCATGGACAGTGAGACAGAATGGGATTGGGTCAGTGGGAGGGCACACTGCCCTTGGTAGGCTGGGGAGCAGACACGCTCATTTATTTATTCATTTGTTCATTGGTTGCTTTGCTGGGGCTGAATTCTCACCTGGACTTGGCCTGGCTCACTGGGTACTGAGGGCTGGGCTGAGTCCATCTCAGGGACTCAGTTTGTTCATGTGTGAAATAGAGAGATTGAAGTTAGTGGGGCTTCTCCCTTTGTGAGCTTAGCTGGCTCACACACTTGGCTGCCAAGCTCCTCAGCCTAGATGTTTGTTACACTGGAGCAGCTTGGAACAGAGACCAATAAGGCTACCCCATTTCTTTTGTTCCCTCTCATCCCTGCCTGTTCCCAACATAGGCAGCCTGACACAGAGCCAGAAGGCTCATACAGCTTCTTGACTCCATCAAGCTAACCTCTTGGTGACTCAGTTTTCCCATCTGTAAAGTGGGAGGCTGATAAATCCCATATCTCCAAAGGGTGATATGAAAGGAGACTGTGGAGCTAAAGCTCTGGGGACAGGAGGGCCTGGCACATGCAAGTTCCAGGGATGGGCTATATAATCATGGTCAGAACCTTCCGGGTACCATGTCAGGCTGGACTCAAGAAGCCAGTGGTGAATCTTCATTTGAACCTCGGGTCTAGTGGCGTGAGGCCAGTGTCCTGTTTAGTCTAGCGGTTCAAGGCTGGATGGTGGATGACTATATGACCTGAAATGGGTTTGAGGTACACTTTAGGCTCGAATTAGTCACCCCCTCTTGCTTCTGAGTGACTTCCTGGTACTCTGGGAACTGGGAAGTCTTTCTTCCTACTCATCCTGATAACCAAAGACTGTGGTATTCGCCAGCTTCCTATCTAGAACCTGATTGGTTGAGAGGTCTGGAGGCAGGGCTTCCACTCAGTGACCCACTTGAAGGGACAGTGTTCTTCCCTTACCAGGGGCAGTGCTGAGCTGGGGAGGAGCAGCATGCAGCTGCTGGGAATGAAGCTGCCCAGGCCCAACTCTGCTTTCTCCTGGAGAGTGAGGTAGGGACAGTGGACATCACTCCTTTCATTGATGTCTTGCTACAGCTCCATGAGAGGAAATTGGTGGCATGCAGGCACCCCTAGAAAACCCCAGGCATCTGAAGGCTCTTCCTCGTCCCCAGCTAGGCTACTGGTCTGTAGTTCCAAGTCTAAGCTGGCCTCAGAAGCTTGAGTGCTTTCCTCTTAGATAGCTCCCGTGGGCTTTCTTGGGGCTCTATAGGCTACTCGAGAGCAGTAGGTTGGATTCTGGAAACTTTTGGAGCTTAGGGGTCATTGGAGGTAGGGTAGGTTGGGAGCCTGAAGTCAGAGACACAACTATGGGCCTGAAGGAGCACATACCACACTGCTGGGCAGTAGAATATTTAAAGACACGGAGGCTTTGAAGTACATTTCACAAATGGGGAAACTGAGGCCAGGAGTGGTGAGGCAGTATATTTAGGCTATAGCCCAAATACTGGGTTGCTATGGGTAGGGTGTGTCCAGAAACCCCAGAGAAGTGCCTTGCAGGACTCAGTTCCTTGGACAGATAGAAACTCCTTTACCCATGGCTTGGAATTCCATCATAGTCCCAGTTCCAGGGTCCATAACCCTTCCCACCCCATGCCAGATTCTTAGGAAAGTGGTCCATGGATGGCCACTGAGTGAGTGGCTGCCCATAGAAATGCATGAGGGGCTAAGCTGTCAGCTCAGAATCTGAGGTTTCATCGGGCTAGTTAGTAAATGGTGTCTTACTCTGCATATGCTGCTAATTGAACACAGCACTGCCTCTCCTAGCCAGATGCGGGGAGTCTGTTACTCCTACCCAATACCAGGTGTCCTCTCTGAAGGAAGCGATTTCACACATCTGTTGCCTCCTTGCTGGGGTGCTGAGGTGCCATGGAAGGTGTTAGGCTAGGGTGTGGTGTAGCCCACTGGGAACACTGGGTGTGGTCTGGTCCCAGCCAGATTATGAGGTTCGTGTGAAGGCTGTGGGAGTTGAGAGGGGTCATCAGGGAGGACAAGCAGGGGGCACCAAGGTGGCTTGTCTGAGGTGGTGTCCCACAGAAGTGGTTGAGGCTGTCCCTTTGTCTGAAGGGACTGTGGATGTGAGAGCCATGGACAAAGGGGCTGTGGGTCTCCCACTGGTTGGTCTCCTCCCACATGTTCTGACGGGGAAGGAGAGAGTCCAGGCTCTGAGGCCTGACCAGTCACCTAATTCTGGGCGGAGTGAAGAGAAGGGTGTGAACTTAGGCAGTCAGGACCCCAAGCATATACATGCTCTATGGATAGCGACTCATGGAGATGCAATCACACACACACACACACACACACACACACACACACACACACACTAACACATGTACAAAACACACACCAACACATATAGACACACTCGCCTCTCACACTCACACCCACCCAGATACATGTGCACGTACCTCACAAATACATACACGACTGCACACACCTATGCGAGTCCTTGAGAGCCCAAGTGTGCCTGGCATAGGCCCAGGAGGTCTTGTCCCTGGCTGTCCACCTTATGCCAGACAATGGTCAGAGGGTCTACCCAGGCCCAGGAGCTCACTGGAGTACTTCTCATTGGCTCCATGTTCCCTGCACAGCTGGAGATTCATTGTTACAGAGGAGAGTGGGCAGCTCCGGGGCAGACGGAACAGGAGTGTCCCTGTAAACGCCTAGATCTTGGCATCCGATCCTGTTCCAAGGCCTGCCCCCTTCTGCCAGCCAGCCTTTGTTCTGCGCTGGGGTGGAGTGGCAAGCCCACACTGGGACCCACTTCCTGCCACATGGCACCTTAGTTTTCTTTGGTCTGTGAGTGGCATATTCCCATCCCACTATGGTTGACGAGCTGTGTGACAGATGTCACAGATGGAAGTTCGATAGCCTCCTACTGCCTCTGTCACCGCTTTAAAGCTCAGCTTCAAATTCCAGTTCCAGCTTAAGGGACCAGCCAATCAGAATTCAGCACAGGAATCTGCTTTAGTTTGCAGTTTTCTTCTCTAGGTATGGGGACCTCCTAGGAGGTGGGCAGGGGAGAGGCATTCCCTGCCTGACCATCACTGTCCACTGGGTAGACCTTCTGTATGACTGCAGACTCACACAGAGACAAGCCCCCTACCCCTCCCATGCACCCAACACACTCCGGGGTCACCACCCATTCCTGTCACACTGGTACCAAAGCCCCAGTCCATCGCTCACACCAGCAAGGTGCTGCAGACACAGGGCATGTAGGAGTCACTTGATCTCTTTGTCACGTGAACACAGCCTAAGGAGCACAGTGAAGCAGCCCTGACCCTGTGCCCTCTAGGGCAGGGGTTCTATGCCGTTATCTGTTCCATTATATCCAGTCTCGCCCCCATTGTGCCTTCCTGTGTTGGGTGCATTAGAAGCAAATGTCACCCTTCATGGTTGGTACCCCTCCACAGCCTTGCGTCTCCTCCATCATAACATCACAAGGCTGGCTGCACCTTAGCCTTCTGAGCAGCCTGGGGTAACCACTGCAGATGGAATCATGTAGGCTGACCAGTTGGGGAGCTGGCCCTGCACAGGCCTTGTGGCCCCTCACACTAGACTGCCTTTATCCTGTCCCTTCCTTTGTTATTAGCCAGCTCTGTGCTGGAAACAAATGTCCCCCAGTGTCCTTTAGGAAGTCACCACATTTGGAAGGAACCAGAGTTTGTCCCTAGATATGGACACTGTTCTGTGCCGGAGGCCAAGCTGCCAAAAACATACATTTCTAATTAAAATAGGAATTAATCCTCTCCCCAACTACCTGCTATCTGCAGTTGGGTGAGCACAAGTCTTATTCTTCTAATTAATGCTCTCACTGGTAGCATTATTTACATAAGCAGATAGGATTTACGCAGGCTTGTGGGAGCTGATGGGAAACTTAATTTTTTTTTTGAAGTTAAAAACAATTAATTACCTTGACCATCCCTCTTTCAGTCTAATCACAGACATACAGACCCTTTATCCACCTCCTGCCCCAGCCCACAGCGGCACCTTCTTTAATACGCTGGACGCTTGTTTGAAATGAGGGCCATGAAGCATACAGAGGAGGAATGGCAGCCGACGCCTGGAAGGCTCAACACACATGATCTACTTTTGCCTGGTGTTGGGTTTTTGTGTTGCCCAGTTAAATAGATTCTAAACACCACATTAAGATCTCAAAAAGCTCCTGTCAGATTAATAAATCATACTAAGTGCTCTGGCATTCAGCAGTGTTGTCGGAGGTCTGAGGCTCTGTGGGAGGTGAGGCATTATGCCTTTAGGGGCTGCCTTGAGTGGTCTTTGACAATATCTTCCTGGCCCATCTAAATGCTATCCACTCTGGAGATCTTTCCCTAGCTTTGTGTCTGGGTAACTGTGGTCCCTGTTCTGTGAAGCCACCTTTTCCTGGGATGTGGCTGTGATTTTCAGTTTCTTCCCCTACCGGACTGTACATTCCTTTGGGAGTCTCAGGGACAGTGTGCCCAGTCTGCTCCCCACACAGCATACCGAAGTGCCTGGTAACTGTTGGCCAGGCTTGTGAATGTACAACCTGATCTCCTTTGTCCTGTGGTAAACAGAAGAACGCCCCAGGTTGGCTGAACATTGAATGCAGGACTCAAGCTTCAGTTCCCAATCCCTGTGGTAAGTTCTAGTGCCCCAGAGCTGGGTGGGGCTGCTGGCTACTTGTGGCCTCTCTGACCGGACTCCTTTCGTCTTCTGTCAGAGGAGATACCCCATCCCACTTGTAAGCCTGAACTGGCCACAGCATACCGTCTTTGGATCACACAGTTCTGGGGGCTGCAAGGGTGCCTGGGTAGTAGATTAGAAGCCATGTGGAGGAGGGACAAGGACAGGAGTAGAATTCTGAGGTGCTACCCCCATCCTGCCGCCTCCATGAAGGGAACAGATGCACCATCTCAAAGAGTTTCCTCCTCCAAAGAGACTCTTGTGTGCTTTTCCCCTTCTTGAATGAAGGGAAGAATGGGGCTGAGTGGAGAGTAATTACCAAAATTGAGGCGGAAATCTACCATGAAAGGGAGCAAAATGAGGATCAAGGCAGGAAGTGCCCATCTCCTGGCCCCAGCCTGTTCTGGAGCTTTCCTGCCCAGCCAAGGGCACTGTCGTTGGCACTCAGTGTTAGCCCTGGATGGCTGGGTCTGAGGGGTGAAGCAATCAGGCCTGCTCAGGTGTACCCACATCCCTTGACCCTTCTGTCCCGGGGCCTGTGGAAAAACCAAGCCTCATAGCGCAGCACACTATGTGGAAATCCCTCAAAGCCCTGTGCTGTGTGTGGTCTTTCCTTTTTCAGAGCTGCAGGCATTGAGAGTGGGCAGGTTGATGCCTCTGTGGGTGGAAGGAAGGTAGGCATTGGGCAAGGCTTCCTTCCTTCCAGGCCTCCTTTCTAGGTGAAAGCACTCATGTTTACAGGACGAGACTGCATACTAGCTCTGTCCTTTGGTCCTGGCCTAAACAAAAGCTCCTGCTCGAGTTAGAGAATAGGGTAATGCCATCCTCACACCACACCAAACCTAGCCTACCTCAGTGCTCCTGAAGCATTGGGCAGAATTCCGCCCGAGAGAGATGAAAGGACAAAGGTCAATGCCATGTTATACAGAATCAACCTGTCTCTGTTCTTGTCAACTTGACAGAAATCTAGACATACTTGGGAAGAGGGGATCTCTGTTGAAGGACTCAACTCCATCAGATTGGGAACTCACTCCATCAGATTGGCTTGTGTACATGTCTGTGGGACATTTTGCTGATTATTGATTGATGTGTTAGAACCAACCACACTGTAGGCAGTACCATCCTGGGACAGGTGGGTATGGGTTGTATAAGAACAAGCTGAACAAGCCGTGGGTACAAGCTAGCACTCCTCACGTCTCTGCTTCAGGTCCCGCCTCCAGATTTCTTTCTGACTTGAGTTCCTGCCATGGCTTCCCTCCAAGAAGGACTGTAACATGTAAGATGAAATAAGTAAAGCCTGTCCTCACTAAGTTGCTATTGCTCATTGTGTTTATCACAGAAACAGAGAAAACAAGCTAGGAACCATCCATGGCCATAGCCCTCTGGAACGGCCTTTCCATACAGCTCACTATGCTGTGGGAACCTGGGGGAGACTAGAGACCCAACCTCTAAGTTCTAGCTCTTGAGCCTCTGGGGATCAAGGTGGCCTCAGGGTTTCTGTGTCCTGGGAACTGTTCCTAAAGTCTTGTCTTCCAACTTGTGGACCAGAGAGGGTGATGGCGTTGGTGTTGTCTTTGTGTAGGGTGACCTGGCTTCTGTGTTCTAGATTCTAGAGCAGCAGAGTTATAGGATGGGGGATTTATTGATGGTGGAGAAGTTCCCCCAACCTGGGGCAGATCATTTTGTGGGAACCACCTCGTTCCCTCAAGCAACAAGAATGTCTTCCTATCATCTTGTATAAACACAAGCCAGTGACCAAGGACCATACTTTGACCTGGTCTGCCTAATTACTCAGACCTCTTGCCTTACCCACCTCCTCAGTTCTTCTCTTTAGACCTAAACCTCATGTCACCACCCTGAAGACAGGCTTGTATTCCCTGGACCCCTCTGCTCCTCTTCCTAACATTTGACTTCTTGCCTT
Organism: Grammomys surdaster; assembly: GCF_004785775.1. Taxonomy (NCBI): domain Eukaryota; kingdom Metazoa; phylum Chordata; class Mammalia; order Rodentia; family Muridae; genus Grammomys; species Grammomys surdaster. The sequence continues at coordinate 1,074,993 of NW_021604669.1, read as the reverse complement.
ACATCATCCCTCATATCTTCCATTGACATTATTGGACTGGTGGTCAAGCTCAGCCTTTGGGGCAGCCAGAGCTGAGCTTTTGCCCTAATGTTAGGCTGTTACTCAGATATCAGCAGGCCTGAAGGTCATTGAGGACAAATCCCCCTCCCTTGTAATCCGAAGCATCTAAAACCAGGAGCTGCAGGTATTTGATTACAGGGCTCTGAGCTGAATCTCTGGCCTTGCGTGGAGATAGGATATTTTAAACTGTCCAAAAGATCGTAAGATTGCCAGCTAGCAGAGGCTTTCAGATAAAGACCAGTGTCCCTCTCCCTTCAGAGTTAATCCAAATGGGCTTGTCAATCACCTGGGTGGGGAAATGCCCCTCCAGCAGCTGCTTCAAGGTTTAGAGACTTCAAGAAAATAGTATAAAGTCTTTGTAAACACATATCTGGTACCAGTGGTCCTTCTAGTACTGTCCACTTTGTTTTTGTGTTTCTCTCTGTAGTGGCCCCTTTTGCCACCACCCACTCTCACCCTTGAGGATATTTCATTTTACCTTGGAATAAAGTCTGTCTTCTGAACCACACTTGGCATGTCTCATGATAGAGATCACAAGGACTGGACCAGGGAGCTGAGGGGAGCTCAGAACAAGGTCTTCAGAATGTTAAAATACAATTCTACTGTGTGGAGCAGGGCTGCTAACAGCAGCCCCGGGTCACACAGCAGCAAACTCATCTTGGTCCTCCTGTAGAACTGTGTCCTATAAGGGAGCCGGGAGCTGATAAGAAAACCAGGGCTTCTGACTGTGCAACCGAGCCTCTGAAGGAGCCTAAGGTTCACAAACAGAGATTTATTTACTATTTATTTAGACAGGATCTTACTGTGTAGCCCTGGCTGGCCTTGAATCTGAAGCCCTTCCATCTCCATGTCCCAGCTGCTGCGATTTCAAGGAATAGCCAAGGCTGGGATAGCTGTTTGAAGGCATGGGGTCTGTGTTTACCTGTGTGTTACACAGCATAGACAGCTAACACAGGCACCAGTGTCCTGTCCCCTTCTCATCCCCGCCCTGCCTGCTTTTTTTCTGGGAAGCAAAGAAAAGGTTGTGTTCATAGACTGTCTCTTCACCTGCAGACTAAGCAGACTGTGGTGGGACAGCTGTGTTAAGCTGGGTGAGGCAGATGCCTGACCTTCCAAAGTGTTCTGTGTCCCACCTCTGGCTCCAGCTGTGCCCTCCTCTGTATCTTCCTGAAGAAGACCTCCACTTTCTGGCCTCCAGAAAGGCCAGAGGGGGTTTAATGACTATGGAGCGCCCTCCTCACAAACCCAACTATTTATGTAACAGGCATGAAATGGAAACCACTGCATTTATGGAGATTGTGGGTGGAGGCCTGCCAAGGAGAAAGCGGTAAGGATGTGACTCACCATGGTTTTATGTTGTGGCCTTCCACCTTTTGGTATATACCTGTGTGTTCATTTAGGACAGGGCCTGAACCAGCCAACCAGTCAAACCATCACTTTTGTCAATTTGTTTGACAGTGACTAGTGGGCCAGATGCTTGCCTCTGAGCTTTAAAGAAAACCTCTTCTTAAGTGGGACAGTTTTGGGGCTGTGGAAATAAGTATGGAATGGCTTTGAGGCATGGATGAAGTTGGACCACAGTGTCTGATCCTTCAACTGTGGCTCTGTGCCAAGGGTGAGGCTCCTCTACAAAACGGGAAAAGTGAGACCCCAGTAGAAGTCTCAAGTGTCCTGTCTCTCCCCTAGGCTCCTAGATGGGCTGGTTTGGGCTGCTGCTCTATACCCAGCCTGAGTTATAGGTGTAGCAGTCAGCAATATGAGACCAGGCTGCAGGAACAAACATGCCCAGTCCCAGGGATAACACAACACAAGTCTCTTGCTAAGATACACGCTGGTATCTCGGTCCATTTGGCATTTTGACAAAATACCACAGATCAAGAGCTCCATAAACAACAGACATTTATTCCCCAGTTCTGGAGGCTGGAAGTTCTGGATCTGCTGATGGTTCTTTTCTGACCGTTGGATGGTACCATGGCTTATAAAAGGCTATGTAGTTTCTTCACTCCAGACATGGCATTTAAGGTGACAAAAATACCTCACAGGGGTTCTCAGCTTCGGAACAGGCCTTCTGCTCCATCCTGTGTTGGGCAGTGTCAGAGGCCCACCATGGGACCATGTGTCGCTGAGGACAGATGAGCAGGAGAGTGCCAAGAAATGGGTCTGACAGTCCTGTTCCTTCCCGTTGGGCCGTATGGATCAGCTGAGGCGTCAGAGCCTGTTCTGACCCAGCTCCACTGAATCAGTCTGTAGAGGGTAGCTCAATGCGATGCCAGCCCTCGCTTCAGTTTAGCGTTTGCTTCTTATTCATGCTGGGTGCTCCAGGGTGGTGACATGGGGACGCAGGAGCTCTGCTTTGCAGAATCACTTGGCTGGGGAAACAATAAACAATAGAGATCCTAATTCTGGATACTGCTGTGTCTTAGAAAATAAGGAGGGATGGCAGACTCAGCTGATCTTTGGGGTCTCCGTGGCCTCTAGTGAATGTGTCGGGAGAATGGGGGTGGGGTGGGAGGCGGGCTGAGGGTGGGGAGGCATGTACTGTTGCCTGCCTCTGTCCTGGAGTAGGGAATGTGAGGATGTGGGTGGGTGGGGGCCCCACAGCAGAGCCACCATCATCTTCAGAAAGTGACATCTGAAGGAGGCAGCCTGGAGCTCACTTAGCATTTGACTGTCACACTGAGTGTCCCCAGGGGCAGTAGTAGCTGTATTTGCAGTGACATGCCACCTGGCACAGGTTGGTGTGGGATATGCAGGCAGGATTTCAGAGCTGAACGCAGCTGCTGAGTTAACAATGATAAGGCTCTATCCTCTCTTCCTAAGCAGAGGCCCCACTGGGGATGCAGGGGGATGAGGGATGAGGCAGAGTACATGGGGTGGGGTGGGGGGTAGGGGATTTGGCCCTTCTTCCCTCATGGAGTCCTGTAGCAGTCCACAGATTCTGGCTCGGGGTTGATACCCCCAACTCCTTACCCTGGCAGTGTCCCCCAGTCTTCCAATGTGACACTAACTGACTCTTCCCCATGCCAATCAGTGGTACTCTATATCCTGCTACACACTCAGGTTGCCCCCGTGGAGTCCACAGGAGTGGTCCACACTGCATGCATCTCCATAGGAATAGAGATCTATGAGACATGCAGAAAGCCCACACCTTCCTTTACCGCCCCACATTTCCACAGCTCTGTGGGGGCTAGTGATTATTTTTGTATTTTGTAGGGAAGGTACCCACAGTGATTAGAAATTATTCCTGCGAGACTAGTGCCTCTCTCACCGGAAGTCCAGAATGCTTGGCTCCTTCTGTTGCTAGTTACACCGTGGTGAGTGGCACCCCATCCCACAGGGCCCTCAGAGCTTGTCTTGCAATCATCACCAGGCAGAGTGAGACATCCTCCAGGCCCACTGCATCAGGCAGACTCTGTATCCTTGCAACCCTCAGTAAGTCAGGGATGGTATATGGAGGCTTAGTTTCATTCAGCAGTACTTTCAGCTCTGGTGGGAATAACTTACATCATATCTGCCCCTCCCCACACTGGACTTCTGTATTAGTCAGATTTCCATCATGAGGACCAAATACCCAACAGAATCAGATTATGGAAGGAAGGATTTAGTTCGGTTAATGGTTTCAGTTCGTGGACCTCAGCAAGGAGAGTATGGTGGTGGTAGAGTGTGCTCATGCTCAGAAGGCAGGGGGCAGAGAGAAACAGGATGAGGCCCGGGCCAAGTATGTCCTCAAAGATGTATCCTGCTGATCCGTCCTGCCCGGGCCCCACCGTTTACCTTCCATCACCTCCCAAATGGTCCATGCATACTTGAACCTACCAACAGATGAAACCAGAGCCTTCTCAAGCAGTCAAAGATGCCTGGGGTGTGCTTCCTAACCTTCTAGCATTCCTCATTTCAGTCAAGACCCGAACTAAGCATCACAATAAGCAACGGCAAGGGCCTATACGTGACCATGTGGTGTGGTGTGCCGTTATCCTTGGGACCCCTTGCTACTGGGACTATATATGGAAGAAATCAAGGATCTTCATGGAAAGCTTAAGACCTTTCTTGGCCATAGGAAGAACCCTGCAGGCTATCCTCCGAAGCATAAGCCAAGGAACGGGCCAGGCCTCACCTGCTCTGCCTGCCTCTCTCCTAGTGGAGGCAGCTGGGATTGAGGACAAGCATGGGGCAGAGATCTGTTGCTCTTCCTGCATCAGGCCTTGGAGGCAGAACTACCCATCCTCCCTTGGTCCCTGGGCTGAGTCCCTGCAAGCTGGGGACAAGACGCTGCCTTTCCTGGGCATTCCCTCCATGTGCCACGTGTCCTATATGTCTTTCTGAGGTGGGGCTGGGATATGGTTGCCTGGGAAACTTTCTCATCTGGGCCATAGGCTGACTTCTGGTCTGTGCTGGTTACTACAGCCTCATCCATAGAATGCAGGTCACAGAACCAGGGACTCCACGAAGGCACCTTCTTCTGTATGGAGGTCCAGAGGTCTAGATGGCCTGTGAACCCTTCGTTATGGCTTCTCATGGCTCATTTAGATAGACAAAACCTAGATTCTGGTATCTAGGGTACCCAAGCAGTGTGTGTGTGTGTGTGTGTGTGTGTGTGTGTGTGTGTGTGTTTTGCAGGGGGGTGGGAGTAGGCTTTATGGAGTCTGTCCTCCGTTCAAGCACTGAGTAATATCATGAAGCTGGGCATTCTGTCCTTCCTGGTACTCCATGCGGATCAGCCTTCCTATGGAAGTCTGCATGGCTTAGCTCTCAATTCTGTAGGGAACACCCTAGTCAGCAGGATGAGCTGGGTGAGTCAGTGAGAGGCACATGGTAGGCATGGCCTGGAGCAGGACACGTCTGGCCAGGGGCATCTCCACTGATGCCAGGAGTGAGGAGAGCAAGGGTGAGGACAAGCATTCTGAGCTTGGTCATTGTATAGCAGGTGCTGGGAGCTCTGGGGACTTTTGGCCTCTGCCCAGGTCTGAGTAAACCCACATGCAGTAGGTGTACAACACAGGCGTATGGATAGCATATGCCCTCTCTGTGTGCTGGGCACATCCTGTCCAATGTGGATAATGCCCGCCTGGCACTCATTCCTCACCCTTTCTTCCAGGACTCAGCCCCTCCTCATGGCTGCCTCCTGCTTCTCTGGAATGGGGAGTCCTGTCCTTCCCGCACTGGCTGGACTCTCCCAGGCTCTGTTTCCACACCCATTCCTTCTCAGTGCCGAAGTGGACTAAGTGGGTTGCCGAGTTGAATTTCCCATGGACCTGGTCCCCTACTTAACCTCATCTCATTTTGATCAGGACACAGAATTGCTTCGTGTGTTTGCTTTGCTCCAGGCCAACCCTGCACACAATTACTCAGAACAAATGGCCGGTGGAGGCAGAGAGCATGCCTAACAAGACATCCTCTACTCCCACGTCCTCCTCCCTGCTGCACTCCCCGAGACTTCCGCTTTCCTCCTTGACCACTGCTCCTGTCACAAGTGTGCTCAGGGACAGAAGGGACACGGGCTCAGACCACAATGCCCCAGAACTACCCACAGGGGGAGAGATCCTTCAGAAGGTCTTTGGGACATGGAGGTTTGCACAGTGGGTTGAGTGGCAGCTCTGGGGGAGACTTAGTCACTCCTGCCATTCAATAAACACTTCCTGTCCTTGGAGGTACAGTGTCCTTTCTGTGGCCTCAGCTTCCTGTGATTGAACTTGCTCAGTCTGGCCTGGCCTGACATGAGTTCATGGGCTCAGACTCTTAGTATCCTTGTTCAAAATTAAAAAAGAAGAAGATGAATTTACTGTTCCCAGCAGCAACCACACCAATGAGGCTGCAGTCCTGTGACCTCTTCACCCTGTGCTAACCCATGTGGGTAACTAAGAAGGAAGAAAGTTCATTCAAGGAGCTGGGAAGGTCAAAGCCAGGCGGCTACATCGTGGTGGCATGGGGAGGGAGTATCAGGGGCTGGTGCAACTGCACCTCAGAGCCAAGAAGAGGGTGAGCTAGGGGAGAAGACTGGCTTGTTCCCACTCCTACTGCTCCCAGAGCAAAGTCTGCCTTCAGGCTGGCTTCCCAGTCCTGTATACAGAGAAACAGAGGTTCTAGTACCTGAGCTTCTGGGGTTCACACATTAAGCTCAGCATCTCCAAACAGTGAACAGCATGTGTGTGAATGTGGTTGTGAGGGTCCCCCGCACACATCATCCAGAGCTACGAGCACAGAAGGGCACCAGGTGAGCACATGGCCAAGGTCAGTGGGGTGTGAAGTCCTGTGGGAGCCACAGCCAGGTAAGAGAGAGCAGGTGGGTGGGTTGTGCATTACATCATCCCTAAAAGCAATGACTACCTATCCTCCTGCCCCTGGAGCCCTCTAGGGAGGGATACGGTGTCACTGGTCTATGGTTGGTCCTCTTGGCCTCCTCCATCCCTGCACATCCCTAGCCCCTGGCATGTGATGCTTTCTCCTACTTTCGGCTCTCCTCTCCTGGCCCTCTTCCCTTCACGTCTGTGTCCAGATTTCATTTCCTTTGTGGACACCCATCACATTCTCCACCTTTGTTCAGCAAGAGAGCTGGTCAGAGCTCATGACCTTGGAGGCGTCTGGAGGCTTATGTCTAAAGTCAGGCCCCATTCGTAAGCTCTGACCAACACACTTTTCAGCCTGGTGCAGGTGGCCCACAAAGGGCAGGTTAGCAGATGTCATGCATGGAAGCGGGGCTTAAGCCTCCTGCTTCTTTGGGGCCAGTGCAAGCAAGTATAGTGTCCATGGGCTGTTCTGCTGCTGGAGGCAACCACTCCTGACACTTCCTCCCGAATGTGATTGGAAGGGCATGCCAGGCAGGTGATGGGAGAGCAGAGGGAGGGTCCCCAGACCCCCTTTTTGCTATTATCACCTTCTTGCCTCTGAGGCCCTTCTTGTCTAATCCTTGGGATCCTGTCATCCTAAAAAGGAGGGCTCCTGGCTGAAAACTGCCCTACACAGTTCCTGCTCCTCCCGGACCCTCCATGGGACTGCCTAAGGAGATTGGCTCTCTTGCTGTTTTAGGAAATATTTTTTTATACATCGTTCATGTTGGCATTTATTGTTGCCATTCCAAGAATAGTCAAACAAGATAAATGTCCCATCCCTATTTATGACCCACAGGCTGCTAGCTTTTCTTTGCTGCAACTTCAATCCAAACTCCCAGCCAACATCTCTAGTGGGTCTGGGGGTGGTGTAAACTTCAATCCATGCAGGAAGAAGAGCCATAAGCTGCAGGAGGCAGATAAAACCCTGAAACCAGATGTGACTGTGCCTTGCCAATGAGTGCTGAGCCCTTGAAGGCTGGGCTTTGGCACTGTATGTCCACGGTGTTCTGACTGACTGCCACACATGGCTGTGACACTCTGGACAGATGATGTGCTCAGCCTCAGACTGGAGGATAGCTCATGCCATGAGCACATGGCTAGTGGTTCAATGTCTCCTCCGTGTCTCTGTTAGTTCTGTTTTTATGTGGTCACTGTTGATCTTGGAACCGCTTCTTGCCAGTGGGTTGTGAATTTCTCAGGGTTTCCAAAGACCAACAAGATGAATAGGCAAATGGATGTGAAGATAGAGAGACAGATGACAGGTAGATGGATGGGTAGAAATTGGAGGTGATAGATGGACAGATAGGCAGCTAAGGATGATAAGGAGGAAGATGACAGATGGTTGGATAGAGAGATTGACGTTGGATACATGCTTAGGGAGACAATGATAGATGGATAAAGAGATAAAAGACAGTGGGCAAATGAATGGAGAGACAGGAGAGAAAGAGACAGACAGATGGATAGAGAGAGGGCTAGATGACAAGACAGAGGGATAGCAGACAGAGGGATAGATGGCAGGTGGACAGACGGGGGATGCATGCCAGCTGGACAGACAGAGGGATGGATGGTAGGTAGACAGAGGGATGAGCAGCAGGTGGACAGTGCTTCTGCTCTGCCTGCAGCTCCTGTATACAGTCAGCAGGAAAGATGATACAGGAAGGCAGTCAGGAAGGGCTTCATGGGAGTGGCTGCCTCTGAGCTGAGTCCTAGTAGGGTGAAGGGTTGGCTGGGCTAAGAGATAGCAAAAGGCTACTTCTGAGCAGAGAGGACACAGGGACATTCTCACTCACCCCCAGCCACACCCCCAGCCAGCAGGTTTGCCTAGCTGTCCCCCTGCATCTATTACCACACAGAGGAATCCCAGGCTTAGCTAGCTCTGATCTTCATCTGGGCCATTCAGCATGAGGGGAGCTGTCTAGAACTCATCCTCAGAACTCCATTCCCAGAGTGCTGGTCCTCTGTCCTTTGAGCCCTGGCTCCCTGCCATGACCACTTTCTTGCCTGGAGCTGCCCCATGATGAATCCGTCAGCTCATGATGAATCCGGTGGGTACTTGGAGACCTGGGGCTCTCAGTGGCAGGAGAGCCTAGGACACATGCCTCTAGTTTCAGGGACCTGGGACTGTTTTACATGGTCTGTCTGTGAGAGGCCAGCTCTACTGGGGATGCCAGATCAGCTTAGCTCCCGCTGGGTTCCTGTTAGTCACTTTCTGTCACTGAGATAAACAACTTAAAGGAAGACATTTGGTTGGGCTCAGAAGGGCTGACTCTGTATACGTGTACATGGCTCTGTTGCTTTGGATCCAGGGGAAGGCAGAGCATCATGGGGTGTGGTGATCCAGGAACCGCTCACTCATGGTAGCCTGGGAACAGAAAGAAACAGGTCCCAATACCCCATTTAAGTGCATGCCCCCAGCAACCACTTTCTCCCATCAGCCCCTCCTTTGAATGTTTCTACCACCTCCTATTATCTCATCAGCTGGGGACCAAGCCTTAAACACATGGGTATCACAAGCCAATCCTCAGCAGCCCTGTTGTTCTCCAATAGCAGTGTTGACCACTGTGCGAATGAACAGGCTGCAAATGCCAGACTGCTGGGTGACTGGCCACTGCTGCCTTGCCCTTCATGGCCTTCCACTGTGCTCTATTTGGAAATGTTAGCAGAGAGGTTGGTGGGAGGAAAGGGTGGTACAATGCTCTCTGGTCTGTAAGAAGGACAGAGGAGTCTGCCAGTTGAGAATCTCGAACCAGAACAGGTTGCCTGGGGTGGACACAGAAGGCCTTTGGTGTCATAGCCTGTGTCAGTTCTGTGCTCTGGGCATAGCTCTTTTCCAGGTCTGGTTGATCAGACCAGCATGCTCCTACGTCAGGAGGGAGTCTGGATGGGGGTAGGGAGGGGGAAGGGGGATCGGGAGGAGGTCCCTTGTGAGTGACCCATGATGGTGGCAGTTATATCCTCAAAGTCTGTGCCCATGTCCAGCTCTGACCAGAGCCTGGTAGAAGTCTATGCACCACCTTTCCATGGAGGATTGCTTACTCCACACTCATTTACGGCTGTGGAAATTGAGTTCAGAGAGGTGAGTGACTAGCTTGTGGTCCCAGCTACAGCCAAAGATGGTGGGTCTGAAACTGGCACGGCCTTCAAAAAGATTCTTCCTTGCTCCATTCCCATGGAAGAGAGTGAGGTCCCTGACTCCATGGAAAGCAGGGTGGCTCAGAGATTGTACCCATATCTAACTGTAAAGAAATAACATGGAGTTGGCTCTGGAAGCTGGAAGATGGGGCAGATTCTGCTTGTGCTTGACCATGTACATGCATGTGTGTATGTAATTATAACTCTGCTCCCCAGTTTCTTGATCTCTTCTTCATCCAGCTTCCTCTGTGGTCCATCCCCAACTAGGGAGGAGTCACTTTCTGATCTGAATGGCAGACTCCTTGAGGGAGAGATTACTTGCTTATATTCATCCTGGGCCAGGATACTCATAAACTCACAGGTGCCCTGCTGACTCCTATACATAGGAGAATGCAAGGCAACCTCTTTTTGGATTAAGCCATGCCCCCTGTACCTGACAACATCTCCTTGATGGCTGCCCAGCAGCCCTGTCCCCTCTATCTCATGAGGAATCCAACTTACTGGTCCCAGTCTGGTCACTTTCATCCAGACATGATTGGCTCGGCTCCTGTTGTCACCAGCACCTCCCTTTGCCCACTTATGAGGGTCTGGATGCATGTGCACAGATATGCACCTTATACCCATGCATGGATGCAATGCACACGCAGCACACTCAAACTGATGCAAGTATGTGTCCACACAACACACTAATCACATACACAGACCCCAGGACACACATGAACATAGGTGCACAATGCATGCACATGCAACACACAGAGGAGATACACCCACATGAGCTATACATGCATACGTATGGACTCTGATACATAGGGACGCAGATACACAAACATGAGACACACATGTATATATATGCATGGAAGCACATGTATGCACACAGAGGACACAGACAAGATTACATACATGGACCAAATCACATGCATAGGTATATATATATATATATATATATATATATCACTGAAACCTGAAACTCTGGTACACACATTCAGGTGCATGCAGACATACATGGCAAACAAAGACATACATATCTCTGTGTGGGCCATGGCTGATGGGCCTGGAATTGCTAGGTGTTACTGGTCACTCAGGTGCAGCCAGTGCTGTCCCTCTCAGTGGGGCAGGGAGACCTTTACAAGATTTTTGGGCACCTTTGGCATTTCTCCACACCCTTGCTTAAACATTAAACATCTCCCTTGGCAAAGACAAGTTGCCTGTCTCATTGACTGTGAAGAACTTGTGAGGCAGGTCCTCCTGCCTCTGCCTGGGTGCCCTTCCCATGGCCCTGGACGCTGGGCCCTCTCCAAGCACAGGCTAGTGCAGGCTGGCAGCTGATGTGTTTATTTGCCTGGCGGCATGGTGGGCGGGAAGGCGCGAAGGTAATTGGTACATTTTGTAAGCAATCATCTCCTGGCACCTTCTGCCGCAGCGTGTGGGTCGCCTGATCCCGTTAATCACGCCTGGAGGCCTTGGGCCCCCACCAACTGACAGCCTCATTTCTCTCTCCTGGAAGGATGGACTGTTCCACTTCCTAATGGCACTATCTGTTATCCCGGACAGTCCTTCCTACCGTACCATACAGGAGCCAGGCTTGTGGAGAGGGTGGCAGGCAGAGTTGGTGTCCATCCAGATCCTGCATCATGCCAGGCCTGGCAGGGCGCCAATGGTCTGTGGCTAACCCTCCACAATGTGCTGTGCATATTTCTCCTGTGAAGAAAGGGCAGGAGATGCTGGTACCCCATGAGATCATAGTACAGAGCTGGTGGGCTCTATCTGGGTCCCCTGAATATAGCCCTCATGGTCAGGACCAGCTGTGGAATCTGGAAGCCCACAGTAAAACACAAGTAATTTCAAGAGGGCATTAAACCAATCACTGGCCATGAGAATTTTACCTCACGACAGGACAGACCACACACATATGAAACTACTTGCCTGGGTGTTCTGACATGTGTATACATACAGACACATGTAGCATCAGACAGTGACTCAGACTCAGATATTTCTTACCCAGAAGCCATGGCAACGCCTCTCTCTGCCCCTACTGTCTTTATTTCTGTGAGGGGATCCAGGATATGGTTCAACACCAGGACTGCAATGAGCCCCAGTAGGAGATCTGGCTGCTGCTGACAGGGAGATGTGTCTGTCACTGTTACTGATGCTGTCGTTAAGTATGGAGATGACAGCTATGTATGGGAAACACAGGAACAAATTAATCTGCAGATGATGCACATGGGGCCCAAACTGACTGATTTCTGAATCACCAAAAAAGATTCACACGTATATAGCAGATAATATACACCATGGTGTGTCAAGTACCAACTCTACTTACCTGCTTATCCAATGATTGATCCATCCATCAGTCCAATCAGATTCTTCACTCTAAGCATCCATCCACCCATCCACCCATCCATCCATCCATCCATCCATCCATCCATCCATCCATCTTCCACTCATTATGCACCCACTCACCATTCAATACACCCATCCGTTATCTACACATCTGCTCATCCATTGATTGATTCATCCATCCACCTATCACCTACCCATCCATTCAACATTCATGCTCCTACAAACCTATCTATCTATCTATCTATCTATCTATCTATCTATCTATCTATCTCTATCAATTAATCTTTCTATTCATCCATTCATCTTCAAATGCATACACTCATCCATCTATCATCTGTCTATTCACTCACCCATCCACTCATTATCCACCCATACAACCATCATCCATCCATTCACCTGTCCATCATCCATCTATCCATCCATCTATCTGTCCATCTATTCATTCATCCATTCCCTGTTTATTCACCAATTCACCATTTATCCATTGAAACTCTATCCATTCATTTGCCCCTATAAATACCTACCTATTCATCTACTTACTTCATCCATCTATCCATCCACTCTTCAATCTGTCCATCCATTAACAAGCTTGCCCAGTCACCAAACTCTTACCCCTTCAGTAAGCATTCACCATGGTAGCCCTTTGTACCAACCTTGAGGACAGGAATAGACAGTTCCCATGGCCCTAACCTGAAGCCTATGCAGCTAGGTAAAACCATGCTCTCCCCCATTCCGTGGCTCTGTGCTGCATCCAGCTGAGGCATGTGGGGGGCTGAAAGAGAGGGGACTAGGTCAGTGAGATGATCATTGTCTGGGAAGAGGGAGGAATCTACTGACTGCTTGGGCAAACCACCGCTCTTTGTGCAGTTTAGCTTCCTCAATTATAAGATAGTGCTAGTCATGATACCTTCTCTCCAGAATTGCAGTGGGGGCATTGAAAGAGTTAACTCAAATCAAGTATTTAAAATGGTGCCGGGCATATTGTGAGAGCATGCTATGTTAGCATGAGACACACATGTAACTCCTAAATTTATCTTTTACATTTTAAAATATTTCAGTTTGATTGGAGGGTCTGTCTCACCCCAGCCAAGAATCTAGCTAAGGAAACAAGGTTGGGGGACATTCACCATAAAGGATTCACTCAGAGATCTTCTGGGGACAGACGATGGGCCAAACTTTCCTAATCACTGATTGAAAAACATGTAGCCTGCTATAGTTTCTAAATGGTTCTTTTGAACACTGGGTTTGGAATACGTCCTTCTCTTCTTTATCGGCCAACTGGGCTAAATATAAGTCCCTGGAACCTAACACTGATGGAGTAGTGGTGGGGTGCAGGAGACAGTCCCTGGGGAGCTGGAGCAGAAACTGTTCAGGGAGGCCAATTGAGGAGCAAGGAGGAAACAGCGTGAACAGGAGGTCAAGGGTTACCAGAGACTGGAAGTTATCTTGGGCTCATCCTCAGGGAGGAAAATGGGCAGCATTTTATCTACGACCCTGCTGTGACAGAATGCCTGACAGAAGCAATTCAAGGCAGGAAGGATTCATTTGACTCAGGATCTCAGAGCCATCATGGAAGGGCAAACATGTGGCAGAGGCTGTTTGTATCATGAAGACCAGGAATGAGAAAGAGGCTGGAACCAGGGCCTGCATATAGCTTTCTAATACTTACCACTGGTGACCTACTTCTCTCGGCTAGGCTCCACCTCCTAAAATTTCCAGAACCTTTCAAAATAGCATCACTAGATGGGTACCAAATCCCCCATCTGGTACCCATCAGATGGTGGGAGTCACTTCAGGTTCAAATTATACTGGCTGGATTTGGATCTGAGGTGGATAAAAGTATGGGGAGGAGAAAGGCACTGGTGGTGGAATGCATGTCTGCCCTCTCTAAGACATGGTACATAAACATGTGCTCTGCAGCCTAGGAAGCCATGCCTGGCACCAGCAAACTTCAGTTTAGAGCTCTCTGTCTGAAGGAAAGCCAGTTTCTGAACCAAGATGTTTTATAGCACCATGGGGGACTTGGGACCTCACTGACATCAGTTATGGAGTGCTTCGGGACCTTGAAGGCTAGTGAAGTATCTCTTGACTTGAGATACCTGGTGCACTAAGAACTCCTGGTGTCTCAGCTTGGATGCTATCCTTGAGGGAGCACAAGTGCCTTTGTGCCACTGACATGCTGGGTACTGCTGCTGAGCTTGGATTCGTTGCTGGTGTTCATTCTCAGCATACAACAAGAATGCAGAGTCTGGGGCCTGGGTTGAAGTGCTGACTCCTCATGACTGTGTGACTTCCAGAGAGTTTCTCCCCAGCCTCAACTTCCTCTCTATGCACTGGGGAATCTCTATGTCTGATGGGAATTGACCCATCACTCAGACGTTAAGAATACGACATCTGCTAAACTCTGGCGTCTACCTTGCTGAACCAGTGGAGGATGTGGCACCATCTTTCTGAACTTGTTCTGGCTGGCTTGGGGTCTGCCTTGTTCTTTCCCTAATAGCTGGGGTCCTGGACTCCTCTTTGGGGATCTGAAAGTAAATACGACCTGCCTGTCTCTATGCGGAAGAACAAGGCTTTGCAAGATCAAACAGTGAAACTCTGACACCATCTCAAAAGGATATTGATTTCAGAGATGCAGACAAGCTTGGGGAGGCTCTCCTCAACCCATACCCCTGGGAGATAAAAGCTGGCCCGGTCATTGCTGTTGTGTTCTGGCTTGTCCCTTTCATCCCCATGAAGGGACCAGACTCCGGTAAGAGGTCCAGTTATCATGAGAACAGCTGGTCCAAGCCTTGAGTTTGGGGAGTGAAGTGGGGCAGGCCTCTTCCTCAAGGTAGCTGCTTGGTAGGAGGGGGACTTTTATTATTCAGTACCACTACCAGATGAGCCTTTGTCCCCAGATGCACTCCTTGAAGAATTGGGAGAGGACAGGGTAGCAAAGGTGAAAGGCAAGGGTGGCCTGAAGATGCCACAGGGAGGGTGGAGAGAGACAGAACACCTTGAGGCTTCTGTCCCTTGACCTTGCTACCCAACTCTTTGGTCATCATGTGGATCTGACTGTCACATTTCCATGGTCACTGCCTAGCCTCGAGGAGGGGATGGAAGATCCATAGTGGCATATAGTAGAGGGGTAGATGGAGGCTTCCCTCAGTTTCTGTGGGGACACACCTGGTTTGGTCCCAGTTACACCCCACAATAGAGACCCAGGCTCTGTGCACCCCAACTGAACTTGTTCAGTTCTCTTCCTTCTCCAGGCAAGTCAACTGGACTCACAGTCCAGACAGCCACACCAGAGGCCTTGCTTACCCTTTGTCTGAGTCCCAGGTTTGTCTCTGTGTGGTCTGGAAGCCCTGAGTCTTGAGCTCTGCTGAGTACCAAGCAAATTCAGTAAGAGCGGAAATCAGACTCAGTATGGACAAGGTTAAGCATGAGGCCAAGACATTGTTTTGCTCAGTGTGTGCTGTGTACCTATAGCCTGGCTTCCCCAACACCACCATGAGGCCCTTCTGCTGCCCTCTGCTGGGTGGCGTGGGCCAGGGACACCCTGACCCATGGCTTTCTTTTCTAGTTAGTGGCATGGACACATCCCTCAAATGCTGTTCGCACCACTACAAAATGCCTTGCAGCAGACTGCTTTTGCAAGCATTGAGAATGACTATCAGTGGTTGGAACTAGGACAGGAGGGACACAGGGACCTTGCCTTTTCCTGGTCCTGTACTTGCTCCATTCTGGAGGCTGACTGGGTAGAGCATGGCTCCCAGCAGGCCTGTACAGAGGAGGTAGCTTGGAGGGCAGGTTGGCTGGATGACTTGGCAGGTTTGGCAAGAATGAGGCCCATGGGAAGACAGAGAAATATGGTCCTTCCTCTTAACAACCATGTGGCGGGAGCTGGGGGCATCAAACACACAGGACGTTTATACTTACTAATAAAGCAGAGGTTGTAATTCTCTCCCCCATTCCCTGCAGAACCTGGGGACAAGTGTGCCCTCTGAGTCACCTCTGAAAGGAATGATTCTTCGGTGTTCCTGAGGCCCATGGGCACAGCGGTGGTGACCGTGGTGGTCAGTGACCTCAAGAGTGGCAGGGCCAGGCAGAGTCTGGCTGGAAGGGGCATGGCAATTGGCTGGGTGCTGATGTAGGGAGGGACTATAGGAGGCCCTAAGATAACAAGCAGCCTGCCTGATATGCATGGAACAAACCTTGAGATAGGACAGTAACTCTTCCTCTGGCTAGCTGGATCCTAGAAGAGGAGGCCCAGCATTCTGAGGGCCCCAAGTGTAAAGGACCATACCCTACAGCTGTGTCCTACTCTGAGGCTCTCTCTGCCTTGATCCTGCATGAAGATCTCTCCTTCCTCCCCTGGAATTCTCCTGGTGGGAATTGTAGGGGTCCTATTCACAGGTGTCCTGGGAGCTGGTGTTACCAGCAGTGTGGGGAGCCTGGGAATCTGCAACCGTGGTGGAGTAGCAACTGCTATCGCATGGCTTTGACATGAGAATGTAGTAGGTTTGATCCAAGAGGAGCTGTGGCTGCCAAGGCCATCCCCATGATATTTATGAACTAATTTTGTCTCAGCAACATCTTAGGGGGATTCCACTTTTTAGAAGCCTGAAGTTGAATCTTCTGGCTTCTCCAAGGCTCATGTCCTCTGTCCTATGTGATGGTCTCTTTGTTACCTTGTGAATCCAGGAGGACCTCAGGGAGAGCCTGTACAGGTGGGCTCAAAGTCTTGAACCTAGGCCAAGCCACTGAAATGGCCAGTCATGGTAGAACAGGGAGGCAGAGGAACAGGATCTCCTGAGGGACAAAAGGGGCCTTCAAGTAGAACACACTAAACCCTGCTTGTCAAGTGGAGGGATAAATGAGTAAGATATTTAGATCCTGACCTGCATGGAATTGTTGGATCAGGATACCCAAGAGGAAATAGTCATCCCAGATCTCACCATAAGTCAGTCCATGGGGGCCTTAGTCCACTTTGCAGGGAGTAGAGGCAGATAGTCTGGCTGCCCCTAGGTTCTTGCCTCTAGGGACATCAGCAGGGCTCCAGTCGTGCTGGGTGGGATGCTCCCTTGTGCTCAGCCTCCAGAAAAGATGCGACTGGGTAGAGGTGTCTGGCTTTCATCTCTCACATGCTAGGTTTCCAGCCTACTTGCAATTCTTTCTCAAGCCTAGGCTGGCTTTTCCAGCTTAGTCCATTCCTGAGAGTGTTCAAAGTAGAGGTGGGGTGGGCTGGGATGGAGAGGAGGTGACCTTGAGGCTTTCTTGCTCAGTGATGGAGGGCTACTGGCTTTATGTTGGTGCGGAAACTGGCACCAGGCCAAGATACTGCTAAGGCATCCAGGTCATGGCCCAGTGGTGACCTTCAGCCAATCATGCCTCTTTGCATCTGTAGAAAGACTCAGTAGCTGATAAGATCACAACCCTTTGAAACCTGCAGGGTTGTAGAGAGAGGAGATATGAGGTAGTTGGGGGAATCCAGAACCCATCCAGGACCCCAGGACCCTAGGACCTTCTGAGGTAGCTGTGTATCAACCCCATACCCAAGATTCAGGCCAAGTATGGAGAAGGTGGAGGCACAGAAGAAAAATAATACTGTACCTCAGGCCCCATAGGAGGATTGGAGCAGGAACTTGCTCCTTAATATACTGTGGTCTAAATTAGAAATCACAGCACAGGCCTGGTTACAAATATCAATTGAATCCGGTTCTTATGAGTGCTGATAGCTGCTCCACAAAAGGCAGGTACACAGCTTCACTTGTATTCTAGGCCTTGCACTCTGGGAAAGGTGGGATGGGGATAAGAGTGTCTGGTTGAAGAGTGTCTGTGTGTTGTGGTGTTCCATGGATCCCACAGATATCATGCTAAGAAGACAGAGGAGGGTTGACTGGGTGCGGCCTGCTGACTGTGGCTCAGTGTTGGGGAGCTGTGGGGCCCTGTCCCAGGGTCATGACAGAAGTGTCTGACATAGAGAGCTACACAAACACTGAGAAGAGATGGGAGTGACGTAGCCACAAGCCAAGGAAGGACCTGTCTGTGGTTCTTGAATCTGGGGAAGCAGGGGACACCAGGTGATTTTCTCTCTGCTGTCTTGATATCTAAATCTGCCATGCCAATTGACCCAGGAGTTGCTCAGGAATCTGACAGGCCTGCTGGAGCATCAGGTACCTGGTTCAGTTAGCCTATGGCTGGGGGCCCAGGCCCCTCTCCACAGAGAGAGTGGCTTCACTGCCAGAGGGAATGGATTGCTTAGGACTGCCCTGCTTGTAGAGCTTAGCCTTCCTGACAGGGTCCAGACTTCATGTGCCTAGGGAGTAGTCAGTGGGGACATAGTCTCTTGGGGGTCAGTGATTGAGATCTGCACCAGTTTCTAGGCTTGGCTTCTGGAAATTTCCAGAGTTTTTTCTTTTTTTTTGACATTTGGTGAGGGTGGGGCAGGAGGTGGGAATGAGGGAAGGCTGGGGCCCAGAAGCCTTGTGGCTATGGAGCCTGCACTGCTCATAAATTTTAATCAACTGAGAACGTGTTTTTTGTATTAAGCTTCACTAACCGTTTAATACCCCAGGACATACTGTGAGTGTGGGAACAGTTATCCGTTAGCTAGCCCCTCAGCCATGGCTGGCCTGAGGCTGGCCAGGGCCCCTCAGGACTGTCCTGGGCTCAGGGTGGGCTGGCAGCAGCGGGCTGAGTTCTAGCCTAAATCTGAATAGACAGTTCATTCTGAGCTCCCACCGACCCACAGGAACCTGAGGAAGGAAAGAGATGGTTGGTTCCTGGGACTCTAGAGAATCCCTACCAGATGTGGTGATCAAAGCCAGAAGCTTCAGGGGAGAGGACCACAGGACATACTGGGCATGCTGCCCCCCCCCACAAGTGACTCATCTTAGCCTGAGTGGAGCCATGCTTTCTCTCATTTATAAATGGGGAAACTGAGACCCTATGAACTTACATAGTGACTACCAGTCACACAATTGTAAACATCAGAGACTAGGTCCTCAGTAGAACACACAGTAGGTGGTTACTGTATTATCCCAGGCTCTTCTCCCTGGGATTACTAGCTCCCAGTCCCTCTGACTTAGCTGTTTCTGGTGACCTTGTTCCTCTGTGGACCAGGGCTCTTCTACTGCAAATACAACTGCTAGGGTCAGAGCTCAGCCCTGACCAGGGAACTGGAAGCACTGTGATGTCTCTTGCAGCCTCTGGGGGTTTCTACATGTTGAAGCTGGCCAGGCTCAAGGAAGTAGAACATCACAGGTCTCACCCCTTCATCTGTACACATAGCCTCGATTTCTGCATGTAAGGACTCACAGAGAGCAGGAAGTAGGGGGCACACCCTATCCTGTATAGAGAGGGGAGATGGTCTCAGCCCAGAGGGGAATGTCCTGTGATGGGGGATGCTCTCATTTGGGTTCAGAGGAGCCTAGAGGGCAGGCTGTATGTGGAGACGACCTGATAGTGGGGTATTGAGAACTTTGTTGGGAACAGAAGGCTATGTAGGTCATGGCAAACAGCGAGTATAACCATAGTGAGGTACCAGACAGTGCTACAGGCTGAACTAACCCAGGGGACATGCCAGAGGAAGGAGGTATCATCCATTGGAGGGCAGCAAGCAGCCTTGAAGTATAGGAAGGCTGGAGGTGTTGGCTCTGCTGCCGTGTGATCATGCCCCCATATCCCCAGCTCCATCAGGTTCTCTCTTCCCCAGGTGACAACCGTGGTGTTTTTTAGGCCATGGCTTTGTATCTAGGCAGAAGGTGACACTGGCACAGTGGATCTGTTCCCTATATCCTTGTCTCCTATATCCTGAAGTCTCCTTCCAATGCCTCAGTTCAGCTCATGGGTTCAGATCTGGGTCTGACTACGTGAGGTGCCTGCAATCACAAGGAGTTGGGTAGCACCCCTGTCTAGCTACACAGTGTGCATCTGATGGCGGTGCCATTGAAGCTCCATGTGTTCACAGCACTGGTACCTAGGCCTGGGTAACCTGTTTTTCCCAGCTGTCCTGCCTGTGGGGGATGTCTCTATGTACTTCATGTCCTGTTCCTATATACTTCATGTCAAAAACAGTGACTCAACAGGATCATAGGACTAAATGAAGATCCCGGCTCAGCTGAACAGTGTCATGGGGGACTTGAACCTGGGTCACTGACAGCAGAGGACACATGGCTTTGGGATAGGTACTAAAGTCCTCATGCTGGGGTATTGTAGACTCTTACATGGGATCTAGAGCTTCACAGCCCCTGGCCTAAGTTTTCCTATTTCAAGTGACTGGCCAGTCAACTGAAACAGTTCGAGGCCCGTCAGTTCTGTGGGGCCTATGTCAAGCAGCACAAGTCTGTTTTTCTGGCCACAGGCAGCTGTGCCCCCTGGGCTTCATCTCTACTCCTGCCAGTGTTGACCCTGAGTGCCTGCAGGAGCTATGCTCCCCTTGGAGGAGAGCAGTGGTTCTGGGCTCTCCTCAGGAGGCAGCCCCGTGAGAGGAGACTGGCTCATGCTGGCTTCCAAACCTGACACACTTGCCCGGAGTTGTGGGTGGCAGATGGAAGCTGACAAGCTGAATAAATTAAGGTGCGATTACTTTTTAGCAGACGTCATCTGAAACAGCTTGAGGCCCGTTAGTTAAGCATGCCAGGCTGCATGTGCAGAGGGGAGGGTAGCCAGTGCTCTTCATCTGCAGAAGGTTCTGGATGGTGCTGCAGGGTTCAGCCCTGCAGGCCTAGGCCCTCCCGTTTCTGAGGACCACGCTAAGGAGCCTGAAGCTTACTGTCCACACTCTATTTTCTGTGGGAGCCCTGGGCAGGGAGTGTCCTTCGCTCACAGCGGTTGTCTGGCAGGCTCAGCCTACAGTGATGATGGCTTGGATACTCCAGGATTCTGAGAGCCAGGGCTTGTCTGTTCATTCAGGAGTTATTTATGAGAGCTTGGTGAGCCAGAGGCAGTGGTGGGCCTGGATTTAGCAGTGCACTAGAGCCAGAAATCTGCAGCTCCCTCCACATCCAAGCTAAGTGTGATTCAGACCTCAGCTCATAGGGTTCAGTCACGTGCTTCCCAGGTGCCCTCCTGAAGAAGACACTGCAAACGTGATCATGCTGGTGACCCCTTTCTAGGTGAGTATAAGGGCACTGGTTTGCAGACCCAGAAGTTGGATATGCAGAGGGCATGTGGCTCACCTAGGGGTATTCAGGGTAGGCGTTTGCATAGGGATGATTCGGCTCCGTCTCCCCGATCCCCAGCCTAGGTATGGGAAGCTGGTAAAACACACAACAAGGCTTTGGCCCCTGGAGTGATGCACACCAGATAGGCAGAGCCCTGTGATAGGCTGTAGCCGGCCTGGTTTGCACTGGCTTATGGCTGCCAGGGTGTTCATTTTGGAGGTGGTGGCCTCTGAGCTGAGACCACACGAAGGAGGAAGTATGAAGTTAGCTGCAGCAGAGGAGTAAGGGGCAGTATAAGGAGAGGATGTAAAAGAATCATAGACATGTCCAATAAGAAGAAGGGCAAAGGGGGCCCGAAACCCCAATCACCCAGGGCAACACTGCCTGGATTCTTGGCGGACATATACCAGTCAGCTTCAGAATTTCCAAATATCTCAGCATCCTGACCTCTACCAGGTCTGACTGGCCCTACCCCCACAATCCTCCTGTGCCTCTGTGGAAATGACATCTGTTCCTGTCCTGGTTCCCTGCTCACCCAGCCCACAGGCACCTCCTCCAGGAGCTCAAGGGGTGGTTCGAGGGCATGGTTGGCATGTCTTTTTTCTAACACCTCTCCTGGAAAGCCTTCTTTCACTGGACGTATCCTTTCAAAACTACACTGTTGGGGCCTGGAGAGATGATTCAATGGTTCAGAGCACTGGCTGTTCTTCTAGAGGTCCTGAGTTCAATTCCTAGCAACCACATGCTCACAACCATCTGTAATGGGATCTGATGCCTTCTTGTGGTGAGTCTGAAGTACTACATTGTACTCATGTACACTTAAAAAAACAAAACAAAAACAAACAAAAAATGAACTATGCTGTCACTAAGGCTGTGGGAGTGGGGATTGACCCCTTTGAAGTGCCAAGGGACAAAACACCCTTGAGTAAGCTGTATGGCCCAATACAGGATCCAGCTTGACCACTGGACAACAGAGCCACAGTTTTTAAGAGCCCACTGTGCACCCAGTGTTTCTCTGGACACTTCTTATGTACCTCGAAAAGCAGCTCCCATTGTCCTCCTCTGACTCCAAGGAAGTGAGCTCAGAAGGTCTATGAGGCTCTCTGAGCTCACACAGTGAGAAAGTAGAGATAAAGCAGGTTTTGAACCCAGGCACCTGCTCTGGGTCCATACCTCTCCTCTCTTCATCTCTTATGACTGAGCCAATAGATAACCCCCAAATCCTCAACGACAGGAGGAAGGGGAGGTCATGCTCCTGCCCCTGGGTAATCTCCAGAACCCTATACTGTCTCAAGGATAAGGACAAGAAAGCAGGGAGCAAACACCTTCTGGGATCCAGTTGGATCCTCAGGCCAGGCCTCAGCATGCTGCCTGCATGGTGGGACCACATGGCTTGCCCATCCTCCCTTGGTGGGGAAGCATGCACTCACCAAGGCTTGTGGGAACCATAATGGGTTGCTGGAGAGTCACAATCATTTGATCTCATCAAGAATACATGGGTCAGCAGTGGTGGGAACACTTCCTCCTCCCCAGGGCCTCCACAGATCCATGTAGGTCAAGTGTGAAGGAAGTGCATGGGGTCCTGATGCAGGGCTAGCTGAAGTTTGGCCCCTCAGAAGTGCAGTACACAGAGGGCATTGAGAGGTCTTGACTCTTCCAGCTTTGCAGACATCTAGGAGGAGGTGTGGGTACCAAGTTCTGGTAGTCATCGTACTTTGAGGCTCGTTCTCGTGACAGACTAAACACTGGTGATAGACTGAGCTGAGATCCCCTTATACACTGAGCACCTATGCTGGTCACAGGCTGACCCTTGAGCCTTGCTATAGGCTGAGGCATGACAGTGGCCACTGACCAATTGCAGCTCCTGAAACCATGCTGATCCCCAATCCTGGTCACATATGAAGTCCTTATTCTGGTCATATGCTGAGCTCTGATCCTGGCCACTAATTGAACTCTGACACTAGTCATAGACATAGTCTTGATCTTACTTATTACCCCATGACCCTGAAGAACTCACAAACATGAAACTGTATTCCAGACAACTCTTTGACCTATGACTGAGCCACAAGCACTCAGGGACTAAGCAGGAAGTCAGTGAGGGCCATGACTTCAGAGCAAGCTCCGATGACCTCACAGTGCTGAGACCCTCCTTGAGGGTCAGCAGGAACACATAGTTTAGTCGGGGGTGGCTATGTGACTGTGGGTACCATGAGCCCGAGTCTTAGAGTATGTCAGTGTGAGAAGGCTGAGTGGGCCAACATCCTCTGTGGGGCAAGTCTATCCTGAGAGGCTCTGCGTCTCAGTTACTGATCAAGAAAGTGCCCTAAAGACGTGCTTACAGGCCATTCTTTAAAAACCAAAACTTCTAATTGGTTCTTTGTGAATTTCATATATCTTGCACCCCAGTCCCACTCATCTCCCCATTTCTCCATATCTGTCCTCTGCCCCTGCAACCTCCCTGCCAAAATATTAAAAAAAAAACAAACCAAAAAACAAAAATAATTAAAAAAATAAGAAAAAACATTTCATCGTGGATGCTACAGTATGTCGAGGTGTGTCACACAGTGTATCCTTTTGCCCAAACAGCTGAACTTGCAAATGTTCATCCCAGTGAGTCATTGGTCTGGTTCCAGGCCTCTGGCTTCTGCTACACTATCAATACTGGATCCTTTGTATCAGGACTCCTGTGGTTGCCCTGTGTCATAGAGATCCTGCAGCTTTGATTTTGCAAGATGGCCCCTCCATGTGATTCAGCAGTTCACAGGTGGGGTAGATGTTGGAGTGGACCAACGCAAAGCCCTGGGTCTGGCCTGGATGGTAGCTGAGCTGGTCAGCCTTCCAGCTCTCCTGAGACTATGCCACTGGGACCAATTTTCCAGCTTTGCACAGGCAAGGGGCAGTGCCACCTCTCCTGCCTGTGGTAGCTAGCAGGGGCCAGAAATGGCTTTCCCATGCTTACACAATGAGGCCAGCTCTCCAGCAGTGCTCTGGTGGGTCTGCTTTCCCAAGTGCTGCAGCCAGTGAGGGGCAGGGCCTGCTCACTCACTCTCTCACCATCCAGTAAGATTCCCTGTTTCCAGGATATGCCTAGGTTTGTATTTAGCTGGCAAAAATCATCTATCACAGTGCGTGCGTGTGTGTGTGTGTGTGTGTGTGTTGCACGAATGTGTGAGTTTGTAGGTTTGCATGTTGGTGTATACACACACACAGAGCATGGAGCAGGGTGTCTTCCTCTGTTGCTTTCCTCCTTTGTAGTCAGGTTCTTTCACTGAATGAGGAATTTGCAGTTCAGGCTAGGCTGGTCAGCCAGTTTGCTCTTCAGATCTGCCAGTCTCTGTCCTTGGCTGCTGAGGTTACAGACCGTGCCCAGGTTTTTTTTTTTTTTTTTTTTTTGTCTCATTAAAAGAAAATTGTAATTTTTGCCAGACATAGTTCTGGGGACATGGATGTATACAAGAAAGATGTGATGTCCTCACAGGATTTTTTTTTCCTCTTCTTCTGGTGACTTGATTATTCATTCAGCAAACTCTTGTTCCTGTTTGAGGCCCCATGATGTACGTCTACTGAGGGCAGACTCCAGTGGTGTTGTTTCTTACTACCCTACCTATGGTCCTGTGTCCACAGACTGACCCTCCTTCCCATGCAGACTTCGCAGAGCTTGTTTGTTGAGCTGAACTGAGCACAGCTCCAGCAGGCTGGATCCACTCCTGGGGAGGCCCTAGAACGATCCTCACTGTGAGATTGGGACTCTGTTTTCATTTTTTTTCTAAAACCCAGAATCGTGGATGGAGGCTGGCTTGGTGGTTCCTGGGTCCCCCCCCCCCCCGCCAGCCTTCTGTGCCTGCTGCAGTGATGGCTTGTGACTCACTTCTGGTTAGACTTCAGTGCCACGGAGCTATTCTGGGTGGCTTGGATGGGTTTGACAGTGACGCGCTCTGCCATCCCGTTATTTTACTCTATGATCCTGGCACCCTATCCAGCTATTATCCTTCATGAGTTGATGATGATTCTCAGGTTCTTTGGAGAAGGGCTGGGAAGCTGGGAAGCTGGGGCAGGGAGAGTAAAGGAAGCAGTTGGGACAGTTCCTGAGGGCTGTGGCAGCCCTGCCCTGAAGGTTCTGGGAGAAGGCAGAGTTGGGGGTGCTGTCTCTCTTCCTCTGCCTCCTCTCCCTTTCGCTTTCCCCATCGTCTTTCTCCTTTTTGCTGGGAAATGAAGGGGAGGGGAGGTGCTCAGGCCTGGTGGGACAGAGGGAGGGAGAACAGACTGAGTGTCCTGAGGCAGTTCTCCTGAGCTAGTTTTGCTGAAGCCCAAGGCTTTTTTCCAGGGGTGACTGGCTCCCTTTGCAGAATTATCTCCAGTCATCTCCTCTCTGGCTGCTGAGAGCAGTGCTCGGGGAGCACTGGCTGCAGTTTCCAAAGTGGTTCAGACCCAGATCTTGTAAATGACATATCTTGACCCTCAGAGTTGTAGCCCACCCAGCCTTCCCCATTCCCTCAGGGTGCATGAGCAAGTAACCCTGGCTGCCTTCTCCTCCTCCAGTGGAGATCTGTGTCAGCCTAACAGTCCTCTCCATAGGGGGACATCCCCAGCTCACTAGGACACTTGTGACCCTGACTGCTGGTCTCAGTGGACCCCTGAGAGTCACATTGGCCTGATCCTGGCTCCTGTGGGCTAAGTGGCAGTGGAACTGCAGCCCATAGTCCTGTCCCATCCTTTGTCCTTCCATGTGTCTTCTCCCCAAGCCCTCCCCAGTCCTAGGTAGAAACAGTCATATTTAGGAAATGGACCTATGACACCTTATACCACAAATGTCCCCAGGAATTGGGATAAAGGAAAGCCATGGTGGGCAGGAAAGTGGTGGCTCTGTTGCCTTTCTAGGCTGTTCCCTGGGTCATGTGGGTGCTACTGTAATAGCTCTCCTACCTGGTAAGCCTGGGGTGGCAGTGACAAGAGAACTGGGGGGAAGAGGGAGGGAAGCAGATGAGTAACATGGAGGTGTGGCAAGAGAGGGAAACAGGTGAGTAATCTGGGGGTCAGGTGAGTTGGGAAGCACGTGACTGGTGGTAGGAGACACTGGAGTTGATATGAGTCTCTGTTTTTATGAGTCCAGGAGGCTTCATAGCCTGAAGCACGGTAATCAGGTAGCTGCCGCTAAGAGCCATTGATACATGGTGAGAGAAAATGACAGGCTCAGGCCTATGAGTCATCATTTCAAGCACATCTCCAGGGATTGGACCCCTAGGGACTCTGGGAGAGAAACCTATTTTCTGCAGATGAGCAGGACTGAACCAGAGTCGGCATTGCTGGCAGGCGCATTCTCAGGGAGCAGTCTGTCTGCATCAGGTGGGGCCTGCAGGAAAAGAGTGGGCCTGGAGGAAGCACGGAGGCCCTAAGCTCAACTTCCTATGATGGGACTGTGCCACCAGCTAAGGCATCTTCCAGCTGCCCAGCAGACCCAGGGCAGGCAGAGCTCAGAACAGGGGGCCTTGGCTCTGCCTTCTGTGGAGGATGGGGAAGCTGTAACCTGCCTGGAAGCTATACTGATCCACATCTGTGGGTGGAAGGTGCAGTGCACAGCCCGGTGGCAGAAGGCCCAGCGTGGGATAATGAGGCGTTGTCCACTTGCTGTCTCCTGATGATGGAGGAAGTCTAGTCCAGGAACTGGCAGATTGAGCTCCTGGATCCTGGGTTGGCTTCAGAAGCTTCAGGTACAATGTAGGGGAGATGATGTAACACAGATAACCCCAGAAGATGGGATCAAGAGACTGACAAGCAGAATGCCTGACTCTAGACCCCATGAAATTCTTAGGCCCAGAGGCTATCTAGGTGAGATGTAGTAGGGTCCCTAAGGCAGAGGACACTGATACAAGGTCCTATCCTTTCTCCAGGGGACAGGAGCTGTTTACCTGGAGCCCATAGATATAATATGTATTGAGTATAGAGTCAGACAGTGCAGACACTTGGGAGCTTAAGGCCCCATCCTGGCTAAGTGTAGTGTAGGTCATACAGGCGTCAGTTTCAAAGTAGGCTTTGGTCTACATTCACTTGGCAATGGGCTCGCTAGATGCCCATATGCCTATAGGTGGTCTTTCTCTGTGTTCTGACTACACATGGCAATAAGCTTCTTGTGGAAGAGCTGGGAGTCACTTCTTGGACTTCCCAGCCTTGGAGATGCTGCTGTTTGCCTTGATATTCCTGATATCAACCTTGTCATGATGGTATCCACCTCACTGTGTGGTGTGTCCTTATTCATCTCTTTATTTCTGGCCTCAGTGAATCTTCAGAGCAGAACCTCAGAAGCCTGCTAGCTACGCTGTGGTGTGCTGCACAGTACCAAGGGTCACAGATGTGCAGTAGATGTTGGAGAGCCTCTTCTGTCCTCCAACCCTGTGATGGTTTGAATAAGAAGAGCCCCCATAGGCACATATATTGGAATGCCTGGTCATGCTGGAGTGGCACTATCTGAGAAGGATTAGGAGGTGTGGCCTTGTTGGAATAGATGTGGCCTTGTTGGAGGAACTGTGTCACTAGGGATGGACTTTGGGGTTTCAATAGCCCAAATCTGTCTCAATGTCTCTCTCTCTTTCTGCTGCTGGTGGATCCAGATATAGAACTCTCAGCTACTTCTCTAGAACCATATCTATCATGCTTCCCGCCATAATAATGGACTAAACTGTAGCCAAGCCCTAATTAAACACTTTTTTTTGAGGAGTGGAAATAAGAGTTGCTTTGGTCATGGTGCCTCTTCATAGCACTAGAAGACTGACTAAGAGAACTCCCAACTTCATGCTGACGCCCCACTCCACCCTGCACTGCCTTAGTAGGTCTCTCCTCTCTGTCCCCGGCAAGGCAGCCTTAGGATCAGTATGAGCACCAAGAGCACGATGGCCAGATACTGTTCTTCTCGGCTTTTGGCCACCTGGTTGTACTGACTCAGAGCCTGGGCAAACCAGGTCAGTCTTTATCAGAATTCTCACTGGCCTAATCCTTGTTTGGAGTCTTAGTGCAAGAAGAAGTATGAGGATAAGTGTGGGGGCCTCAGGCCTCCTTCGTCCCATGGTTCTCTGGTACTGTCAATTGAGCTGAGTACCTTTCATCGTGGGAGCTGGTTGAGACCTTGGGACTCAGGCCTGGGCAGCTCTTGCTCCAGTGTCTTCTTGCTGGTTTATAAATCTTGCCCTCCTTGACATTTCACCGAAACTCCTACCCTTCCCTGTGGATAGCACCCTGGGAGTCCTATGCACTGGCTGTGAAGGTAATCGCTTGACCAGGAGGTGCCTTTGTTTGTCCACTGGGGATGGGCCAGCCTGACAGTGGCCATGTCTGAAGGACAGCTGCCCCTGTGGATGGATGTGGCACATGAGCATTATAGCTTGTGCTTGTTGCCATGAGGTAGGCAGGGTGCTGTTCCTTGCAGGAATTGACTCAGGGTCCTTATTTGTCTAGCCTGGACCTCAAGGAACCCACAGGTAGCAGGGTAGCCAAAATTTATCCTAGAAAGACATTAAATGCTGAGGTCCTGGTGAGAAAGGTCAGTCCAGTGATGGTCTGCATCCTGAAACAATTCTCTCATCCCAGGTGCCTGCCTGGCAAGAATTTGTAGGAATTCAGTTCAGTGGAAAAGGGTGCTGTGGCCAATGGGCCACTGCAAAGTCAAGGGCTTCAGTCACAAAGTACTGCCAGCAGTAGTCATGGAGAGTATCTACTGCAGGACAAGACCCTGGAGGCATTAAGGACTAATCAGTGAGATACCCTGCTCTGTGGAACTCACATCCTGAATGTGTGTGCACTCGTGACTTTTCTACTGCTGGGATGAAACACCACAGCTAAGGCAGTTTGTAGAAGAAAGAGCTCATTTGAGCTTTTTGCTCCAACTTGGCAGAGAATCAGCAGACACGCAGGAAGGCACGGCGGCTGGAGTAGCAAGCTGAGAACTCACATCTTGAGCCACAGGCATGAAAACAGAGAATGAATTGGAAGAAGGTGGGAAAGGCCTTAGACTCTCAAAGCTCACCCTCAGTGACACACTTCCTCCAGCAGGACCACTCCTTCTAAGCATCCCCAAATAGCATCACCAACTGGAGACCAAGTGTTCACATGTTCAAGATTATTGGGATATCTTATTCAAACCCACCACAGTGCATGACTGTGTACAACACACTTCTTAACTATGGCCTTCTAGGGAGAGCCAGCGATAGGAGAGACAGAAAGTGGATGACGGTGTGGAGAATTCAGAACTCGGGGTCAGTGTAAAATTCAGGAGCGGTCCAATGGGAGATTTTGGCAGAAATAAGAATGAGGTGCAAGAGGGGACTCTGTGGGGACTTTGGGTATCTCCAGTGGCCTGGGCACGTGTGGTTCATAGGGCCTCAGGCTGCAGAGTAGAGACTCCACAGTCCCAAACTTCAGCACACAGATCTCTCTGGATTTCTTAAGAGGCAGGTTGGGGTTTCTCTAGAGACCAGGGGACTCAATACCTGATTCTAATATCAGCCTTTACATAGACTGATCCCCAAACCTTAACCTCATGCCTCAGTTTCTCCACTTAAGCTCAGGGGCCAGGTGCTTAGCACTTCAATCACCATGGGAGCTCCTGTGGCTGTCTGAGCCTGTGGTCAATCCCTCAGGGACACCAGCTTTCTTCCCTGGTTCCAATAATCTAGATTCATCATTCCTCCACTCTCTGGTGACATTTAATCCATGCAGGGCTGGCAGAGGCTTTATTTTTGGAGCTGCCTTTGATTGGGGAGGGATTGCTCATGGGGTCTCCTGGGAGAGGATTTAAGAATAAATGTCATTGTTTTTTGAGAAGGCCTGGGGTGGCCCTGCACAGATGCTCACCCTGTCCAGAAGAGTACTGGGCCTGTGTGCCTGGCTCTCTGCCAGGATACAGCCTTTCTCCCTCTGTAAGGAGGCGGCTTGCTGGGCCATAGAGTTGAAACCGTGTTGGCCATAGAGTTTTCTGCCTGACTCTGGACATGAGGGGTGGATAGGCAAGTCCATTAGTCCGTTGTCTCCTCCTGCCTCAGTTTCTTCACTTAGACATTGTGCAAGGTCAGGTGACATGGGATCCCTGGCCCAGTGTCTTCATGGCTGTGTGGGTGGAGCTGACCCTGGAGAGGAAGGACAGGCAGCCGCCTTGCCTTCCTGCAGCTGATCTGGGGGAGGTGTTATTTGCATATGATTTGCATGAATATGTATGCAGATTTCACAAGACTCTAGCTCCAGGCATTTAAGAAAATTCCGACAGACAGACGGATCTGGGCATTACGCCCATGATTGTTCTGGACCTGAGGGGTTCTGCCAACCACTGTCCTGCAAGCTATGTCCTCTGCGGTTTCCCACCTGGGTCCCTTTGCAGCATAAGGAAGGTTAAGACAGTGCTCATGGACCCTGGCTGGGCACAGAAAGCTGTGTTTCCAAGGGGTGCCCAGTGTGCCAGGAAGGGGGCTCCTGGGCCCCAGATCAAGGTTCTTGGAGTCCTGTCTGGGCAAGCCTCTTCTGGGTCCCTAGGAGAATGAAAGATGGGCCTTTCATTCAGGGTAAAACTGCCCACTGGGTCTACATCCTCTTGAGGTGCCAGTTAAGCCTGGATCCCAGGAACTAGCCACATCCACTGCCTTTACCATTTCTCCTCAGGACCTCCAAATAGCTCTCAGATTTCATTTCGTTAAGGTCTTCTCCTGACCTTAGAGAAGACAAACCTTTTTCTTGGCAGCCCTAGGACTCTTGAAACATGGCTGTCTTGTACCCTTGTTGTATCTGCAGCCTGGTTCCTTTCTTTGCATGCTCTGCTCTCGCTGGCTGACATGCTGTCCCATCTAGTTCTTTCCTACCAGTGTGTCAGACCCATTAGAAATGTTGTCAGCAATGGGTTTCCTCACATTGTTCCTATGCTATATGATGACACTGGCCAGAACCCAGCTTCACTTGATCCTTGTCTCCCCCAGGAGTGGACACTTCTCGGGGCACACAGCCCATGTTCATGGAGAGAACAAATGATACTGAGTGAACGAAGGTCAGGCAGTTTTCTGACTTTTGGACCATCAGCCTTAAGGGGTCAGGTTAATCCCATTTCAGTGTGGTCCCTGTGGGCAGAGGGTAGAGAAGAGCTAGCCCCAAATTCCACACAGAGACAAGAAATGATAGTAGCAGTGGTCCTCCACCTACTCAGCGTGGGGACTCTTGCTTTCATAGGCTGGGAGGAAGCAAAGAAAGAGGCACAGAAGGGTCCTGCATCCATCCTGAGACATCCTGAGTAGGGGCAGCTTGGTGATGTCCCCTTCCAGTCATCAGCTGCTCTCCATTCCACCCAGTTATGGTTACAGGCTCCCTCCTTAGTGCTGGTGCCTCCAAGCTGGATCTAAAAGGGAGCCCACAACTTCTTGGGCCAGGGAAGCACTAGGCTTTTCTGAGCAGCTGGTCTTTAGGTCAGGGCTTAGGAGAGGCAGCTTCAGTTTGGGTGGGCTCAGCTACTATGGTATGATGTATGGGAATGCTCATACTGCTGCTTCATCTGGCCCATGTCCTTGTCCCTGCTGTCACTGTCTCCTTGGAGTTAGCCTTTAAGGTCAAATGTGCAGATCCTCCAGAGGGTATGGGGAGCAAAAAAATGGTACATCAAGGCTCAAGACTCATGGCAGTGTGGCCTTAAGAGAGCCTCTCACCATCTCTGAATATATGCTATATTGGCCAGTAGAAAAGCCAGCCACCATAGGCTGGAATCCGGGACACAGGCAGGGTGGAAGGCTGTGGGATCCTTATGGTTACCCCTCAGCTTTGCCCTTGTACTATGCGTTGAAGGTCAGTCTGTTGACAAGAGCTTCCTAGTGCACATATGAACAGGGTGGCTATTTCAATAACATTTTATTTATAAAACAAGCTGTGGTCCAGGTTCAACTCACATGCTGCGGGCTGCTGTTCCTCACCAGAGACCCCTCTATAGTGATCCATCTCTGCAGAGATGAACTTGATGTCCACCAGGTCACTTTGTCCAGCTAGAGCTAGTTTCTTTTCATGTGCAAACTCAGCACTGGGCCAGGAAGGTCAGAACCGCCCAGAGGAGACATGTCTGCAGAGCCTCAAAATTTGGGTACTATCTAGAGGCAGGTGCAGGAGGGACCAGTGGAGATTTCTATACTAAAGGCAGAGGGGAAGGGCTACCGTTTGTAAACCTCATAGCGAATGGCTGTCAAAGTCCCCAAACTGTGATGAATGCCCCCCATGCTCTTGGCTCTGGCCCACATGCTTCTGAGTGATGGTGATTTATGATGGTTGAGATTTTCCTTAAGCAAGTGGTTTTCAGAGAGAAAGGAAAGGTCATAGCAAGTTAGGCCTAACATATCTTATCTTGTTCTGTGCCAGCTAGCAATTCCCTCTGACTGTGGTAGAGCCCATGGAGGGTTTCAGCACTGGATTGAACATTAATATCAAATAAACAGACACTGGTATAAGGGAGACATATACATGGCTGGGAGGGTATGCTATTGTTCTGAGGGTTTGTGAGTGGAGGGTAGCCAGGATGGTGTTGTGAAAAGGCAGGCCCTCCTGGAAGAAGGAGCTTGGGAAGGCAGAAATGAGGCAGGATGGGAGGATGGTGGGTAGTCTGCTTCCCTTTGTATATGAATGCTAGATGGTGGTCTCAGATACACAAAGCAGGAGTGATCAAGCCTGCCTCTGCAACCTAGGGCTGTGTGTCTCTTGAGCAGTTTGTTCTGTCTCTGGGCTTTGAATGTCTCTGCCACAATAGCTCTCTTTAGTCATCTGTATGGCTTCTTTTATCTGTTATCAAATGGTCTTACCTACCTGGATCCCAGAACATACCTGTGGGTTCTTCATATCTCTGCTAGATGAGAAGGATGGATGTGTATGTGTGTGTGTGTGTGTGTGTGTATGTGAGAGAGAGAGAGAGACAGAGAGAGAGAGAGAGACAGAGAGAGAGAGACAGAGACAGAGATAGAGAGACAGAGAGAGTGAGCAAGAGAGAGAGAACACATGTGTAAAGTGAGGCACAGCCAGAGAGACTGGAGGAGGCAGTTACCTTCCTTACATCTCCTCAGAACATAAGCTACATCCAGAGGCAGGCTCAGAATGCCAGGTGGGTGTGCAGGTGGAGGACTCTATGTCATGAACAGGTCCTGTGACACTGTTAAACAGTCTAAGAAAGAAAGGCAGGCATGGTTAGGACAAGAAAAGAGACTGTCCCTCATCACTCACACAAGCCTCCTGAAAGTGCCCCAGGGGTGGGTGAGAGGCTTGACATCCCCTTGTAGGGAGCCCAGGCTACTTGTTAGAGCATCTAGAAGGACCACTGATTTATCTGGGAAGTCCTTACTGGCTAGCCATGCTTGTCTAAGTAGCAAAGGAAGGAGTGAGGCTTTGGGCTTGTAGAACCCCTGGGCTAACTTCTGCCTTGAGGTCCCCTGACACATTTAGCCAGGTCTTTCAAAGCAACAGAGAGCCCTGACACATCTGTCATGGTTTCTCGCAGTGCTTCCCCAATACCTAGAAAGCATGTCCATCTGGACTTTATAGTGTGAGCTTTTCCTACAGTATAGTTGCATGTAGGTGCAATTACAGTGGGGATGCTGTGACTAGATAGACCTGGATTATGGTAACACTAAGTCCAACAGCTGATGGCCTTCTAAGAAAGAAGCACAGATGCACAGAGGAGAGGATGTGTGTAGACACAGCTGAAGTTAAAGGGATGCAGCTATAAGCCAAGAACCTTTGAGGCATGGGGACCTTTGAACTTCGACCTCAAACACCCATAATGGATTTTTACCTTCTCTCCTTGTGAGCTGTATGACCTTGTGAAAGTGTATTAAAGAATACCAGGATGTCTACAGTTTCCTTAGAGAGCATACCCCCAGTAGGTCTCTCTCTTAAAACCTCCCACCAGACCACCCCAATCTCTCAAAGGGCCTAATAGCACCATGCTGGGGACACAGGCTTCTACACATGGCTTCCAGAGACATTGCCAGACTCAAGCTACCTGGGTTGTGATGGTATTTCACCTTTGTGTCAGTCAGAATTCCATGGCTGTGACAAAATAAATGGCCAGATGAAACACTATTGGAGATTGAAAGGCTCCTTGTGGGTGGTTCAACTCCAGGCCCGAATACAAAGGACATGTGAGCTGAGCACCAGCATGCATCTGTCTCTGCTCCCTGACTGAACCCAGTGTGCTCAGCTGCTTCATGATCCTGCCGTCATTCTTTCCCCACCACGAGGGGCTGTATATACCCATGAGTGTGAGCCAGAACAAGCCCTCCCTTCTTTAAGTGACTTCTGTGGGATGGGAGGTAACTAATATGGTTCTTTGGTCTCCAGGGTCTTCTCCTGCTAGGTTGGCACTGTAAGGAGCCAAGCGGGTTGCTGGGGAAGAGACTAAAGAGGTGGTCCCCTTCTACCCCTCACTGAAGCAGAACCAGTTTAAACCCTGGCTATGGGCTGCCTCTCAACTCTCTACCTGCAAAGTCTGGAGCCTAAGCCTTGGCTTGTGTCCCTCTGTCCCTTCCTTTCCCACAGTAGGGGCAAGCTACACACAGCCCTCCAGGTCTTGCAGTGAGTGGATGTGACTGTACCTGTACAGCTCCAGTTCCCTTAGAACACAGTGCGGAGGGCATCTCTGCCTCCTGGCCTTCCCTGGTTCTGACTTGGTTCCTGTTACCTTCTCTTTCTTCCCCACCAAGCAGTCCATCCTCTCCATTAGCACTGATGCCCACTGAAGGCTTGTCCTGGCCATTTGCCCACGGGAAGCTGAGTGTGGTCTGATTCTCAGAGTCTAGGTAGAAACGTCCAGTGGTGGCTGCTCCAAAGGAGGATGTACTATGAATGTATGCAGAAAGTACTTCTTCCTGTGGATGCCTCCAGACTATCCTGGTGCCTGTGGTGGGTTTGGTTTGAAGTGAAAGGAACTTGAGATGATTCATGGGATCTCAGAGGGGGGCCCGAGCAGGGGCAGCCACACAGGATGCTGGATGATGTGGAATGATGGATGAGGGGGCATGCTGAGGAGCTATGCCCCTGGCAAGAATGCCAAGTGAAGGGGCCCTACCTCACACTGTGGCATGTACACCATGGAGCAGGGTCACTGCTGGTTGGCATATATTGGCCACAGAGGAAGTGGAGACTCCTGGGTGTTGGGAGCTGAATCAGAACTGTTGGCTAACTCCTGACACTTCGCTCTGTCTGATGCACAGAATTGGCTGCCTGGGGGACTGGGACAGGGGGTGTTGGGTGTTCACAGAATAGTCTATTGTGTATTGATCTTGTGTTGGCAGGCATAGTCTGATTGACAGGCTTTGGATGTCATTTCCTCATAACAAAGCTCGCTTCCTGGAAGGGAGGGGTGTTGGTTGCTGCAGGTGGCCACAGTTAAGGAGCAGAGCAGAAATGAGTCCCTCAGGTTTTATCTGAAGCCACAGGCCACTGCATCCCAAGGAGCTTTCTCTAGAGGAAGTACAGACCATTTGCTCCTACCTCTGGAGGCTCCAGGCATTCTGTGATTGTGGTTGTGACCCTGTAGTCTCTGTTTCTGTTTTCACATGACCTCTCCTTTCTCTCAAGTCTCCGTCTGTTTCTTTCCTATGGATTGGGACGTATGTCATTGGAAGAGGACCCCAGGTAATCCAGCAAGGCCTTTGGTTAATAGCATCTTTAATTAGGCCTTGCACAGGTTCAGGGACTCAGAAAGCATCATGACCTGTCAGAGGTGCTGTCCAGACCATAGGCCAAAGGGATACAAGCTTTGGGCACACTTTCTTTCTTTCTTCTTTCTTTTTTTTTTGTATTTTATTTTAAAGATTTTATTTTTTTATTTTATTTATTTTTATTTTTTTTGAGACACAGTTTCTCTGTGTAGTCCTGGCTGTCCTGGAACTCACACTGTAGACCAGGTTGGCCTTGAACTCAGAAATCCACCTGCCTCTGCCTCCCAAGTGCTGGGATAAAGGTGTGTGCCACCACTGCCTGGCTTTTTTTTTGTATTTTTTATTAGATATTTTATTTATTTACATTTCAGATGCCATCCCTCTTCCCCATTCCCCCCACCCATTAATCCTCTATCCCATCCCTCCTTCTCCCTTTTTGCCTTTATACTGTTTAAATTACATGCAAGTATTAAGGTCAGTTCTAGGTTGAAGAACTAGCAATACAATAGATAAAAATAGTCCAGGAACAAGGAAGACAATAAACTCAGATAATCAAAGAACATGCACGACAATAAACAGAGTCCTGTGATCACTATTACTAAGGGCTTATCAGGATGATCAAAATATCTGAGCCTACATCTCTGTCCTAGCCCAAAGTCATTTTCATGTCTGAAGCCTGCTTCTTTGTTCTAGCTTATGATTTAGATTTCTGCCTATAATTACTTCTTTGTTCTAGCTTAAGATTTAGATTCCTGCCTGAAATTTCTTCTTTGCTCTAGCTTAGGATGTAGATTTCTGCCTGAAATTACTTCTTTGTTCTAGTCCAATGTCAGATTTCTGC
The DNA here is from genome assembly GCF_004785775.1 of Grammomys surdaster. Lineage (NCBI taxonomy): Eukaryota > Metazoa > Chordata > Mammalia > Rodentia > Muridae > Grammomys > Grammomys surdaster. The sequence goes on along the minus strand of NW_021604669.1, from coordinate 1,038,488 downwards.
CTGCAGTCCATTTCCTTGTCCTTGGCCAATGGCAGCTTCCTGCCAAGCAGCCCCAAAAGCTCTTTACATCTCCCTCTTTTTATTGCATAAACCAGATCGAGCCTGTCTTAGGTCATTCTGACAAGAATGCCTTCCTTACCCATCATGGAATATATATTATCAAAGGCAATGCACTTCTGTCTTAGGTTGGTAAGGCTCTGTGTAGAATCTTACCCATCTTTGGCTTGCCAGCATATTAAATTAATAACTCTGTCTGGGGGTCCATTATCAGTTTCAAGTTATGTACTTTGGCTGACAGCTTTGGGCACACTTTCATTTCTTCATATTGTGGTGAGTAGTGAGAAGCCTAGGCGCCAGGGCCTGGGTCATGGGTAGTCTGTGTTCTGAGGTTGTGTGGAGACTGTGGGCTGAGCAGGGGCTGGAGGAGAAGTTGTGTGGGCTGCAGCCTAAGAGGGACAGCAAGAAGACTGGCTGCAGAAGGGAATGGCGGAACGATCAGGTCTTTGAGCAGCTACCTCAGGCACAAACTGCACAGCAATGCCTTATTGAAGAGGACAGTGATGTCTACCACAGCTTGCCATATCCTGTCCACTTCTTTTATTATTTCTATTATTTGTTCCTGTTCTATTCCAGGAAGCTGAGAGTGAGCGGCTAAGCACAGAGAGTGAGAGCTGTGGCCATCACCAATGTCATGTCTACTGTGGGACTGACTGTACAGAAAGTCCCATTCCTGCCCTGGCCCCCTGAGGAAGAGAGGCTATGTCTTTGCTGCCATGCATATTGTCCACTGTGTGGGAATAGCCTATAGAGACCTGTTTGGAAGGGGCAGGCCTATGGGGACCCTTGGGTTGGGGACCTTTGGGAGAGTATATGGGTGTTTGGAAAAGAAGAGTCTCTTGAGATATGCCTGGCCCATCTCAGGAAGCAAGAAGTAGGCTCAGAAGACGCAGGGATGCTGGGCCTTGATGGCCTCTTGTGAGCATGGGAGTGCTCTGGTGACAGGCCAGATTGCCATTGCAGTATGTCAACAGTGAAGAGCAAGGGGTCTTGCCATGAGTAAGGCTCAGTGGAGGATAAGGATGCTATATGGGCAGAGCCTCTGCTTCTGGAGGACCCAAAGAATGGAGAAGAAACTCAGGGCAGCCAGGATCCAAGGACCCAGGAAGCCACCAGGAACCTGCCTTGGTGATGAACACCTGTACCCTGGAAGCCTGGTTGCTCCAACCAAGCCCCAGGCAACTGGAGTCACAGACAGAGACCTCCTTGCACCAAGACATATTGCCTCTGTAGAGTGGGAGATTGGGTGTCAAAGGAACTTGTATCATGTTCATCCAGTATCCAGAACACTGTGGTGGAAAACCAGAACTCTGTGGCCAGGCAGTGTTAAGATAGCTTTGGGGGTCAGTGTAGGCATAGTAGCTCTAGGATCTTTGAGGCAAGCAGTGACCTGGAGGGGGAGCGTCTGGAGGCAAGCAAGGAGCTGTATCAGGCCTGCTTCCATGGGGTGGAATGTGTGGTGGCCTGTCCCACCACTGTTCCTAACACTGCCTTGTAGCTGCTGAGCTGGACCCAACCTGGATCATGTATCTGTCCATCTGGCTTCATGCATTGATTTCAGCTGATCCCAAGCCCAGAGATACTCTGACAGCCTTGGGAGACACTGTCTCTTTGTCATGGTAACTGTAACAGGGCTCCAATCTGAGATAGATTACAGCTTGGCTTCTAGACCTGTCTTTCTGTGTTACCTTGGTACTCTTTTCTGGCACCAGGTGAGCATGACTAGAATGCCCATGATTCTCCCATGATTCTCCTACTCCTGGTGGCTGCAATGCATCTGCTGCCTCCGCTGCAAGATGACGAGGGCTGAGCAAAGGTACACTTGTTGGTTTTCTAGATGTTTCTTAACTTCAGTGTTCATTGACTTTCTGCTGGGAGGTCACTGGCATCATGGCAAGAATGGGGCAGAGATGACCTCACTGGAGACTTCAGAATCTACCAGGACTGTATTTGCTGATGCTTGTCTCCAAGAGATGTGATCACAACTGACCTCAAGCACTTGGCCTTGGAACTCTCTCATGTTGAGTGTGGCAGGTATGTTTCAGCTAGGAGAGCTCCTGGGCCTGACCCTGACTCTTCCTTCCTCTGTGTCTCAGCTAAGTGGCTACAAGGAAAGCCAAGACACAGAAAGGAGAGGCTGACTGCTGGTTACTGGTACAGCACCCATGCAGATCTCCAGTCTCCCAGAATTGAAGCGGGGTCTGGGAGATTATCTTGCCAACTACCTTTCTGCCAAGGAGACATTTTGGCACAGTGAGACTGGGGCTCAGAGAGGAGAGGGAGGCAGCTTTGTCTTCTAGGCAGCCTATCCCCTAGCCAGGGCTGGCATGAACCCATGAACTAGCCCCTCTAGCCACTTCTAGACCCATGCATCTACCTGGCAGAGTTATAGCCCCTTTCCAAGGCTGTCACAATGCCATGTCTATCTGTGCCAGTGGCCCTTCTCTGCATAGCTGCCAGCCCAACACTGGGGTACAGGGACAATTGTCAAGCTGCCATTTCTTGGGAAAGACAAAGGGGAAATTCCACAGAATGTGGGAGTCACTGGCCCAAGGGATAAGCTTGGAGGGGTGTGTGCTTTGGCCTCCTGCATTCCAATTGGCCAGGGATCAGCAGAATGAGGGCTAGCCCAAGCCGCTTGGCTCTACTCTGTCCTTCCCAGTCTGCTTCTGTCCCCATGTGGCCATAGAATATTCCATATTGCAGAGGAGGGCTTGGTTGCTCATCTCCTTAAGCCATGCTTGTCTTCCTAGGGAGTTTAAGCCAGTGTGCACCCATGAGAGGGGCTAGGGTCTGTGAGCGGTGGTCTGCAGGTGGCCAAGGTCCCAATCCTGGAGGGGAGCAAGAGGCAGCTATGTGATCCTGGTGGCCTTTCATTTGCTCGTTTTAGTTGAGACCAGAGAGCAGGATGGCCTCCCCACAAAAATCTCTAAGTGAACCGACTGCATACTCGAGAATTAAGTTAAAAGCTGAAACTATTGATGTTTTCAAAAAATAGCATTTAGTAGGAGCTGAGAGATGCTTTGCTTAGTACCCCCTTTCCTTTTTTCTTTTTCCTTTTTGGTGTATTTTATTGATTTCTGCTCTGAAATAGTGCTTTCAACGTTTTAAAATAGAATTCTAGGCGAAGGCGTCCCAGGCTTGGGATTTAAGTGGAAATTGACATGGCTCTTCATATATTCTCCTTAAAAACAAGACACTCAGGAGCAATTCCCCAGGCTGGTCAGGTACCTCCTCCTCACGACTCTGTCTGCAACTCCCACCGAGGCTTTCTTTTTAAACGGAATGCTGGGAAAATGGCCGTGGCTGTCTCGAAAGCCTGCTGTGATTTATGGTCTGTTTCTCTGGTGCTGAATGTGGTGGGTGAGGGCCCATGTCATCCAGCCAAGTGGCCACCCTGCTTACCTTCACTGAGGCCCTTCCTCCTCTGCCTCCTCCCACTGGTGGAACTTTCTCCACGCCTAAGGGGGCTCTGCTCTGGTTCTCTAGAAACCTTGGCGAAGTTCTCGGACCTTGAGGGAATATATTAGATACTCTTTACAGCAACAGAATACTAACTAGAGACAATGTAAGGGAGGAAGATTGGTTTTTGGCTTACAGTTTGAGAGAACACAGTCTACCATGGTGAAGATCTGGCAGTGAGAGACATTCCCAGTCACAGGGACAGGGCTATGTGGCTGCTTACTCACATCTCAGCAGACTAGGAGCAGAAAATGTGGGTCAGAAGTGGGACTGACTTATGACCCTGGAGGCTCCCCTTCGTGGTTCTACAGTCTAGTAAGCTAGGCCCCACTTTCTAAAGCAGCACTTCCAATCTGTGGGTTGAGACCCTTTGGGGAGGAGGTCGAACAACTCTTTCATAGGAGTGACCTAAGACCATCAGAAAGTATAGATATTTACATTATATTTCCTAACAGTAGCAAAAGAACAGTTATAAAATATCAATGAAAGTAATTTTATGGTTAGGGGTCCCCACAACATGAGGAACTATATTAAAACGTTATAACATCAGGAAGATCGAGAACCACTGTTTTAAAGGGTCCACAACTTCTTCAAACAGCACCACCTGTTGGTCACTAAGTATTTTTCAAAGCACATGAACTCTGGAGCGTTCACATCCAACCCATCAATGGGAAAGCTGACCTAGAAAGGTGGCTGGGTCCCTTGCTGGCTCAGACGGTGGTAGGGTACTGCCTGAATGTGTGCCCCACCCAAAAGGCTGAAATGTCAACTGTTAGATGATAATGTGAAGACACATTGGACAGATGGGGGTGGAGCCGAGATGAGAACCCTCTAACGGAGTCTTCATAATGGCTCTTGCCCTCACTCTATTACTGCCTGAGGACATAGCTAGAGGGCTGGCTATGAGCCCAAAGGTGGCCCCTAGCAGACACAGAGTCAATATACACTTAGTCTTGGACTCCCAGCCTTCAGAGCTGTGAGCAATGTATTTCTGCTGCTTATCATCCCCAGGTTGCCTTTTAGTGACAGTAACCTGGACAGACCAGAGGCAGCCAGATGTAGAGAGACTAGCCTGCAAGCAGAGAGTTCTGGAAGTGTGGTGAGACGGAGGATCCATGGTGTGTTGGCTATTTGCATGCTACTCTCTGTTCCTGGAGATGCCTGTGGCTCTGGTCTCCAGACTCAAAGCACCTCATAGCCAAGGCCCCGGGGATACCTCTCTCAACCCAGGGCTGTGGGTTGAGTCTCAAGACTGGATTTTCAGGGATAGCATTGGAAATCTTCTCTCCTCTGTCCTTGTACCTCCAGAGACTTCAGGACTGGTCTCCATGTCCAGTGTTCAAAGGGGCCAGGAGTGGACAGGTGGCCTGGGCTAAAGTGTTCTTACACTTTTCTGGTCTTCAGGGTATCTGTTGCTGGGCTGTTTGTGGGAAGAGAGGCTAGTGAGCACTGTAGCCATCACTGACCACGAGTGTCCTCTGGGCAGATGGAGATGATTGTACTTGTGTTTCTCTGTTCAATCCATTAGGAACCCCAGGTGGCAGGTAGGTACCACCTCCCTACCCCAAGGGGCCAGTTTTCAACATGCACACCCATGTTCTTGGAGGTTTGAGGCAGGCACTCAGGGATGTCTTAGTTAGGGCTTCTATTACTGTGATAAACACCATGACCAAAAGCACCCTGAGAAAGGGTTTATTTCAACCGACAGTTCTGTTTCATGATCCATCACCGAGGGAAGTCAGGAATGGAGCTTGGAGACAGGAGCTGATGCAGAGGCCACAGAGGAGTGCTGCTTCAGCCTGCTTTCTTACAGCACCTAAAATAACAGCACAGAGGTGGCACTATCCACAGTGAGCTGTACCCTCTCATGTCAACCGCCCATCAAAAAAAATGAACCACAGACTTGCCTACAGGCCAATCTTGTGGGGGCATTTTCTCAACTGAGGTTTCATCTCCTAAAATGACTCTAGCTTATGTCACATTGATGTAAACTAGCCATCACAGATGGGGAAGGGCCCTGAAGGTCAGGTGTACCAACAGGAGTGGTGTGTGGCATTGAGGAGTATTGGCTGTGTGCAGAAGTGTCTGTGCAGTGTGGGACAGTACCACACACCCATGGGTACTTGGCTTGGGAGGGTCCACCAGGATATGGGCAGCTCAGGGCTGGGTCTTGCTCTGACTTCTGCTTACTACTGCTTTCTGTGACTCCAGCTGTCTCTTCTGTGCCATCTGGCCTGGAATGGGAAGCCACCAGATGTCAGCATGGCTGTTCCTATCACCACCAATAGTACCTGGCCAAGTGGCAGATGGCTACCAGGCCAGAGGCTGAGATGATAAAACCCAGGCATTGGCCAATCCTGCCAGGCATGTGGGCAGTGTGACTGTGCCACCTCAAATTCAGGGGTAGTCCTGTGGATGGGTGAACCTCTAGTAGGTGGGAAGCTGACTGTCCTTTACTGCAGGAGCATGCCTTCCTAGAAGGTGTTCAGGACTGTCCTCTTTGGATGCTGATGCTGGTGTCTAGGTTGCTGGGGATACTTTTGAAGTCACAGGAAATAAGCTGGTGGCCCAAAGATGACCCTGGGCCTGCTGGCCTGGACCTGAGTTCCCTTGGCCTCTATGATATCTGCCCCCATGTGTACAGAATTCCTATTGGAGTCAGCATATGGATGAAAAGCTGGGAGAAGGAGGGAAGCACTCAGCCTCCTCTGTATGACACACTGCCTCACCCTACAGTGTGGGCCTGGACTGCACCTGTTAGGCTCTAACACCCCAACCCTGTCTGTTCTTGACTCCTCCCTGGGCTTTTGTTGTGGTTTCTTTCAAACCTTCAGTGTCTTCCCGGTGCCGTGGAACCCAGAGCTGGCCTTCTAGATTAGGACTGTGCTCTTGTAGGCCAGAGTCCCCATGGTCTGGCCCCCAGGCCTTCCATACCTCAAGCATGGCCACTATCCAGTTGTGCTCCTTCTAGTAGGTCATTGTTCTTCAGGCTACTGGCTACTCCAGAGGCACCTCGGGGCCCTCTGGTGTTCCGCAACTGTATTCCTACAGGAGGGAGGGACATTCTACCCTTCCAGGCACACTTCCTACTGTTTGGCTGTAAGTCCCATCAGTTTGTCCCATCAACCCAACTCCTTCCTGGCCAGTAAGAAGGCAGGAAACACTTGCAGTAATGTTTAGAGGAGTGGTTCCAGGGGCCACTTTCCTTCTGTGCAGCTCAGGGTTTCTACCTTTGCCATCTGGAGTGAGCAATACTGCAGGGTGCCCATCTACCGGATCCATCCACCAGGCTGTCATCCATCAGACTCCACCCATCAGGCCCCACCCACCAGGCCCCACCCACCAGACCCTGTCCATCAGACCCTATTTACCAGGTTCTCTTCCATCAGACAACACCCGCTAGGCCCCATCCACCAGACCCTGTCCATCAGACCCCACCCACCAGGCCCTATCCTCCAAACCCCTTACTTCTCAGCTTTGTCTTGAACTGTTTGTGGTCCTCTGGTTTTGGGAATAGCTGGTTTTTATGTCCTCACTTGCCCCTCTGCTTCCTTTGCATGGCCCTGTCAGCCCTGTAGCTCCAGACCCCATAAGAAAGAGGACAAGGAGACTGAGGGACCGGAGATGAGGCAGGTTGGGAGGAAGTAGAAAAGGGGGTGGATGCTGAGGGTTAGCAGAGTCCAGGGAGGGAAGAGAGAACTCTGGCGGTTCAGGCCCTGCTGGTCTTCTTAGGTCCTCTTGTGGACAGGAAGAGAGGCCTGCCCTTACTGCCCCCATCACTGGTTCTTGTTCCTTCAGCTCTCAGCGCTGCAGGACAAGGGTGATCATCCTGTTAGCTGTGACCATGGATTTGAGCTGAGTCAAGGAGAGCTTTGTCCTGTGCTGTGAATCCTGTTGGTTCCTCCTGTTTTTAATTCAGAGCTCCTGCTGTCTCATCTCCACAGGGCTCCCTCTCACCAGCTGAGAGCCTGGTGAGGGTGTAGTTTCAAGTTTGCGCCCAGGCTGTAATATTTCTGGGCAATTCTTTGGGAGTTGCAAGGGAGCCTGAGTTCTTGGGACCCCTTTCTTTAGCATGAGGGGCCAGAGGCCTATTAGACCCCCATGAGGGACTAAATAGGAAGTTACTGTATTTCATGAGTGACAGCGTCACATGCCCTGTGCTCACTGGCATTGTAGCCATGTGGCCGGCCTTCCAGTGTAAGGGGACCTTGTTTTCAATTCATTCATTAGCTCAAGGCAAATTTGTGTAATTGTGAATTTTAGATGTGGAAAAGGTTCGTGATGTTTCCAAAGCTGTGGTGTGAGCAGAGCTCTTGAGGGTCCTGGATGCTGGGCTGCACTGCTTCAGGCCTGGAAAGCCCAGGTAACATCGTGGCTTCATCATCTTCCTTGGGATTGAAGGCCTCACCTGTGACATCCTTAGGCAGCCTGGGTTGCCATCTCCTTATTCCCTTGGAATCTGGGACACTTCTCTCCAACCTACTCTTGGGAACTTGTCCTTCAGAGATGCTTCTAGTCAGTGTTCTGCCTTCATGGCCTACAGGACACTGTCACCTTCCTTCATAGGACAAAGGACACTTGCTTTCACAGGACAGCCCCAGCAGGCACTCAGCAATCTGAATGACTCTGCCAGTATCCTGGGTCCAAGGGATGCCTTGGTGATGAAGGGTGAGGCTGGGTATCAGGGAGGTCAAGGTCCTGCTCCTCAGGGTTGGGTAGAGGGAAGGAACTAAAGGGCCAGGAATTATTATATAAATACATCGAGTAAACAGTATCTGTAAGCCACTATGTTGATTCCTTATCTGCTGCTGCGATAAAACCATGGTCAAATCAACTTATAAAGAGTTTATTTTGGCTGTAGTTCCAGAGGGATATCAGTCCATCGTGGCAGGGAGGCATAGCAACATGCAGCAGGTGTAGTGCCACAAGCAGGGAGCCCAGAGCTCAGGTCTACATATGTAAGCAGGAAGCCGAGAGAGTGAACTGAGCATGTGTGAGGCTGTATAATCTCAAAGACTGCTCCCCGTGACACATACTTCCTCTAGCAAGACTGCACAGCAAGACTGCAGTGTCAACCAGGAACCAAGTGTTGAGCATAGACTCAATACCTGAGCCTGTGTGGCCCCTTCCCATCCAAACCTCCACATTTTATTCTATGGCTTCATGATATGGCTACTATATCCATAGTCTCATGACCATATCATAATGCAAAATGCATGTAGTTCCCCATTTAAAATGCATTTAAAAGTCCACCACATTCTCAACACTAACACTGTTCATAAGTCCAATGTTTCTTTTGAGTCTTAAGGCAATTTCTTAACTGTAACCTTCTGTAAAATAAAATATCAAAGCACATACTTCCAACATTTAATGACACAGATGATACATTATCATTCCAAAAGGGAGGAATGGGGCATAATGAGAAAAGAGTGGACCAAAGTAAGACAAGAACTGAGCAAGCACCAAATCCTATAGCTCTGTGTCTGATGTCAGATAGCTTAGATGGCTCTGCCCTTACAGCCTTGTTGCCTGAAACATACTGCTCTCCCGTGGGCTGGTTCTACTTGTATGTAGCTCTCCTTGGCAGGCATCCCACAGTTCTGGCATCTCCGATATCTTGGGGTCTCCACTGCAGCCAGACTTTGTTTTTATAGCTTCATACAATGGCCCCTCACAGCTTCTTACCCATCGTAGACATTGTCTGTGGGAAGATCTGATGCAGGAGACAGGTGTTTGTGGCATCCAGGACTGGATGATTCTGTTCATGGCCACAGGATACTACTACCAGCAATGGGTGGGCTCTGGTTTGGAGGAACTGGCTGTAGGGTGCTTAGATACTTGGGTGGATTGCAAAAGGGAGCTGGACACCTAGCTATGGTACCAAGTCTCAGTCCAGAGGGTGTTCAGGAAGGCTAAGTGTGAAAGTCACTTGCTACCTAGAACTTCATCCATGTGAGGACATGGCCCCAAGAGTCTCTTCCTAGCCTAAGGTGTCACCATGTACATGAATCTTTTTTTTTTTTCCTACTGATTTCTTCTGGAAGTCTGTCACCTTCAGCAAGACAGCCTGACTCTGAGAGGGTCCTGACTGGACTGGAGCCTAATCCTTATACTTGCTGTTCCTTGGGACAGTCACACTGGGATTACCTGGGCTGCCAGAGGCCATGGCTGGCTCCTTATCTTCCTGAGTCCCTATTGTATAGAACACAGCAGGGACACACAGGCTTATAGGCCACTGTTCTGCCCTCTTTGATCCACAGGGAATAAGAAGTTTTGATGTGGAACTTGCAAACATAAGCTTGGAAAGTAACAGGGGGACCCTTGCTTCACCCTGAAGTGAAAACTCTGTGGGAAACAGTGTAATCAAATGCTACAGGTGTTGTCAACCCTGAGAAGAGATGGACAAAACCACAGGAGAAAAAGAGTAGAAAATAAAGGTCGGAACTGTAGCTCATTGAAAGAATGCTTGCCTGGAGGGACTAGGTTCCATCCCCAGCAGCATATAAAACAGATACAGTGTTGCACATGATAATCCTAGCACTCGAGAGGTAGAAGCAGGAACATCAGAAGTCCCAGGTTGTCCTTAGCTACATAGCAAGTTCTAGGCCAATTTGGGATAAATAAAACTCTGTCCCCTCTGCCTCAAAAAAATTATAAACAATCAAGATTTAGAAAATATTTTAAGCAGTGAAGTCCTACATCAAGAGAGAAACAGAGCTTTCCCTAGTGTACATCCATGCACCTTTGACTGGGGTTGATGTGTGTAAGAACATATAGCTGGATTCGTACCTTGCATAATGGGAGTGGCTCTGATATTTGGGAACATGAGGCGATGCTGGCTCAGATGAAGGAAGGACAAGACTCTGTCCTCACCCTGTGGAGGGGGAACCCAGAGAGACTTGCATGGGGTTGTTGACTTCCTCATTCTGGCAATGGCTAGATGTCACATCCTGGTGCCTTGGCTTTTGGTGTCACTTGGCCATAGGACAGTGTTCTACCTCCTCAGGTTGCCACCAGAAGGCCACATTCTGGGCCCTTCCTTGGCCAGGAACTCAGTTTCCTCCTGTTGCACAGTTGGGCCATACTCCCCACCACTGTCCTTCTGTGGGTACTGTGGCCTCACAGGGACTGCCCCCCGACCTCTGCACACAGGGACCGCCCCCTCTCACCCCTGCACTTGGCCTAGAAGCATTCCTGGGTGCACATGATGGAGACATCCCACTCAGATAGTGCCATCCTGTTCCCAGACTCTTCCCTGCTGTAACCTGTCATCGTGGCCACCATGCCAGTGCCTGTGGTCCCTGCCATCTCTAGTGACTTTGTCCTCTTATCTCATTTAATCCTCTCTGTGTACAGATCCATGGCTTTTCTAAATAATCAGGAAAAAAAAATCGCTTCCTGGACAGCACTCTTACTACCAACCCCATCATGAAAGAGATGCTGCACGGAGCTGCTCAGGTGCTTCTCAGGCTGTCCAAACAGAGGCTCTCTGGAGAGAACTCCAGGAACACACCGAAAAGGCCCCTCGACTTTCTGACTCTGGCAATTTGAAGCAACAGAGTCTCTCATGCTCTCCCTAAGTTCAGCTGCTTCCCATGGCAGCCTAGGCCATGTATTCCTTTTAATTAAAACACTTCATTCCTGAGGGTGAAGAAATAAAGACCCCCCACCCGCCCCCAGGACCTTACCCTTCCCTCCTTCCTCAGAATGTTTAAAGAACTCTCAAGGATTTTGAACTTGATCTGCTTGCAAATCTGCAGTCTGGGACCTTTGTATTCCTGTGTGGCCTGGGATAAAGAGGTCTGGTACTTGCTTCTCTTTCTGCCAAGGAGATCATCCTTGTGGAGTTATCCTCAGAAACTTCCCAGTGGGTCCCAGTGTTGAGTCTAGTATGGTTTCACTCCTTCATGTGTGCTGGAGGACATCATGGCAGCAAGCATCCAGGCCATGTGGCTCTTAGCTCATGTTGTCATGACTGCTATCCGTGTTGAACGCTTGCTGTCTCCAAACTTGGACCTGGGATAGTGTTGGCTGCAGTTGGCAAGTCTTTGCTGCTGCCATACAGAGCCTAGGAAAGGGGCCAGTGTAGAGGTGAGCAGAGGCATCATTGGGCCCGTGAATCCAGCTGTGCTTGAGTCACACGTCCACACTGACGGTGCCTGAGTCACACACCCACATGCACAGCACTTAGACCCCTGTGGGCCAGGCTCTCTGTCTCTTGAAACCAAGTTAGCACCAACATTCTGCTGAGTGATGACCTTTCCACACATCTGCCCTGCCCTCACATCTGTCCTCTGAAAGCTGGGTGCAGTGCTGGCTCACCTGTAGGACTGACCAGGGTTGAGGTGAGGCGGGGCTTAGCAATGATTTCAGTAAAGATGCCTTAGTACTGTTAGCCTTTTGTTTCCTTCTGACATGGTGTGTGCACAGGCATGTGTGTGTGTGTGTGTGTGTGTGTGTGTGTGTGTGTGTGCATGGACATGTGAGCGTGCACCCCTAGGTGCTTATTCGTGTGGAGACCAGAGGTTGAGCCTAGGAGTCACCTTCTATTGCTCTCTACCTTATTTATTTATTTATGTATTTATGTATTTATTTATTTATTTATTTTTGAGGCCAAGCTCATTGATTCAACTAGATTGGCTGGCCACTAAGCTTCAGAGAAATCCGCCTGGTTTTGCCTCCTCAGTACTGGAATTATAGATATGTGCTGCTATAGCCACATGTTTATACAAATGACAGGGATCAAGGTCAGGTCCCCGTGCTTACACAGCAAGCGCTTTACTGACAACCATTTCTCCAGCCCCACATTTAGGTTCTTAAGGCTGTCCTTGATGGTGACTTCTGCATTCACTCACCACTGTGGAGTGCTCCCAGTATGTCCCAGCTGCCTTGCGCTCAGGCGCTCTTTGTGCTTCCATCAGCCCTTTCTCCTCACCCTCATTGCCTTGGGGTTTCTTCAACTCTTCAGAGCCTAGTACTTGCCTTGCCCTGTAGGCCTGTGTCAGGTTCCAAGAGACTCTTCCCCGTGCTCCTATGTGATGCTCAGCATGGGGGTGTTGTGACTGTGCTCTCCTGGTCCCCCATGATGTGTTCTCCACATAGACCTGGACTCTTCCTGCTGGCCCTGCACTGAGCACTCCTTCATCTCCAAGGCCAAGGTACAGAAGGAACATCCGAGTCACAAGGATGAACACAGGGGCAGGTACACCCCCATCCACAATGGACCTCTCAGGACTACAGCACCTACACTGTAGTCACTGGACCCTTCTCTCACTGTTAAGAGAGATCTCAGCCCCTTTGGGTTCCAGGCGCTGCCTCACTCACATCAATGTGAATCTTAGAGCAACATGTCAGGCTCCCTCTAACAGAGAAGTGGTTAGCTCTGTCCCTAGGTATAGTGGCTTCTCTGCTCCACAGCCAGGGCCTATGCAAGTTGTGAATATGATTTGGTTCCAGGCTTCTGGGATGGGCACAGATTTTCTGAGAAGCTGCCTTGAATCTGCCTGCTGAAATCCAGGTAAAGGTAAGAAGTGGAGAGTCGGGGATAGGTCTGGCTGAGCCTTCTGGGTTTCAGGGCAATGCAGACGAGTGGTAGGTGCCACTTTCCAGTAAACATTGGTGGCCTATGGGCAGTGGAGGATGCTCTGCAAACAGCTGGCTGCCCAGCCTGGGTTGAGAGAGGCTGAAACGCTTGCTGTTGTCATGTCACATGGGAGAGGGTCAGGGCCACCTTGGCCGTTACCATGGAACCACAGAGGGAACGGACGCATCATCCAAGGCACAGTCAGGGGTGACAGAGGACAGGTCACATGAGGAGGTTGCCGAGTGGACCTGTGGATGAGGCCGCCTCTGGTAGAAGTTATCCCAGGTGACGTTGTCTCTCTCATCAACGCCCACAGAAAAAGAGAAAGGGGAAAAGAGAAAGCTGAATATCTTTGCGAGACTTGCTGAGGGCAAGGGCACAGGGTGCGAGGCTGGCAGCCGCTGGTGGGTGGGTGGTATGCGTCACTGTTGCCAGGAGAGTTGATTCATTCCAAGGGAGTCCTGGGAACAGCTGCCTTCAGGGCAGGGGACTTATGTCCTCCTGGGGTGACACTGATTGGGGGCCCCTCTGGGAGCTGTTTTTTTTTGGTCTGAGAAATGAAGAGGATTCTAAGGAGTCATGCTAATGCCTCAGGCAGTCTTTGGAACAAAGAAGCACCTCCTTACCATGACACACCTGCCACTCTGGTCCTTGGTTCTCCACCGGGAGTAGCAACATCTTCCCCCACGGAGGTGGAGGATGTGTAGGAAGGGCTAGGAGACCACAGAGAGCCAGCCCTATTTGACCTTGAGTAGGTCAATCCATCCCTGAGCTGAACTGTCCTCCTGCAAAGATGCTGGCACAGGCTGGGAGGCATCGGAGGAAGGACAGGGTAGAAAAGAGGCTCCTGGGAAGGGCTGGCATCCAGCCCTCTGGGAGCCTAAGCAGCAGGTATGGGGGTGTAATGACTACAGGTGACTCATGGCCATGGAAGAAGCAGGTGTCTCTGGAGGTCTTTATAGGCCCTGGTGGATCGCTTGCCCCCATTCCTCTGTCTGGCTCAAGTGTGGCCGTGAGCAGTTTCATCTCTGCTGCTGATTTTTCAGGGAACCACCGCCTGACCTCATTGCAGGGAACTCTGACCGTCCACATTGGCTCAAGCTGAGACCCATCCCAGAGCCTTTGTTGGCACCTCTTTAGGCATAGACCAGGAGGGCAAAGATTCCAGGCTGCTGACTAGGTAGGATGGCTGCCACCCTTACAGAGGTCTTAGAGTCCCTTTCTTGGGCTCATCTACAGTCAAAGATGAAGAGACTTTCTTCCGGCATGAGACTTGTCTCTGTTGGCCTCTCCCAATCATCTTTGGCCCAGCTGGGTCTGTTTTCTAGGTATGAGCTGGGGTTAGAACCATCACCCTTGAGATTGCCAGAAACATTTAGGCAAGTACCCACAGCTACTGCCTTCCCAAGAGGGTATGAGGCAGGATAAAGCCATAACAGTAATTCATCCTGGCCACTAGGGGGTGTTGTGTTGAGGGAGGAAGGCATCTTCATGTCATCTTCTGCCTGCTCAGCTGTTTCCCTCCCTCAGGTGGCCAGTTGCTGCTCATCTCTCCCTCTGTCTCCAGGACCAGCATCTCTATGACGCTGTGGGCAGACATGATGCTCTCAGATGCAGGGAGGTTCAGCTCATCAAGATCCAACCCCACCTGCCACCCATGCCATCTGGAAGCCAGGCCTTTGAGAGGGAGCAGGGAAGATGAGAGGCATTAATTTCATGTGGTTTGGTTTCTAATTGTCTGGAGAAACTTCCTATGTGCTAACAGTAATTTATTTTCACTTAGGGCCAGTTATACTAATTCAAATCCACTTTAAGTATTAAAATAGAGATCCTGTGAATCAGATAATAAAAACTATTAAGGGAAATAGGAGAGACAAGAATGAACCACAGGGCGGCAGGAGGTGGGTCGTGTCCTGGAGGAAGTGGGGTGCTTTCTCCTTTATGCGCTCTGCTGAGGAAGCCTTCATGCACGTTTCTGCGGGATAGTGGCCCAACAGCCATTGCTCAGGATCCCCAGCTCAGAGCAGAGCTCTGCATGCCGAGCCCAGGTGGACTTTGGTGACATGGGAGATGAGCTCTCATCTTCCTGTCACTCACTATGTGCTCAACACACCCTGAGCGGTCCTTAGCTATGGGCCGGCTCCTCTACCAGGCAAAGGAGGTAGGATAGGCGTGATCATTGAGGGTGAAGGGTGGTCCTGCCACAGACTGGATTCTATAGATAGTTGAACGAAGAGCCCAGTGTGGAACAAAGGAGCTGTAAGTAGCTCCTGGACCTGGCCACACCACTGCCTTCCAAACACCTGAGATTAACAAGGCATTGTTTTAGAGGAGGGGCTATAGGTGATTTCTCTCTATGGGTTCTGCCACCTCTGGTCAGTCTCCCAATTTTAGAGTGCTATTGTCCTGCTGTGGCTCCTACTGGGTTTCTAGAATTTATGACCAGGATAGATACCAGATCCTGCTCTGAGCTTTGTCTGTGCCTACCAATCCATTGGAGAGTCTCTGTGACCAGTATCGACGCACAGAGAGATGGAATGCTGTCTTGTGCACCTCAGTGGGAAACTGCTGTACAGTTTTCATTGCATACACTATACTTTACTGGCTAAAGCAAAGAGCCTGGGATTGTGAATCTTGACTAGACAAAGGGTCCAGGCCATGCAGAGCCTGGTGGAGGAGCAGAGAGAGTCTTAGTTTGGCTTTGCCATTGATGTGGTGAAACATCATGGCCAAAAGGAACTTGGGGAGGAAAGGGTTTCTTTCATTCACAGTTCTATGTAACAGTCCATCATCAAAAGTAGTGAGGGACTCAAGCAGGGCAGGAATCTGGAGGCAGGAACTGATGCAGAGGCCATGGAAGGATGCTGCTTACTGGCTTGGTTTTCATGGCTTGCTCATCCTGCTTTCTTATAAAACCTGTACAACCAGCCCAGGTGGCACCACCCACAATGGGCTGGGCCCTCCGCCATCTATCATTGGTTAAGAAACATCCCTACAGCTGGATCTTATGGAAGTATTTTTCTCAACTGAAGCTCCCTCCTTTCAGACAATTCTAATTTGTGACAAGTGGACCTAGAATTAGCCAGCACACCCTTGCAGGCCATATCCAGGGCAGAAAGGGCTGATGAGTGTTAAGTCTTTGTACGTGCTCACCAGACTCATCTGCCATGAAGGAACAAGGGAGCAAATGAGTGGACACCTGAAGCATGACAATCGGTAAGGACTCCATCCTCTCTGTAGAAGTGTCAGTATCCTTAGATCTGGGGCTATGCAGCTTTTCAGCTGAGTTGTACAGCTGTAATGTTGAAGATACCCTGGCTGGCACCTGCTCCAGGATCTCCAGGACACCTGCCAATCCAAGAGCTAAAACAAGACTACAGCCCACATAGCCTACTCTTCCCTACACAGGGCTAGGAATTTCTTCAAGCTCTGAGGCTATCCCTGAGCCTGGAGGATGCAGAACCTCCATCCCGAAATGGACCAACCCAGACAGCTCTTTCTCTCCAAAGCAGACAAAGAGGATGAGGGGAGAAAGATTAAGAGATTAGAATACTGGAGTCTTGTTTGGTGGGCTTCCCTGCCCAGTTTAAGGCCTTGCTGAAGTCTGAGCCAGGCCACTCTCCTGGGGAGGTTTTGCTGGCCTTATGCTGTCCCCTCCATCTGTGCTGTCTGCACGATGTAGGTCACCTTACTGGACCTTGATGACCTTAGTGGCTGAAATGGCTCCCCTGAGTGCTCACACCCACACTGGGCAGCCTCCTCCAGAGCTGTAGTCCTTGGTGGTTATGGGGGTGGTTGGAGCTGTGCCCCCATTTACAGCGCTGACTCATGAGCTGTTGACAGGTGAGTCATGGGGAAGGAGGGTGGCAGGGCTTCCAGGCTTGCAGCCTGTTAACTGACAGCATACCTCAGCAGAGAGGAGGCAGGCCTGACAGTTACCCGCCCCATGTGCTCACTCCATGTATCCAGACTGTATCCAGACTATCCAGACTCTACTCCTCCCCTATGAACCAGGGAAGTTCTAAGCCCTGGAGACTCTGGTCACAGTATCTTATGACACAGAGATGGATAGACTGAGGTCTAGAGAAGATCATGACAGTCCTATGATGCAGGCACTGGGGCTGCAAACCCTCTTGCTGCTGAGATTAAACACCGTGACAAAGAGGAGCTTATGGGAGTTTATTTGTGCTATCGGTTCCATAGACATAAGAGTTTATCACGGCAGAGAAGAATAGCAGTGAGCAACAGGCATGATGGCCGGAGCAGGGAGAAAGCTGAGAGAGCGCTTCTCAAAGAAAGCACTAAGTAGACAGAGTGAACTAGGAGTAGAGAGAGAACGGGGGCATTTATCATTCAAAACATCACAGCTGCCACTCAGGGTCATGTCAGTGTGAGAGCAGAGCCTGGAGTGATTTTGTTTACAGCTTAGGAAGGGAAAGGAAGGAAAGGTCAAGAATATGGTACCTATTTCCTGGCAAGTCTGGAAGAGTGGCAGGTGTCTCTAAGAATGATTCTTCACCCTCTTCATTCTCCTCCTCCTTCCTAAGCTGGCCCCCCATTATCATGATGGCCAGGGTTCAGCAAAATGCCTTCTCCAGTTACAGTTGTGTGTAGAGCCAGATGGGTGAGCAAGTTTGGGATGTGGGGGTTGTGGAGGCAAATGGATGTGGAAGTGAGGGATGGATGGTGGAGAAACAGGTAGATAGGTGGATGGGTGGTAGTAGGTGGGCAGTTAGTTGGATAGGTGGCTGAGTGAGTAGGTAGCATCTGATTGGTGGACAGGTTGATGTATTGGTGGATATGTGGATGGGTGGATGTGTGGATGTGTGGATGTGTGGATGTGTGGATGTGTGGATGGGTGGATGTGTGGATGTGTGGATGTGTGGATGGGTGAACATGTGGATGTGTAGATTATGTGTGGATTAGATAGGTGGTATGTGGATGGGTGAGTGAATGGGTGCATAGCATACAGATGGTTAGGTGAATGAATGGGTAGATGTAAAGATGGATAGAAAGTGGATGGGTGGGTGGTGTGTGAATGGGTGAGTGGTAGAGGGTAGCTGGGGAATGGGTGAGTGAATATGAATAGGAAAGAGATGAACTCAGAGAGATGCAGATGGGAAAAATGAGATAGGAGTGTATAGATGTGTCAATGGCAGGGAGGAAGAAGGGGTGGCTGGGCGCAGAGGGGAGCACAAGGATGGGTGAGTGAATGAGTGAGTGGACCAGTGATGGGACAGACGGCATGTGGGAGGACAGATGGATGATGTGTGGATAGGTGAATAAACGGGCCTGGGCTGAGTGGATGCATGGGTGTGACCTTTCTAGTAATGCCACTCCTGGAACACTCCTCACAACAAGAGCGTGGTAGAAGCCCTGAGCTTAGCCTCCACCTACCACTGTGATCTCAGGCATGTTGCTTACACTTCTGACCTTTAGTTCCTCACCTACAAAGCAACGTAAGCTGGCCACTGACCTCTCATGTCTGCTTGGGTAAAGTGCTGTCGTCTTCTGCCCCATCTGACACCTCCCCTCCTCTTAGGCAAGGGCCACTTTCTCATCTCTGGTACACTTCTGTCACAGGGCTTTCTCAGGGATGGTTTCTCAGCTGACCATGGCTGACAGACTGGCAGGTGGCCTGCTGTGGTACCTTCTGGATGGGACCTGTCTGTGCCAGCCTCCTGGCTAGGTGCCAGCTAGGTCTCAGGCTGTCATTTCAGCACTGCAAGGGGTTGTCGGCTTGTGTGACCTCCCTAGATGAGGACACAGTCACCCCCCCTTGGCCCAAGGCAGATGCCACCTGGCAGTGTGGTCAGGGGTATGCTAACGCTGGCACTGTTGATATTGTTTTTGAGAACAAAATGTCAATATTCATCAGGTAACTCTATAGGATGTTTCTCTAACCAGCCCATCAATAGGCAGAGGAGGAGCCGGGTGGCAGATGTCCGTGAACAGCAAGAAAAGGGAGGGAGAGGCTGGCGTTTCTTCCACAGTGACCACAGAACAGCACCAGTGGAGAGATATCTGTGGTTTTGAGCACATATGAAGTGGACATTACAACGATCCTTGGATCTGAGTTCTTCTGGCTAGGATTCGCTCCTTGGCTCAGCTTTCTGAAGGTTGAATGTCCTCAGGAATGTCCCCCTGTGTGATCAGGGAGGCCATGACCTGCCTCTAAGGCAGCTTAGAGGATGGAAAGAAGGATGCCTTCCAAAGCTGGACATGGTGCCTGACATGTGATGGTTGATTGATACCCATGTCCATTCCAACAAAGCGACCCTTACCTCTTCCTGTGGTCAGTACAGATTCTGGTGGGGTACCACGACTCAGCCTTATCTGAGGGGCTCTAGTTTCTTCTTGACCTTAGAGACCCAGATCAGTGTAGTCTGTCACAGTGAAATGTCAGACAGGAGACCAATGTGTCTGACTTCAGGACCCCTTCTTGGGACCATGATTTTCTGCTGGTAATCACATGTTGAGGGACTTACATCAGCAAGTTTTTCTGGTCCTTTCTACCCTGGCTTCCATATTGAGCCCTCTAGGGTGGAAGCCCTGTGCTCGGTCCCTCCTCTCCCCCAAACAGCATGTACTGGGGCCTTGGTTCATTTAGGGTTCATTGTTCTAGACCATGATTGTGGGTCAAGCTACACAATACAACCACAGAGGTAACTCCTACTGAGGCTGAGGATGTGGCTCTGTGGGAAGGAAGTATGCCTGACCTCCAGAGCAGGAAAAGTACATTTGTATGACACCTTGCTGGGCATAGATGTTTGGAGGGCAGTGGTGATGTGGCCTAACCCAAGGACTGTCTGTGGTTGCCTCTTTCCATACTGGACACTGTGCTCAGCCACCTGCAGAGTCCGAACTCTGTTTTGAACACTTGAAACTCATTTTCCCTTCTTGATCTTAGAGTCCAGTTCTGTAAAATAGGGGTGACTGTGTGTATAGTCACTGCTAGGGGCTATGGGCTTGAGTCTAGTCTGGTGGCTCAGATAAGATTTGCAGCACTATCCACAGCTCGGCTATGAGGTGTGGAGCCCCATTCAGAGGTTAGTAGGGAGTGGGAGAACCAGATGAGTGGATACTGAGGAACTGAGGGCCTCTGGACAGTTCAGACTATGTGGGAGGCAAAACATGAGACCCTGGACAGCCAAGGTGTCCTCTGCCTGTATTTCTTAGTATACCAGCCGCTGCCCTCCGTCAGATAGCTCTGCCTGAAGTTTCACAGATTTCTGTCCTGCGGTAGAGTCAGGGACCCCACGCAGCAGAGGAGCTTTCAAGGCCCCAGGTCAGTGATTCAATGAGGTTGTGCAGCCCAGTAGTGCCAGCCTTGCGTGAAAGGACTTGAGGAACCTCAGTTTTCCCTGTGACTTTAAGGAACACGGTTGACTGGGAAAGTGGGTAGAGTCTCCTAGGCCACACTGCCAGTGGCTGGCTTCTTAGATGACTCTGGTCTTCTCAGGCCTGAGTCTGAGAGCTTCCCATACTTGAAGAGGGAATAGCTGGCTCAGATAAGCCTGTTTCCTGCTTTGGGCCTGGCTGACTGAATGGATTTCCCTTTCTAAGACTTGTCATTGTGCTGGGTAGCCTGGCTAGCAGCCAGCCTCTGGGGGGCAGTGATGGTCCAACTTCCTCCCTGTAACCAGGGCTCTGCCCCAGGCCCAGTTTCTGAGGCCGAACTGTCTGCCATAGGAAATGAGCACTAGGCGGGCTGAGGGGTGGCAGGATGGTGGGGCAAGGGCAGCTGACATTCACCAAACCCCAGCTGCACACCTCAGCTGTCCTCAGTCTTATGATCTGCTCTGTCTCTGGAGTCAGTGCCAGCCTTGGTCCCCTTCAGAGCTGGTTGAATACCCCCACCCATGTCTCCACATCCCTCTTCTTCCTGGCCATGGCACACTACCCCTGGGGGATGCTGAGAAGTATGACCCTGATAAGTTAGGCTGACAAGGAACTGCTTTTGGTCACAAGGGACATTAATGGTAAGATAGCAATGCTGGCAGTTAGGGAGGGCCTGCCAGGGGCTACCCTGTGGGTTGTCACTGTACTCTGTGGCTTGAGAAAAGGACCTAGGACCATGAGCCCTAAATGAACCAAAGACCCCTCTATATCCATAGCAGAGATGGTGGGTACAGAGGGGAGGGCTGCAGAGCCAGAGTGACACTTTGGGAATATTCCATACTGGACATGTCTTGAGTGCCTATAGCCCCTCAGGGTAGGGTCCCCAGTGAGACCTCTGGGGACTCAGGATGAATGGTGGGAACCAGCACACATATTCTCCTGCTCAATGTCAGGGGCTATGGGCATTCCTGGGGTATGAGATGGCCTTTGCTGTGGATAGCTGACTTCCCTAAGAGGTAGCCAGGACTGAATGAAAAAAAGTACAAGACCTTAAGTCATGGTGAATAATTGAGGGACAGTAGGTGCCTAGACACTGGATCAAAGAAGCCAGATGCCTAGAAAAATACCAGTCTTACTGTGTCCAGAGTAGATGGTGTGAAGTAGGGCCAGCCTCGAGCCAGGGCTGGTATTCACTGCCAGGGCTATCTGTGCATACATGCGATGTCATGGGACATGTTGCATTGTCACCAGTGGGTGCTGGCATCCTGTAGGTTCAGACCAGCTATGTTGCTGAGCCTTGCAAGTATGGCCCTAGCTTGGAGAGTTGCCTTCCCTAAGAGGAAGCCATGACTGGATGAAAAACAAGGGTGTAAGACCACAAGTCCCAGTGAGTCATGGGCAGGATCCTCTCTGGGCAGTGTGACTCTGCCAGGTCGGGCTGACAGGGGCCTGTGATGACAGGGCATTGTGGTGTTGGGGACCAGGGAAGCAAGGCAGAGACTGAGCCTGCAGCAGAGTGGGCAGGTGAAGAGGATGAGGCAGCAGGGTAGGGGTGGCTGACAGGTTCCATGGATGTTCTTGCTGGGTCTTAGGGCTAACGTTCTTGAATCTTATACGTGGGAAACTGGGATGAAATAAAAAAAAAAAAAAAACCCCAAGCTCTGTTCCCTGGCAATGCAGGCCACCTGGGCCCGTGTTCAGAACCCATGGCTAAGATAGGTGTTTGGTGGTTTCAGTCACAGCTGGGTGCTAAGGAAGCAATGATGAGACGGATAGAGACCCTTGGTTCCCAGAAATGCCTGCCTGCTTCATTCACAAGGGACAACACACTTGTTTACAGGATTAGCTATGATGAGAGTCACTCAGAAAAGATACTGCCCTCTGCCTCCCAGAATCCACCAAGAAGTCAAAGCCTCAGATGCTGGAAGTGGTGCCCTCTATAATACATGGGTGTCTTAGGACCCTGATCAAAAAGAAGTCAGGTAGGCCGCTGGCTGCAGCCATCCTATGTGTTGAGATGCATTGGTCTCTGCATATCTGACATTGAGAGTCACCCTCTCTGAGCCCCTTTAGAGGGCTGGGTCACCCTCTTGCCTGGGGTGGGGGCACAGAAGGATTGAAGGCCTGTGGGCTTCTCTGCACGGCACTGGCCTCTAAGACTGTGGGCATAAGCACTGCCAGGTCACCAGGCTCTGGATCCCATATTGCCTCCAGCTGGAGTCCATGGGTTGAAGGAATGACAGCCAGCCTGATTCTGGGTGTCAGCAGCCTCTGCCCATGGTAGACTGAGTGTCAGAGGTACAGCTGTGGGGCTGGAGAGATGGCTCAGCCATTAAAGGGTAGGCTCACAATCAAGAATATAAAAGGTAAAACTGTGGTTCTCACCCTCCCAGTGGACATGGTAGCCAGGGTCCATGGAGGAGGGCAGCAGGCATGAGAAGCTCCCCACACTCAGGGCATCCTATATGGGCTTTGACATGGCCTGTGAAGGAGGCTCAGACAGGCTGTGACTGGAGGGGCACAGGCTCCAGAAGGTTCTTGTTGATCCTGTACATTTGTGACTCTACTGTGTTCTCATCTGGGAACAAGAGATTGACCCATGCCCTTATGGTTGACTATGAGGCTTGGTGAGGGTTGGGGGAAAGGCAAATAGACCCAAGAAAACAACTCAGATGTATGATCGCAGTTCAGGGAGGACCTGAGATGGAGAGTATGGACGGTGTGGTCTGGGAGGACCACCTGGAGGAAGGAGATCCCAAGGATGGGAAGACTTATAGGAATTGTGTGTCATGGGCTGGAGACAATTTCCTGGGGAGCATGTGAGAGAGGGTACAGTCCCTGATCCAAGGACAGGGTCACATCTGACAGTGTTTTGCAGTGGGGTCTTTGTCCTTTGGCTCTATCTCCATGTGGAAACTGAGGCTGGGTGTGAGCTAACATCTCTGGGGGGCCATGGCATTGCTGGGGCCTCTGCCTGAGGTGTCAAAAGGACACAGACATGGGATATGAAGGCTCAGACCAACATTCCTGGAGCCCGAGGAAGCTGTGGGGGGTAGGACTCAGGTCACATGGACAGAAGGGAATGTGTGGGTCCTTCACACTCAGTCCTGGGAGGTGCGTCTCTGGGGCTTGAAGGGTAGTCAGCCACAGGTGCTGAGAGTTGGGCTGTCTGTCTGGAAAACTCCAAGTGTGGCTGTGATTTTGAAGTCACTTTGGGGCCTTCCTTCCTCTAAAATGGATTCTGCAATGGGCAGGCGTTGTCTTCTGAAATTCTGGCTAGTGGAGGCTGGGTCTCCTGCAACTCCATCCAGTTCTGCTATGTCTTTCCATGCCTCTCGAACACATCCCCTCACCCTACTGTGGGTGATTTTTTCTTTTTAACTTTCCATTTTCTGTGTGCAGCTCCACGTCCCGCTACTTCTCTCATCTGATTACAGCAGTCACTTCTAAGCTCAAATATACTGTAGTCAAGGCAAGAAAGAAAAGACCGAAAACGAAAGGAAGGAAGAAAAAAAGACATAAAAACCCCACCAGGACAAAACCCTCTATTCCCAGGCATGGGAGGCTCCCTTATCTCCTGGCCACAGTCAGCAGGGCTGCATGTGCCTAATAACCAGAAGATCTAGTCCTTTGAGGAGAACATGACAGCCTTTCAGGTGGCAAAGCCTGTGAGATAGGATGCACAGCCCACCCCTCCTCTCAGGTCTCCTCCTGTGGTTGAGTGGAGCTGAGCTGAGGGGCTGCTGACAGCCAAGGCACAGTTGGGTTTCATTTCCACAGTCTGGCTGCTCTGGACATAGCAGCGGAGAGAAGGCTTTGTCTTGGGCACAGAGCAAGCATGGAAGAGAGGACTCCTAGGCCCACTTTACAGAGGTAGAAACTGAGGCCCAGAGAGATTCTTTTGGGAGCATCCATAATGAAGCATAAGACCCGTGGAGGAGGAGAGGGCTGAGCCCAAGGGCTAGGGTTTTAGATTTGTCATTATATGTCTCACCATCCAGGTCACTGGTGGCCTTAAGGATTAGAATGGAGGGACACACATCTGAGGATACACAGAGGGAGGGTCTGAGGGAGGAGTGGTACCTGTAGCATCCATTTTCTTAGCCTTCTCCAGCCAAGCAGTAAACACCTGTGGCTCAATTCTCCTTCACTTTGGGACAGTGCTTTCAGAGTGCCCAGTCCCTCCAACCCTGGTGGTGTCATCTGAGCTTGAGGACCAGGACTTGAGATCTCAACTGGGGATGGAGAGTCTTTTAAGAATGAACCCCAAGTCAGAAGCTCCCCAATGTGGGGTAAAGTGCAGGGCAGTGTTTGGGTGCAAAGACAGAAGTAGCAAAAGGAGACCTGGGGCTAGTGGCACCTGGGGTCACAGTGGGAAGGGCACGGCCACTCTTTCCCTGAGGGGTGGCTTGATTAAAAGCACTGTCCCAAGTGAAGGAGAATGGAGCCACAGGTGTTTACTGCTTGGCTGGAGAAAGCTGAGAAAAATGGATGCTACAGGTACCACTCCTCCCTCAGACCCTCCTTCCGTGTATCCTCAGACTGGGTCCCTCCATTCTAATCCTTAAGGTCACCAGTGACCTGGATGGTGGGACATACAATGACATGGGTGCCCATTAGCCCAGCAATGTTTGGAAGGTCACCATCATCTATCAGCTTAAACCTGCTGATCCAGGCTCCATGAATCCAATCACGGCTCTGTTCCTGAGGGTTCTGTGGTGTCATGGTTTGAAACAGCTCTACAGGCCTATGATTTGAATGTGTAGCCCCCATTCCCGTGTCATTCTGAAGGATGTGAGCCTTTAGTAGGTACAGTCTGGCCAGTAGAAGTGGACCACAGGGGTTTGATGTGGTCTCTGGTTCTTGTCAGATCTCTCTGCTTCCTGTCTACTGCCACAGGGGCAGCCATGGAATGCTCCAACAACCATGGCTGGACTTGTTCCTCTTCACCATGCCTTTCTCATCAGGGCAAACGGAGAGTCCTGAAGCCATGAACCAAGGCAAAGCTGTCCTTCCTTAAGCCATTTCTGCCAGTTGTTTATACCAACGCCAAGCAATTGGTATGGACTCTTGATATCAGATGGACTCGACCACACGGTTCTCATCCCTTCACAGCTGAGTTGGAGGAGGGATGCTGATGTGTTTGGGGACCTGTGCTCAAGAGGCTCTGGGGTCTGGGAGAGCTTAGGAGCCATCGTGGTGAGTGATAATGGCGGAAATGTAGACAGAAAAGATTCCTTGTGGGGTTTCGGGGGAAGCCAGAACTGTTGCACCCATTTACCCCAAAAGACCACCGAGGAGCCAACTCCAATATAATTACACCAGAGTCTCTTTATTACAAGCTGGAGCATGGGCCACGCCGTTGTCTCTGACACAGCAGAGTGGGAGGGCAAAGCCCCAAGCTCTCAGAGGGACAAGGTTTTATAGGAAACAGTAAGCAAGCGAGGGGGTTTCTAGCTTGGCACACATCTGATGGGGGCGACCGTTACAGAATTTTGTTGTCTTTTAACATAATTGGCTGGTGCTGGGAGCCAAATTATAAACTCTACTTTTGCTTTCCTCCTGATTGGTAGTTTGTAGGAAGTGGAATGCCAGGGGCGGGCTTGTAACCTGGAAACTAGTACCAGGTGCTGGCTTGTTAGGGAGTAACCTAGAAACTGGTGCTAGGTGACGGCTTGTTAATTAACTCGAGTTCAACCTCAGGTCAGGTTCTCTAAGATGGAATCTGAACCCAAGGTCTGGTCTCTCAGAACTATACTGGGATGGACTATAGGCTTACTCATGCTACATTCTGGTAAAGATCTCAGCTATATTGCACCTGTGGAATCTGAGTGAAGTCGAATTCAAAAGGAATGGACTAATTTGTCTGGCAGAGGAGGTTTCAGGATAATATAACATTCAGGCCATGACATGGTTAATGCTGGTATCTTTTAGCTAGACTTACAAGGAGACTGGAGGGAAAAGAGGAGCAGAGATTCAGTCTCAGGAGCCAGGACCTGGCTTCGGTGGCCTGGGTAGGAGAGAACAGAGGTGGAACATCTGAGTTCCTAGGCTGCCTTTGACCTTGGCAATCCTGGTCTCTCTGTGCCTCAGGTCTTTGACAGGTAGAGGGATCATGCCCATGCTCTCTCAGAGCTGAGGAGCTAGAGCAGAGGCTTCTGTCACTATGGTAGGTGTTCATACAAAGACAGCCCTACAGTCCTCTGATCTTAAGGGTGAGGTATGGACACTGCACAGTCTCATGGCTGCTCAGGGTGGGTTTCCCACACATGGAGTATCAGGTGGTGTGCTCCATGCTCTTTCTGTGTGTGAAGAAATTCTCATCTTCACACTGCTCACGAGTCTCCAGTGTTCCTGTTGACCAGCGTCAGATGGCAAGATGCATGTCCTGCCCTGTCTGAGAAAGTGAGGCATGGACTTGAGATGACTTTAGAATGTCTGCAAGTGGCAGATGTCATGGTCTAGGACAAAGTTGAATTTAAGATCAACTAAGGACTGGTGGCCAAGAGGACCCTGTCCCCTGGTCCCCTCTTCATCCCACTGGTAGTGCTAACAGGCTTTCTTGCCTGTGGAAGATGCCAACAAGAGCTCTCTGAATCAGATGATTTAGAGGGATGTTGGATCCATGTGTTTTGGAATTTTCTGGAAGTGGCTTTCTTGAGTCCTGAACATTGGTCTTGTCCCTTCATGGGTCCCACCCTCATGAATACCATTCTTGGTGGGTATAGTCTGCTCTGCCTTGAGGGTAAGATCACAGGTTTCAGAGTGACTGAGTGCCTTGCCCAAACTTCCTGCTAACCTCCTGGGTGGGCTCTTTCTGTTTTTTACTTTCTGCTCTGATGTAGGTATCATGGCATCTTGTACACCTCCCACTGGACCACTTTCAAACATGATTGATTCATAAGTACCACTCAATATAATGATTTTAATAGCCACGAGGGACCTTCCCAACGTAGGCTAAAGCAGGAAAAAAAATTGTAGTGTGCCTTGTTCGTTACCATGCTGGCCGAAGCTGCCTGTGGCTGCCTGTCTTGACTCCCTGTGCCAAGACACTTCATTTTGTCCCATTGCTCAGCATTCAAGAACAAATCCCAGGCTTCAATGTGTTTTTTGTCTGTCCATCTCTGTATGCATCCATACAATGGGCCGTAAAAAGCCTCAGTGTGGCTTGTAAGCACCCTGAGAGAGGATGGGATCCAAAGTCCCCGCCCTGAGGGCTCACAGCTTTTCAGGAAGTTAGTGTCTCAGACCCAAGTAAACCGTAAACATTGGCATTGAGTTCTACTGTCCACAAGTCCTATTCAGCTTTTCCTCTCTGTTCAGCTAGTGTGGTCAAATCTGAGTGACTACGGCATGTCCATTATCTGGTGTGCCCTGACGGCATCCTTTGCTGCCATCTTTGGAGCTGAAGGCATTCCACTTCCTACAAACTACCAATCAGGAGGAAAGCAAAAGTAGAGTTTATGGTTTAGCTCCCAGCACCAGCCAATTATGTTAAAAGACAACAAAATTCTGTAACGGTCGCCCCCATCAGATATGTGCCAAGCTAGAAACCCCCTCGCTTGCTTACTGTTTCCTATAAAACCTTGTCCCTCTGAGAGCTTGGGGCTTTGCCCTCCCACTCTGCTGTGTCAGAGACAACGGCGTGGCCCAAGCTCCAGCTTGTAATAAAGAGACTCTGGTGTAATTATACTGGAGTTGGCTCCTCGGTGGTCTTTTGGGGTAAATGGGTGCAACAGTTCTGGCTTCCCCCGAAACCCCACAAGGAATCTTTCCTGTCTATGGATGGATGTTGGGTTCTCCCAGCATGAGATCCTTGGGTCTGCTGTTTCCTCTCAAGGGTTGTCATAGACAATGGTGCTTGCTATCTGTGTGCACACGCCCACTGGAGCTTGCCTGTTGGTACAAAGCACTCTGTTCTCCACCAGGAGAGTTTGCTGTGAGACACTGAGAGCTACATGTCACCCACCCTCACCTCCCTTCGGAGCTGCCCGGTGCCCCAGTCACTACGGATCTTCAGCGTGAGCAAATGCGTGACAACACACAGAGCCGTCTAGCTCGGTCTCTTTCTAAAACAAATTGGACCCCATTGGATGTGCTGATCTGCGCTATACCGAGCTCACTTAAAGTTATAAATTATGGACATTTTCCACATCACTGCACAGGGAGCTGCTCATTTTTTATCCATAAACACTTTGCAGAGGATCCCTGGAAGATGTGGCCTCTTAAAAATGTACAACTGCTCCTCCTGTCCCGCTGTCCCTGAGGAAGAATGACATCTTCTTGGTATCACCCGTGGCCTCCCATTTGTCTGCTCCTAGCATATATTACTTTGCTGAATTGTTTTCAAAATGAAGTCTGTACTGAATGGAGTGGTCCCTCTGAACGGGCCCACAACAGCCCCTCCATCTCCCTCTGCCTCTCTTCTCTGCAGACTGTGGAGGGACAGACATATCTTTTCAGGGTGGATCTGGTCACTGCTTGTGCCTCAGTGGGCAGGAAGGGTAATATTTAGCTCTCCAGTTGGCAGCCAACCTATAGCATACAGACCCTATGAAGGACACCATGGAGGCCGATGTTTGGGGTGATATTAGAAGGCTTTTAGCCCCAGAAGAGAGGTGGAGTCCAATAACTGAATGGGAGGCTGGAGTTTAGTATTGGCCACTTGAAGTGGCCTCCCCCATCTCTCCAGCTGGTTTCTCAGGTTTGCCTAAGCTGGAGGGGTGGTTTGAATGAAAATGGCCCCCATAGACTCATAGGGAGTGGCATTATTGTAGTGTGGCCTTGTTGAAGGAAGTTTGTCACTGGGGGTGGGCTTTGAGGTTTCAGAAACTCAAGCCAGACCCAGTGTCTCTCTCTCTTCTTGCCTGCTGGTCTGGATGTAGAACTCTCAGCTACCTCTCAGACACCATGTTTGCCTGTGTGCTGCCACGCTTCCCCCATGCCAGTAATGGCCTAAACTTCTGAACCGTAAGCCAGCCCAAATTAAATGCTTTCCTTTATAAGAGTTGCTGTGGTCACGGTGTCTCTTCATGGCAATAGAAACCTTAAGACAGCTGGCTGAAACAACATTACAATTTGAATATGTGTCAGGCTCTGAATAGCCTGTAAGTAGGCTTCAGCACAGAGAAGGAAAGAGCTCTGCCCAAGGTCACACAGCATGTTTCGGGTAGAGTCAAGCTTTATGTCTGACGATGCTTCCTGTCATTTTTTTTTTCTGGTTCCCTGAGCTTGGGAAAGCATGGCACCTTGCATCAGGCTTCCTAATCTACAGGCTCTCCTCATTTGAGCCAAGAGGGACACAGGTCCACTCTAGAAAGCAGATCCAGTAAAGATGTCACAACTCGACTCCTGACCCACCTTTTAGACTCAGTTACTCTTGATGTCTATATTCCCTAGAACTCAGTACTTATCATGACCCTAGCTAGAGGCACTGGGATCCCCTGAGCCTCTGAAAGCATCCTCCTCCTGAATCCTAGCCTGAAAACTCATACATACCCTACAAAGCCCTGCTGAGTCAATGCCTCCTATCCAGTCCCTCTGACCCTCTTCTGCCTCGGCATGGCCACAGGACAGAGACTCTGACTTGGCTGCAGCCTGTGCTCCTTAAGTAGCTGCATGGTCATAGGTTGGATCAGTTTCCTTGAGCCTCAGTTTCTCTAATCTGTGAAATGGGAGCAAAAGCAATAATGTCATATGGAGGTGACATGACTATGGAATGGGCTCATCATGCTTGGGGAGTGCTTGTGCAATGAAGGTCGTTGATAGTAGCAGTAATAACTGTAATCACTGTTACAGTGTTACCCTAGAGCAGGGCACCCAGGGACAGTGGTGATGCCTTCCTTCCCATTGTGACTAAGGATTATCCATGCCAAGGTTATGGCTTCTCCTACTCTCTACATCAGCAGCCTAAGGGACCAGTAAGCAATGGCTGATGGGAGCCACAGCTGAGAATGCTAGGTGTCTCAGAATTGTCTGCAGGGAACAGGCTTTTCCCATGCAGCTGGGGAGCCCACTGGAGGTTCAAGCATTCTGGGGTAAACAAAGTAGCCTGTAGGCCCCCTGGCCTGTCAGCTGGCAAGCCGGGGAGCCTCTGGGAGCCCCATGGGACTCGCTTGTCTTCCACACCTGCAGCTCGCTCGCTGGTGTGTACAAACACCCCCATTACGCCTGATTACAAGCCATTAGAGTAATTAGGGTGGCCCTCCACCCCCCGGGGCTGGGAGCCAGCTGTGCTGGGGTCTGGGGCAGAATAGCAAGCAGCTTCCTCACAGACAGGCTTGGGGCAAGCTGGCGCTAGGGGACTTAGGAGGCAGGTTCCCTTGGGCTCAGGTATCCTGTGCTCAGGGTCCTGGTACACCCCTGTGGTGGGCTTGGGCTCACATGGTGGGCATCTCTTTCTCCTGCTGTCCCTGGAAAGCTGTCTCTGCTGTGTTTGCATTTGCTTTCTTGTCCTATACTCTGCACTCGAAAGCTGCCTGGGGTCAGGACTCCTTTGCTGGGAGCTCCATGGCCAGCCTCTGCCCACTAGATGCCAGTAGTACCCTCTGTCCATGTTATAGCAACCAGAATACTTCTAGACATTACCAAGTGTCCCCTGGGGCGGCCTCCACCCCTCTGAGAGCCTGCTGGGATCTCAGATACTGATTTGTCATTCTGCCAGAGAGCTGTCACATTCTTCTGCTTTATCTGGTCTGTCAGTGCTGTAGCTCTTCCCTCCCTCCACCCTGCCCTCCCTCCTCTCTCTCATCCCCCTCCTCCCTCTCTTCCCCACCTCCTCTTTTATCCATCCATAGAAGCCTTTCAAGCCCGAGTGCTTATTCACCTCTGGCCTGTCACCCCCAGGGATGCCCAAGTCAGACAGACCTCACGTTGTCACTGCTCTGACCCTCCACGCAGAGCTGGCAGCCCCATCCTGCTGGACTTGAAAAAGCCATTTGAGGTACACACTTGCCCAGGGGAAAAGAAAAGAGGCCGACACTGTTTGTTCTGGGACTCGGGAGTGCGGGGGTGCCTCAGAGCTCGGCCAGGGATGTCCTTACTACGGCCTTGTTCATTTTTTTGTAACCTGCTCACAGCCTGGCCCAGACTCACTGCCTGTAGCTTTAATTGGCCCATTTCACCAATTTTATGACAACAACTTTTGCAATTCCTAGTTGCCTGAAGTTGGGATGCTTTTATAGGGCTGGGGTACCATGGTTGCCGTGGTGGGGAGATCGCTAGGGTGCAGCTGCCCCAGTTTGTTCATGTGGAGACTGGAACTTGGTCAGAACTGATAAAACGCTGGTGGCATGTTTGTTTGGCTCTTATTACTCGATCTCCCTGCATTATGTGACATGGTGTGACATTGCTGTAAGGAGTGGTGACGGGTTCCAAAGATGCTCCATCCTTTGGATTCTCCTGTGAGGGAATCCAAGGAATTTGGGACCTTCACAGATAAAGTAAGGAAACCCCAGTATAGGGTCATTGGCCTCACTGTCCTCCCTCCCTTGGGTCAGAGTTGGCTCTGTGACTGTTTTGATACTTCAGTGTGACCAACTATGTGCTAACAAACCATTTTCTTCCCACCCAAAACCTGAAGTCCTGTGTGCACCTCTGGAATATTCCACATGTAAGCACTCCCATCATGCTGATTTCTAGCTGCCAGCATGATATCCTGGTGCCAAGAGGCCCTGATTGGCTAAAGGAAAGATGTAAGCATGTCCAGAGCACAGAACTGATGCCCCAAGAGGGTTGTCCAGGTCCTGTTCCAGAACCTACCACCTTGGGAGAAGGCCAGTCTAGGCTGTTGGTAAATATCACCACTATGAAGATGGACCAGGGTATCCTAGCCAAGGAAGGCCATTCTGAGCCAGTCCCCAGCCAACTTTGAGCAGAAGAGCTGGCCTTTCCTCCCTCATAGCAGGCAAGTGATATACAAGCAAACCTTGGGGAGACCATAGTGGGGCATGGATCCCTCACGTCTGACCTCATTGTTCAATTGATGGCTTGAAGCAGTTGTATTTTTTTAATCATAGATTTATTTTATTAGTTTAAATGATGTGTATGAGTGTATGTCTCTGTGTGAGTAAATGCATATGAGCAGTAGGGCTGGAGGAAGCCAGGGGTGTTGGATCCTCCTGGAGCCGGAGTTACAGGTGGTTGTGGGCCATCCATCATGGGTGCTGGGGATAGACCTTGGGTCCTCTGTAAGAGCAATACATGTTCTTAACTGCTGAGCCATCTTTCTAGTCTCAACATTGTTTTGATAGATTATCCTAAGAAATTCTTTACTTAGGGTGGTTTGTCACACAGTAATAGGTAGCTGATACAGAGAAGTTTCTGGGTTGTCCCTTTAGCTGAGAGAGACATTATATAAACTGATGAATTTATATATTGAGTCTTTTCTGGACTGAAGCTTTATGTCCTTTGACCTATGCTCATGCACACAGATACACACACACACAGAACCACACAGACACAAATACACACAGACACATAGAGACACACAGATACAC